>NW_028318148.1:1368750-1692500 GCF_062004578.1 Staurois parvus | reverse complement strand
ATGTGCATACAGACACAGGGAAGATATACAAATTCCAATGAGGAACTGAACCCAGCACCAGTTCTGCTGTACAACTCCCATTGTAACTTTAGCAGAATATTGCTCAATGTGTCTGTTTTCCTGTCTTTGTTTCCTGGATTCTAGATTTTGACAAGCGGCTTATCTCTGAGTCCCTGAAGCACCCCGACTTCTTTAACATAAGGGAGCTCCTCTCGGTGAAGGCACTGTTTGATTCCCGTGTCCATCTCGGTCACAAGAAAGGATGCCGTCACAGGTGCGCTATGAAACGCTTTAACTTTGATCATTTCAGTAAAAGGTGGATATCAAAGATGAACTTGGGGCAGAAATAAAAAAGTGGATGCATATACATACATACACACACAGTATGTCACAGAAGTGAGTACACCCCTCACATTTTTGTATATATTTTATTATATCTTTTCGTGTGACAAAACGGAAGAAATGACACTTTCCTACAAAATGTAAAGTAGTGAGTGTACAGCTTGTATAACAGTGTAAATTTGCTGTCCCCTCAAAATAACTCAACACACAGCCATTAATGTCTAAACCGCCCAATTAGCCATTTCCCTCCCTGGTGTTATGTGAGTTTTTAGTGTTACAAGGTCTCAGGTGTGAATGGGGAGCAGGTGTGTTAAATTTGATGTTATCGCTCTCACTCTCTCATACTGGTCATTGGAGGTTCAACATGGCACCTCATGGCAAAGAACTGAAAGGATCTGAAAAAAATAATTTTTGCTCTACAGAAAGATGGCATATTGCTATACGAAGATTGCCAAGACCCTGAAACTGAGCTGCAGCACGGTGGCCAAGACCATACAGCAGTTTAACAGGACAGGTTCCACTCAGAACAGGCCTCACCATGGTCGACCAAAGAAGTTGAGTGCACGTGCTTGGTGTCATATCCAGAGGTTGTCTTTGGGAAATAGACATATGAGTGCTTCCAGCATTGCTGCAGAGGTTGAAGGGGTGGGGGTCAGCCTGTCAGTGCTCAGACCATATGCCGCACACTGCAACAAATTGGTCTGCATGGCTGTTGTCCCATAAGGAAGATGATGCACAAGAAAGCCTGCAAACAGTTTGCTGAAGACAAGAAGACTAAGGACATGGATTACTGGAACCATGTCCTGTGGTCTGATGAGACCAAGATGAACTTATTTGGTTCTGATGGTTTCATGCGTGTGTTGCGGCAACCTGGTGAGGAGTACAAAGACAAGTGTGTCTTGCCTACAGTCAAGCATGGTGGTGGGAGTGTCATGGTCTGGGGCTGCATGAGTGCTGCCGGCATTGGGGAGCTACAGTTCATTGAGGGAACCATGAATGTCAACATGTACTATGACATACTGAAGCAGAGCATGATCCCCTCCCTTTGGGGACTGGACCCCAAATACACCTCCAAGACGACTACTGCCTTTCTATAAGAAGTTGAGGGTAAAGGTGCTGGACTGGCCAAGCATGTCTCCAGACCTAAACCCTATTGAGCATCTGTGGGGCATCCTCAAACAGAAGGTGGAGGAGTGCAAGGTGTCTAACATCCACCAGCTATGTGATGTTGTCACGGAAGAGTGGAAGAGGACTCCAGTGGCAACCTGTGAAGCTCTGGTGAACTCTATGCCCAAGAAGGTTAAGGCAGTGCTGGAAAATAATGGTGGCCACACAAAATATTTACACTTTTGGCCCAATTTGGACATTTTCACTTAGGGGTGTACTCACTTTTGTTGCCAGCGGTTTAGACATTAATGGTTGTGTTGAGTTATTTTGAGGGGACAGCAAATTTACACTGTTATACAAGCTGTACACTCACTACTTTACATTGTAGTAAAGTGTCTTTTCTTCAGTGTTGTCACATGAAAAGATAGAATAAAATATTTACAAAAATGTGAGGGGTGTACTCACTTCTGTGAGATACTGTATATTCATAAAAAAATAGTGAAATGTATTTTAAATCCCTAGAACAATGGTGTAAACCTCCTGCGCTCCTAACTGAAAAAGTGATTATATAAATAACAGAGAGAAGCTACTAACATCTAATCATATACCCAATAATCAAATGAACAAGATGAGAAAAAATGATGTAGCGCTACTCAAATGACAAACAAATCAATAAATGAATCACATACCATGAACTCATATAAATACATATATAAATAAATGTGATAAATATAAAGTGACACAAAGTGCAAATATCATAAACGTGACCTGATCCACATGGGATCTATGAATGTCTAACCCTGATCCTCTGGGGATCCTTTGTGAACAAAGTGAATTATAATCCACCAAAGTGATGGTAATAATTGAAGTATGTATACCAATACTTTCACCAAGTATGGTATATAAGTGAATTGATCCTAAATTGGATATATAGTGATGGTGGACACTCAAACAAAAAAGATAGAATAGTCCAAAATGGGACTAATATGTGAATATTGTCCAAAAGAGGACTCCAAATCAAGGAAAAATGCACATACATACAAGTGAACACTTCTAATATTGAATGTGCACACTCACTTAATATCAGAAAAAAAAAGGAAATAAAATACCCCTATAAAACATATATCAACCCAAACACATAACTTGTGTTTAAAAAACAAACCAAAATAAATGCCACGTGACAATAAAAAATAAATAATAATAAACACAGAAGTGAAAATGTCTGTGTCACACTACATAGAAATAAACATGCAAAATAAACGCATGACACAAAAAAACGAAATATGTACAGTTGCAAGAAAAAGTATGTGAACCCCTTGGGATTACGTGGAGTTTTGCATGAATTGGGCATAAAATGTGCTCTGAACGTCATCTAAGTCACAACAATAGAAGAACACAGTCTGCTGAACATAATACTACACAAGCATTAGATGTTGCCATGATTTAATTGCACATAACATGTAAACATTCACAGTGCAGGGAGGAAAAAGTATGTGAGGCCCTAGCTTAATGACGTCTCCCAGAGCTAATTGGAGCCAGGAGTGAGCCAACCTTGACTCCAATCAGTGTGATGATATTGGATGTGTTGCTGACAGCTGTCCTGCCCTTAAAAACACACACACTTGTTTTGGGTTTACTGGTTTCAAGAAGCACTGTCTGATGTGAACCATACCTCGCAGAAAAGAGCTTTCAGAAGACCTACGATCAAGAATTGTTGACTTGCATGAAGCTGGAAAGGGTTACAAAATTATCTCCAAAAGCCTTGATGTTCATGTGTCCACGGTAAGACAGACTGTCTACAAATGGAGAAAGTTTAGCACTGTTGCTACTCTCCCTAGGCGTTGTCGTCTTGTAAAAATGACTGCAAGAGCACAGCACAGAATGCTGCATGAGGTAAAGAAGAATCCCAGAGTGTCAGCTAAAGACCTACAGAAATCTCTGGCACATGCTAACATTTTTGTTGACACATCTACAATAAGGAAAACATTAAACAAGAATGGAGTACATGGGAGGACACCACGGAGGAAGCCATTGCTGGCCAAAAAGAATATTGCAGCACGTTTGAAGTTTGCAAAAGAGCACCTGGATGTTCCACAGCACTACTGGCAAAATATACTGTGGACAGATGAAACCAAGATTGAGTTGTTTGGGAAGAACACACAACACTATGTGTGGAGAAAAAAAGGCACAGCACACCAACATCAAAACCTCATCCCCACTGTGAAACATGGCGGAGGGAGCATCATGGTTTGGGGCTGCTTTGCTGCCTCAGGGCCTGGACGGATTGTTGTCATTGATGGGAAAATGAATTCCAGAGTTTATCAAGACATTTTGCAGGAAAACGTACGACCATCTGTCCGCCAACTGAAGCTCTGCAGAGGACGGGTGATGCAAGAGGACAATGACCCAAAGCATACAAGTAATTCAACAAAACAATGGCTGCAACAGCACAGAATACGCCTTCTGGAGTGGCCCAGTCAGAGTCCTGACCTCAACCCCATTGAAATGCTGTGGCATGACCTTAAGAGAGCCATTCACACCAGACATCCCAAGAATATTGCTACACTGATACAGTTTTGTGAAGAGGAGTGGTCCAAAATGACTCCAGATCGTTGTGCAGGTCTGATCTGCAACTACAGGAAACGTTTGGTTGAGGTTATTGCTGCCAAAGGAGGGTCAACCAGTTATTAAGTCCAAAGGTTCACATACTTTTTCCTCCCTGAACTGTGAATGTTTACATGTTATGTGCAATTAAACCATGGCAACATCTAATGCTTGTGTAGTATTATGTTCAGCAGACTGTGTTCTTCTATTGTTGTGACCTAGATGACGTTCAGAGCACATATTATGCCCAATTCATGCAAAACTCCACGTAATCCCAAGGGGTTCACATACATTTTCTTGCAACTGTATGTGAAGAAAGTCCAAATTGGTGCTTAAACACCATGCAGTCCAATGCATAAACACTCGTGCCCATGGATAGTGGATGTGCGTAACCACAGAAGGATATCCACAGATAGCTGAAATAGCCGCTCACCTCCTTGCTTCAACCCATAAGAGTCAAAACACCTTTAGGATCACCAAACTGGATCCTCCATTTACATGATTCCTCTGTCACTGCGCACCTCTCCCTGCAACGATCTCCCTCTCAGGAATATACGTAATGGTGGCAAAATCCTCTCCAGGTATACAGGTGTGGTATAAGTCAATATCTCAGTAGAAAACATAAGCAGTACCTCCCATAGTGTATTACTTTTTATCATATGCGGAATAGAGCAAAGCCTTCCAAATTTTGCACTCGCAATGTAATCATGGATAAACAAGCATTTAGAACCTCATGTTCTGGGTGTAGTTGCATGGGTTTAGTAAAATTGCGTCCGTGCCGGAAGTGCGTCACCACGTGCCTACGCGTTGCGTTGCGTCGCGTTAGTCACGTGACTTCCTCAGAGCCCTGAGGAATGTCCATACAGGCGACAGATTTGTGTGCCTGTTGGTTTCCTAGCAAGCACAATGTGTGGAGCCATGATGAGGCCGGAGTGTTTGTACAGATACTCTGTCCTCCATGCAGCTGAGCTCCCTCGCTGTCACACAGTGCAGTGGCCAATTCGTTTTTCAGCTGGGCGGGTGGAGCCTGATAGGGATTCAGAGATACTAGCTCCCCATCATGTCCACTCCTCTTCTGATTATCAGGAATTGAATGGAACCATAACCGATAGACAGCCTGCCATCGGCCCACCGAATCTGCCCTCTGCCGGCTGTCAACCACAAGGAGAGAGCTGACCTGTTTGGGAACTAGTATCTCTGAATCCCTGTCAGGCTCGAACCACTGTTAGCGTCACTGGTTGCTAAGTGGCTGCTGTTGTGAAGCCAATAGCATCTTTGCCAACCAGTGACAAATGGGAAGAGAGAGGGTAGTGGCAGCAAATATGCCACCTGCTATAGACCATACAGAGACAGGCACTCTGCCAGTCTCTGTATGCCAACTTTCAGTTGTTCTTAACTACCTCCAGTTTTATTATCTATGAACTGACGGTAATTATATTTGAATATGGTGCAGTAGTAGCACCACTTTGTAAAGAACTACCATGGATAGAGCTACTGACAATGACAGCAGAGCATTTTGAATCTGGTGCAGACCTTTTATTGGGCAATATTATCAGAAAAGCAGTAATGTTATTGAATTCTTCAGATTGTGTTTGGTTGGGGGACCCTGGAAAGGCATATGCTGCCTCTTCATGCTAAAGATGAAGATATTTGCAGCCAATAGAAATGTGACTAAAAAGCAGCTGGGTACATGGGAAGAGTGAGAGGAAAGATGGTAAGTTACTTCTCAGGCAAGCCCCTAAACCAGTCCATATTTGTGTTAATATCAGCTGCTAAAATCACTGAATACAAATGACACTTTTACCTCTTATTTGTTCAGTCAGCATGGAACCAAGCTAGCCAATCGAGAAAAATCTTCATGAAATACATATCTATGAACTGTTATCTGCTTAAATATTTGCCATTGTGATTCATACATAGCTACGAAGGGTCAGGAAGGGGTACACTGATATTTAGAACTTGCAGTTTTATAACTTCCTGTGTAACCTCCCTGCCTTGAACCTGCACATTGGACTATAAATATCTTGTCCCTCTATAGAGGTCCTATGCTTTTCCCTTCTTTCCTAGCTTTCAGTGCCTCAAACATGTTAGAATGCAGGGCGGAGGATCCTGACTGGATCACAGTGTAGTATTGCTGGCCATACACTGTGATTGTTTTTTTTTCATTCAGCAGCCATCAGGCTGAACATTAATAAACTAACAATTCCTTCATCTGCACAAAGGAAGTGGATGGAGGAATTTCCCCGGACATTATATTCTGACAGTGGAACCTGCAGCTGTCAGAATGCATTGATCAGCAGCTATAGCTGATTGGCTGCAGTTGATCATCAGAAAATTTTCCAGCTTGCCCTCCAACAGAGTTCTTTTAAATAATTGACTTCTGTTAAGTAGGACAGACCAAACACTGACCAAAAGATCATCTCGTCCCAGTGTATGGTTGGCTTAAAGTAGAACTTTAGTCAGGAAATTAACATCCAGTAATACACTGTCTCACCCTGCTGTGCACATGCTCAGTTGCTCTCTCTTTTTTTTTTTTTCGTTGCTGTGCCAAAAAATATAGAGGCCAATCTGCCGACAGCATAAAGATTTATTGCTGGGTCTGGGCTCTAGTAAAATGTCAGCCTCCAGCGAGAAGAACAGGAGCAATGCTGGAGGCATTTTACAGCACACACTTATTATGGCAGCATGATTATTAATGTGGAATGTATGACCCTTGTTAAAGAACATAATTTTTTTTATCAAGTTGTTATGGGTAAAGTTCCACTTTAAGTTTAATTTCTGGTGCGCTGGGAGTTGGGAACAAAAAGGCTGTTAGCACTATTTAACAATAGTTAATGCCTAAAATATACATTAATTACACTAGACCATTTTCATTATTTGCCTAGAATTTGTTCTTTTACATTTCAGCACATTGTTTCTACAGTCAGAGGACACCGTAGATTGTAGATGCTTTTCACAGACAGAAATTTTAATTTGTGAACTGGTAATGCAGCCCTATATAGTCTTTGCTTGCACTGACCTCTCTCTGGTTTATCCAGGTTGATGGAGCCATACATCTTTGGATGCCGTCTGGAACAGGATATCATCGATCTGGACCAGACGTTGGAGCATCTCTGGATGATGCTGAATTTTACTGCTCATGTCGTTTACCGCAAGGGTATCATTCTGTTTGTGAGCCGCCGCCGTCAGTTCACCCACATGGTGGAGAGCCTGGCCAAGGATTGCGGGGAATATGCCCACACACGCTTCTGGCAGGGCGGCCTGCTGACCAATTCCACCATCCAGTATGGGGAGGGTGTGCGGCTGCCGGACCTCATCATCTTTCTCAACACCCTGAACAGCGTGTTCGAGCAGCACATAGCCATTCGCGATGCCGCCAAGATGAACATCCCCACGGCTGGGATAGTGGACACCAACTGCAACCCCAGCATGATCACCTACCCAGTGCCTGGAAACGATGACAGCCCAGCTTCCTTGGAACTGTACTGCCACCTGCTGAAGACCATCATCAGCCGTGCCAAGGACAAACGGAAACAGATGGAAATTCTCTATGGACTGCGAGAGAAGATTACTTCTTCCTAGCTCACTTCCTGTGCAGCTTAGAGAATATGGAGGTTACCATTCTGACCTCTCATTCTGAAAATGCCTAGCTGTCATATTGATCCATTTGCTTCATCACTCCTAAGACATTGGTGTGTAACATGTATACAGATCATCAGTAACTGAGAAATACTCAAGAAAGAGACAGACATGCATTTTTAGAATGTTAGTAATGGCAGCATTTATATTTCTCTTAGAACAGGTTTTTTCTAAAGGGGGGTCTCCATTTAAGATAAAAATGTTTCATACTGTGTTCCAGCTGTCCTGTAGTTCTGGGTTCTCAGCCAGACCAGGACCTGCAGGTATGAATTTCAGTTGCAGTTCTCCCTGCTGGGAACATGTCAGGGGGCACCCACACAGGGAAGACGCTTATTGAGAATCAAGCCAACTGAAATTTGGGTTGTTCTGTGCTCTAAGGCGAACTGGTGAAGATTACAATTATAGGAGCTGTCATTGCTGACTTGTGTGGAATATACATAAACAAATATAATAATATAATGTTCATATATCCAATAAAACTTCACCAAAAATGTCTTGACAATAAATGTTCCCATGTCAAATAAAACTCCACCCATAAATGTCAACTAAAGTAGTACCTAAAGTTTGGTCCACCGTTCACTGTAAAACAGCTTTATGTGACATCCATCAGTGGGGAGGTGCCCCAATAATTGACCTCGTATTTTTAAGAAAGACTTAAAGTGCTTCCAATGTGGATAATGGAAACCTTCGGTTCCTCTTTAAACATCCATAGACTTCATGGGCTACAATATCCAAACACGTCAATCTGCCAGTAAACAGACACAACTAAAAGGAATAAAGGAAGTTCCAATAGTGAAATACTGTTTATTAAAGTGTATTTAACAGTAAAACTTTTTGTTTTAGGTTTAGATAGAGTATGGATGGGTTAGACCTTATATTTGTCCATCACCAACCAAAGTGAGAAAAAAAATCTAAAAATTATGAGTTGTCACCAAAGCAAGAGGCCTGCTGAAATCATACAATGGGCACAAATGTTTCAGCAACAACTGTCTGTAGTGGAAATTTCCTTGGATGCTGTAAAACTCTCTAGCAGGATACAGCAAAAAAAAAAAAACACCTGACTGGACTTTTAACCCTTCCCTACCAAGTCCAAAACCAAAAAGGTTTGGCTATACATACATTTAAGTAAAGACAATAAAAATAAAATCTCCCAATCACATGTATCTAAAGCACATAGCATACTGACAACTCATAAATCAGAAATCCTCTGTATCTTGTCTCCCTCAGAAGCTAGAAACACCTTATCTGTGTATATTTGACACAAAATGATTTTGGTGATACAGTTGAAATCTATGAGTTTATGTAATTGTATATAAGTAGCATTGGGTATATAGGAGTTGCTGACTTGTGTTTTAACCGGTTCCCAACTGCGCTATAGCCGAAAGACGGCTACAGCGAAGTTGTGTAATCCTGGGACGAAGTCCTTGGACATCATTCCAGGACACACCACTCTGTGCGCCCCTAGCAGTGCGCGCCTGGCCCCGCCGGTGCTCGCTGTGTCCTACGCAGCTGATCACGGGGTACGGTAATCGGCCAATCACGGTGGCCTTTTAACACGTGATCAGCTGTGTCCAAAGACACAGCGGTCACTGGGTAAATGCAGTTATCGGCTGCACTTTCACAGCGTGAGGAAAGTACTGCCGAGAACCGGAAATTGCCAGCGAAGGGATCGGCACTGATGATCAGTGCCTTGATGATCAGCCCCCAGCAGTGCAGCCCATCAGTGCTGTCTATCTGTGCCACCACATCAGTGCCCATCAGTGTTGCCTATCCGTGCCCATCATTGCAGCCTCATCAACACACATCAGTGAAGCAGAAAAATTACCTGTTTGCAAAGTTTTATAATACATACAAAGAAAAACTTTTTCTTTTCAAATGTTTTGCTCTTTTTTTGTTTATAGTGCAAAAAAATTAAACACCCAGTGGCAATTAAATACCACCAAAAGAGAGCTCTATTTGTGTGAAAAAATTATACAAATTTCATATGGCTACAATGTTGCATGACCACGCAATTGTCATTCAAAGTGCAACAGTGAAAATTGGCCTGGGCAGGAAGGGGGTATAAGTGCCCGGTAGGCAAGTTACTGTCCCCTATGTCCTATATATGCCCTATGTCAGGGATTTAGAAATTATGAGACCCACAGGATTACCTTGACAGTCAGACAACTCGCAGTCTCAGGAGGCAGTTGGCAATGGCAGCCAGTATATTTTCTCATGACAAGTTTCCTTATAAGACAAATTACCAGTTGCTTCCCTATATTTCCTTCTTCACAAGTTATATTTAAAGGAAAACTAAAAGGTATTCTCATTGAATGGACATTGAGTTTCTTTTGTAACATTCAACAGAAAATAATATTTGATATTTTGTATGTTTCTTTTTTCGTTATTATTTTTTCAGTCAATTGTGTCTTCTTTGTTAGAATTCCCCTCTAAAAGCAATCTAAATGTGCAGCCAGCACCCTTGTTGAACAAATGTTGAGATAAAGCTGAGATACATCTAAAGACTCCTGTATGACCATCTAAACAGGTCCCTAATCCAATTACTGTGTGGGGCACAAGGCTTGTGATGCAGAAACATCCTTTACCTTCCCTAACTAAGCCAATCCTCCTTTATTTGTGACTCACACATAGAGATGAGCTTATACATCCTCCAAACTCCATAATTGCTCTTTTTGGTAATCCAGTGAGCTGTGGGCCTAGTAATTTCCCACCTCCAGGCAGGGAATGACCCAGTCTGCAGCTCACTGGGGTACATAAAGTGAGAGTTCCTGTTGGAGATAAGTTTGAAGGATGCCCACGTTCATCTGATAGCAGTGTACAGTGGAAGGGGTTTATTGTCACTGGCAATGCTGTCAATCTGGATGGCAATGAGTTAAAAAAAAAAAAAAAAAGGTGCGGTAAATTGCTGATTGCATAGCAAAATAATAAAGCGCTGAGCTTCACTTTGTGAATAAATTGCAGGTTGGGACAGAACACACTTGGGTAGAACTTCTATCCAGAACAACTGTTATAGACGCTCCTGGATCCTTGAAAGGCTGGTGACCTGAAGCAATCATGCGGTTGGTTGAAATTTAGAACATTTAGCTAACTTGCTAATATTGAAGCCAGGGGATCAGCATGCCTGGCTACAAGTGAAAAGGAGATCAGCAGTAGCAGCCCTTGTGTATCTCTCATCACAAGTTTGTTAGTTCTGGAGGGGTCTTGTAGCAGGTCTGCTCTGTTAAAAGGCTGACCACATCTGTTGCTGATAGGACACAGTTTTTCTTCCATAATTGCCAGCATCATCAGGTATATTGTTATGGACCCTAGCATTAAAGTGGTTGTAAACCCTTACATATATACCCAGCAAAGTTGTACCTGTTTATCTGCAGCTATCTCTTCTCTACATTCGTTGAAAGTGCAGAACATACATAGGATCTCTCAGCTCTAAAAAGCAGGGAGAGAGAGCTGAAGTTACACTCTACAGAGCTCAGTAAGGAGAGCTCTTTGAGCTGATTGGAAGAAGGAACATATCCCCCTTCGCACAGCTCACAGGAACAGAGCTGAGGCTGTCAGTCACAGACCATGTGCTGGAGATCCCTTCCCTGTCACCTTTTAATTCTCTTGGTGTCAGGAAAACTTGTCAGAAGTGACTCGTGATAGTAGAGGACGGAAGCAGCAAACAGAAATGACAGGGAGTTATTTACTAAGGCGGGAGAGTGCAAAATCTGGTGCAACTCTGCATAGAAACCAGCTTCCAGGTTTTAGTACCAAATTAATTGAAGAAGCTGAAGTTAGAAGCTGATTGGCTACCATGCACAGCTGGACCAGATTTTGAGTGCATTGGTTTTAGTATATCTACCCCTTAGTGCCCTGGATTGAGACAAGTACACACTATAGAGGGATATGCTTTACTCATATTTCATATCTGAGGTTTACAACCACTTTAGGATGTGTCCCTGGAAATGAATTTAAAGAGAAACACAAAGATAAAATGAAGACGATCATTTTCTGTCCTATATTGCTTGTGTTGTGTTTCTCGGTTGTCTTAGATAAGCCTAGCTCTTTCTTTTCTCCTGGAAAGGGTCCATAGTGATTATTTAGTATCAGTCAACATTGACTTTGGATAGTTGTGAGGTATGTGCTGGATGATGGCTATGCTGTCTCTGCTTATTAAACTATAAAGGAGGCAATTTATCACCCCACAGTAAACTGACCTTTGCTTCCAACATCTGACAACATGCAGGTACTGTAAATCCAATTCTGTTTAAATCCCCCCAGTCATAATTGGATCTTTGAAGCCAAGGTCAGTAGAATCTGCATATCAGAGAATGCTGTTTGGGGGCCTAGCCCAAACATTTCAGCACAATGAGAAAGATTTTACAAAGCAGAAAGAAGGAACAGTGGGGTAGCAGGGAGCAATGTGACATGATTTTTGTGAACTCCTATCACTTGCTGTATATGTACAGATGAGGTGTTCTGGCAGTATAGCACTGTACACAACCACACAGGTAACTTTGTGTTGGTCTTCTATGAGAAGTCAGCAATAACCCTTTGCGATGCCAAATTTCTGACCTTCCCTCGAGTCAAGCCAACTGGACAGTATGTCAGCCCCACCCTGGTGGAAACAAGCGTTCACAAGATGTGAGCTCCACCCTGGAAATGTTTACAGTCCGTTTCTGTTTCTCAAGAAGCTTTGCGTAATGTGCTGATCTTCATTTGTGCTTCTGGAGAGGTCTCTTAGTCACGAATCGGTTTAAAAGAATGAAGGAGATACATAGGCTGCTATTGTCCGAAAAAGTTTGCCATTATGTTAAAACAATGACTTGTGTTTCTAAACCCACAACAGTAAAATCAGTCTGTATATGCAGTAAAGCATGCTTGTTATACTCATTGTGGAACCTAAGGGGTTAATCCTCTGCATTTTGTAAAAGCCTGTTTGATCCTGTCTTCTCTGATCCAGCCCTTCTTCCACTGTCCCCAATCCATCTGCTGACAGTACAGAGGCCTAGGAGGCACTCCGCACATACTCACTTTGGTTTGTATTGCTAGATATTTTTTTTTTTGGGGGGGGTGCATATGATCATCACAGGGCTAATCAGCACTTTCCAGACAGAGGGTCGGGGTCATGTAACCTCATAGGACAGTCACAGGAGACTAAAAACTCCTCCGACAAGTTTTAACCAGTGCTCGGCCGGACACTAATAAAAGTCAGAAAGGTATTTAGTTTATATTTATTAAAATAATTACATTTCCATGTTGTGTGTACTGTGGGAGACCAGATATAGTGAATGCAGAGTTCTGGGTTTAGTAACACTTTAACCTCCTTGGCGGTATGATTCTTTCCGATTTTTTGTGCTGAAAGCGGTACCATTTTTTTGCATGGAAATATGTAGTTTTTTTATTGTAGGCTGTAATTCTTAGGAATAACTCACTGAAATCTGTCCGAACAAGAGTCTAGTAAACATCCCGGGTAGGATAAAATTTGAAACACGTAATCATAAATTATAATTTAATAAATAATCATAAAAAATAATATAATAATAATACATTTAATTCAATAATATAATCAAACCAAAAACACTGAAATGTGAAATATAGCGCCAAGTTAGCACATTGCTGAGCAAAGTCGCAAAATCGTTTTCAGTGTCTGATGACGAATTTACCCACGAATCATTATCACTCAATTCTGCAAGTGGTTCTGATTTACTATCGCTGTTCTCCTAGCTGATCTAAACCGCTTTTGACCTAAAGGGACACTTTTTGGATGCCATGGACATTTCTCAGTTTCCAGGCAGAAAGAACAGACAAAATGCAGGCAGGGCGCAGGACAAAGCATTAGGGACAAGATGTATGTGAAATCGGTTGAGACAGCAATGTTTTACTATGTAAAATGTGTAAAAAAAAAAAGACATCTTTTAAAATTTTACATTTCCCGCCGCCAGCGGCGCCCGTACGTCCCGACGTCACAGGGACAGGACACAGAAGCCGGATGCCGGCATCGGCCGGGGGAGATGGCCGGGGACGCTGCAGGGGACACATCGTGGGAGCGCAGGGTAAGGTAGGTGAAGAACAAATGCCGGAGCAGTGCCGCATGGTATTCCCGAATGTAGCTCGGGGTTACCGTTTGTGGTACTGAAATGTTACCCCGAGCTACACTCGGGAATACCGCCGAGGAGCTTAAGGACCCAAAAAATGAAGGAAAAAAAGGTATGTGGGATTTTAAAGGCCTAAAATAAATTGAATAACTCAAGTGCTAACTATGGTGAAATAAAAACAAAAAATTACAATTAAATGCTGTAGCCACTACTGCACACAACCCATGTCTCAGTGGGGCAAATTATACAATCATAATGTGAAGTGAAAAAATGCTGCGATACATAAAACAATGGTACATACCAGTTTCATACCCTCAAGTGGTTTGTCTCCACAGCATATTACCTTTTTATTAAAAGTGTTTGGATTTCTGTTTGCAACACAATTATTTCTGGTATCACAACAATTATTGTTTACAGATCTCTGTGGTAGCTATAGGTGCTACGTTTGCACTGAGCATAGCTAACATCTATGTGCAATTAAACCATGGCAACATCTAATGTTTGTGTAGTATTATGTTCAGCAGACTGTGTTCTTCTATTGTTGGGACTTAGATGACATTCAGAGCACATTTTATGCCCAATTCATGCAAAACTCCACGTAATCCCAAGGGGTTCACATACTTTTTCTTGCAACTGTAGTTCTACACAGATAAATTTTTTGGATCTAGAACTCATTAAAGATATACGAGGTTTCAGGACGGTCACTTATTTTAAAAGCACTGATAGAAATGCATATATACCATGTCATAGTTGTCAGCACAGCCTTGGCTCATCAATGTCCCGAGGGGCCAATTCATGAGATCAAGGAGGAACTGTACGAGTCAGATTATAATACTCCGTCCCATGCATTCGCCAACAAGTTTATTGTCAAAGGTTAGAAGTCAGATTCTATCGAGGCAGCAAAGGAGGAAGTTGGGTCTCTGAATAGTGAATCCTTACTTATGGATAAAACCCATGGAACCAAAACCATGGAAGGGGTACCAGTTATTTTGGATTATAATATCCAGTTTAGACAAATTGAGCCGATTGTGAAACAATATTGGCCTATACTAAAATTGGATAAACAACTTGGTCCTCTTCTTATGGACACCCCTAGGTTCATTTACAAAAAAGCCCCAACATTAAGGGATAAGTTGGTTCATAATGTGGTGGACCCTCCCAAGAAGCAGGGTTTTACATTTTTAATGGAAAAGGTTTTTATGCCTGTGGACGGTGTTATAGCTGCACAAGGGTGAAGTGTTCGAAAAAAAAAAAAGGGTGAGTTTTAGTAGTTTTGTTACAGGCAGGTCATATCAGATCAAAGATTTTATATTGTGCAACACAGTGGGAGTTGTATATGGTTTATCCTGCCATTGTGGGATTCAATACGTTGGACGCACCAAAAGAATGCTTAAAGATAGAATCCAAGAACATGTCCACAATATTACCAAAGGATTTCCTAAACATTATGTTTCCAGGCATTTTCTGGATGCGCACAACAAGGATTGCTCAGGTTTGACCTTTTGGGGCATTGAAGTATATAAAAAGAATTGGAGGGGTACTAATAAGATAAGAGAGCTTAGTAAAAGGGAGTCCTATTGGATCCATGAGCTTCAAACTTTGTTTCCCAAGGGGATAAATAGAGAATTTGATCTTAACTGCTTCATTAGTGATTTTTAATTAGGTTTATATCTATTTTATACATATCAAATTTATACATATATATTTTGTACTTTTTATTATATTCTAATATTAATATGTATAAATTTTTATTATATATATTTTTTATTTTATTCACAATATTTTAAAATATTTGTATGCTTATGTTTTTTTTCGTTATATTATTGTTATATTATTGTTAGTGGGTGGCTTGGCAGCTTGCTTGATGAGCATCCTGTATGAAATGTACTAAGGGCTGTGAATGGGTGACGTCTCCACAGCTCATGCAATACAGATCCCATGTTATTTATCAACGAACGACGTTTGTTCTTTTTTCCTTGTTTGGTCTTCATTAAAATGGCGCCGATCAGCTTTTACACCATATGCTAGGCTGGTCCACAACAAAATGGTGCTGGTTTACTATAAAAATTGATTGATTGTCAGACGGTCCACTTGTATCCCATTGATAAAGTCACGTAATTAGTGACGAAACATGTCGGGGAGGAGTGTGCAGATGATGTCACGACGTTGCCATTCATTGGGATAGCGGCTTGTAGTACTCTACAAACGGCTGTTGGAACAACATTACAGCAGGCAATAGCATTCATTAAGTGGGCCCGTGCTTTGCATTACATTACAGATGGTGTCTGTTTTGAGCATGTATAGGACTCTGCTGCTGAGATGATACTGCCATCTTGTGTTTAATCAGTACATCACTGGATCTTCATCATACCTGGTGCGAAATACACCTCCGGAACGTGAGTGTATTTCATATGTTTTAATTGATGAATAAAAGTGTAAAAGGATAAAGCACTATGTTGAGTTCTTTTTAATGAGGAATATGGCTGATACAAAGATGCTCATCAGGAGGGAGCTTACTTTGGAGTCTTCATTCAGCAAGCTGATCTTCTGAGTCCATATGGATCCAAAAGTGCAGTTAGACCGTAACATTGTATAATGTGAGATCACACTGCGTGAGGTGAGCAGATATATGGTGGAGGATATCTTTGTATGGGAATTGGTGACAGATGCACATATTTTTCATTATCCAAACGAGGGTTCACTGAAGGAACACTTTATTGATTGAACTTGATTTTTTGAATGACTTTTGTTTGATTCATACTTAAAATTTTTATTTATTTTTTATTTTATTTTTTGTGTTTTTTTATATATATATATTTATATATTTTTATTTCAATATTAATATTTTTTCTTCTAATATATATTTATTTCTTCACTTTGTTTTTTGGTTATATAATGGTTTGTACCATTGTTTCATGTAGCGCTGCATTTTTTCACTTCACATTATTATTATAGGGATTTTAAAGGTGCAAAAGTTCCCTCAGGATAAACACACACAAATATGACCATGTAAGAATTAGTAAGGCTTTATTACAAAGTATCTAAAAACATGAAGACCCAAAGACATATTGTCTACTATAGAAACAGGCAAGATAACACAGCTCTTAGGGCTTGTTCACACTTGATTTCTTCCCAAATGCCCCTATAGCGTTAGGCATTAGACAAGCATTAAAACCGCTCCCTAAACGCCCTATGCGCTTTTTTTGGAGTTTTATAGGCATTTTACAAGCATTAAAACCACACCATGAAAGCCTATAATGAACTTAATGGTATGAACGCCTCAAAAACACCTGCCAGGCATTTGAGGAGTGTCACCATAGACTTGAATGGAAGGCGTTGAAAGGCTTCAACTCCTACTGACTGGACATGAGGCGTCAATTTTGATGCAATGCAACCCTAATGCTTCAGGGTGAACAGCACTGTGTGCTGCCTTGTGTATCATTTTCATAGGTGTTTGAGGAGTGTTAAAAATGCCCCTCAAATGCCTGCTTTCAAGACTAGTGTGAACTGAGCCTTAAATGCAATCAACCCCAAACCACATTCCTTTTAGGATATATGCTTGAAAAAGTATTCATATCCCTTGACATTTTTCATGCTACAACCAAAAACATAAATATATTTTTTGGGGATTTTATGTGATAGACCAACACAAAGTGGCACATAATTGTGAAGTGGAAAGAAAATGAAAAATGGTTTTCAAAATTTTTTGACAATACTTTGTAGAACCACCTTTCGCTGCAATTACTGCTGTCTTTTTGGGGATGTCTCTACCAGCTTTGCACATCTAAAGAGTGGCATTTTTGCCCATTCTTGTTTGCAAAATAGCTCACGCTCTGTCAGATTGGATGGGGAGTGTCTGTGAACAGAAATTTTCAAGTCTTGTCACAGATTCTCAATTGGATATAGTTCTAGACTTTGACTGGGCCATTCTAACTCATGAATACGCTTTGATCTAAACCATTCCATTGTAGCTCTGGCTGTATGTTTAGGGTCGTTGCCCTTCTGGAAGGTGAACCTCTGCCCTAGGCTCAAGTCTTTTGCAGACTCTAACAGGCTTTCTTCTAAGATTGCCCTGTATTTGGCTCCATCCATCTTCCCATCAACTCTGACCAGCTTCCCTGCCCCTGCTGAAGAAAAGCATCCTCACAATATGATGCTACCACCACCATGTTTCATGGTGGGAATGGTGTGTTCAGGGTGATGTGCAGTGTTCATTTGCTGCCACTTATAGCATTTTGCTTTTAGGCCAAAAAGTTCAATTCTGGTCTCATTTGACCAGAGCACCTTCTTTCATATTTGTTGTGTCCCCCACATGGCTTCTCACAAACTGCAAATGGGACTTCTTATGGCTTTCTTTCAACAATGGCTTTCTTCTTGCCACTCTTCCATAAAGGCCAGATTTGTGGCATGCACAACTAACAGTTGTCCTGATGACAGATTCTCCCACCTGAGTTACCATGGGCCTCTTGGCTGCTTCTCTAATTAATGCTCTCCTTGCCCAGCCTGTCAGTTTAGGTGGACGGTCATGTCTTGGTAGGTTTGCAGTTGTGCCATATTCGTTCCATTTTTGGATGATGGATTGAACAGTGCTCTGTGAGATGTTCAAAGCTTGGGATTTTTTTTTATAACCTAACCCTGCTTTAAACTTCCCCACAACTTTCCCTGACCTGTCTGGTGTGTTCCGTGGCCTTTATGATGCTGTTTGTTCACTAATGTTCTCTAACAAACCTCTGAGGGCTTCACAGAACAGCTTTATTTATTTATATTGAGATTAAGTTACACACAGGTGGACTCTATTTACTAATTAGGTGACTTCTGAAGGCAGTTGGTTCCACTAGATTTTAGTTAGTTGTATCAGAGTAAAGGGGGCTGAATACAAATGCATGCCAAACTTTTCAGATATTTATTTGCAAAAAAATTTGAAAACCATTTATCATTTTTCTTCCACAATTCTATGCCACTTTGTGTTGGTTTATCACATAAAATTCCAATAAAATACATTTATGTTTTTGGTTGTAACATGACAAAATGTAGAAAATTTCAAGAGGTATGAGCACCGGACACCCAGTTCGATCCCTGCCAAGACACTAGGGAATGATTCCCATGGCAGGGGGATCATTCAATCATCTATAAGCTCCTCTTCTACAAATCCCATCACAGCCCCACAATGTGCCAATGAGGAATGGGCAAAAGTATTTGATTACACGATCATTGACTGCAAAAGAATGATCTTAGTCATTCGTGTAATGCAGCCCCCTAACAGGCCCTGTTGAATTGTCCCAGTTTCTCTTCCCGTGTGGGTGTAAAGCAGCCATGCACACAGTAGCACACAACTCAACAACCAGCAGTGAATGTATTTTTAAGATTTAATGCTTTCTGAACTTGGGTAGGGTGTAGGGTGCAGGTTGAGACTTGAGATATTCCAGATTTAGTGCACAAAGTAACAGAGGACACTCTGCATTGACTACACTCTTCAGGACAATCCTCCCCTTGGCAGACCATGGGAGAACAAGCAACCTTGGGACTCTGAAAAAGAAACAGTTCCTAATCAGCAACACTGGAGCAGATGCTCAAAGGGTTAAAGCAGCAACAGTCACTAGGATCCCACACTCAGGCCTATACTCACAATTTTTCCATTTACTTAAATGCCTCTGTCCAATACCAGCCAGACACTTTTCCAGCAAACCTCCTCAGTGAACCCCCTTTCAATTACCTCTAGTTCCTTTCAGAAAGTAGGCTCCCCAACAATCCCTGAGATGGGACCTTGGTGAACCCCTGTAGACGTCAGCCACTCTGCAAAGAAGGGCAGCAGCCCTTTAGGCTTGGTCTTCTCCTCCAGGACAAGAACCCTGCTGTTCCAGGCCTCATGCAATTTATTTAGGGTATGGGGGTATCTTCTCCTCCAGAGATTGGCTGAAACCACATGAATATTCAGGCTTAGGGTCTTCCAACCCACTACATTTTAGAATCCACTAGAAGGCAGAGGGAAGCAGTTGAGCCTGCAGCCAGTGAGACCCAGGACAGGCAAAAATAATCACACACTGCTCCACAGTTTACAGAGGAGCTAAAACAAAAAACAACTAAATTTACCTGAACCTCTCTAGCAACCTATTCTAGGAGGGTGCTACATCTGCAAGCATTCCTCCTTAATATTAATGATGAGGAACATAGCACCATGACCACTGAGGGAGGGGACATAAGGCAGGGAGCAGCTGGAAGTGTTCATGTTCCAGGAGCTGGAGATTACTGGGATGTAGGCTCCAGCAATGAGGAGGGGTGGATGAAGATGTGTCAAACCATCCATGGGTGCTACTGACTGGGAGGAGGTCAATTCTGAGGGAGACGCAAACATAATATACAAAGCTGAATACACCTAGTGCCAGGAAAGGCATTTTTTTTTGTGAGTGGCATTTCTATTGTTTGACCCCATATTAAAGTTTTATACAGTTTTACACTATGGGATGCCTAGTTTTGTTTTAATTTATGCTGAAAATATGAAATACTGCCTGTGGATAAGAGAAGTTGCCTAACATTGATACAGATCTAGTGGAAAGTTATAGGTTACTACCAGCAACCACGGTTATAAGGGCGAGGGAGTGTCGGCCATCAGGAACGGATTGCGGACTGGGATGGTCCCAAAAGGCGAGTGTGACTTACCTAGATATAGATAGTCGTGAAATGATGGTGAGTTTACATCTATGTGGGGCACCAGTGTGAACACAGTGAAGCACTTGACATTTCAGTATGGAGTGTCACCGTTAATGATACAGCACCGTTGCACCAATTATTCACATGTTGGGCCTGAATATTACTATTAGATTTGTGACTTATTGCTCTTTATTTCACAGCCAGCTATTACCCAGACAAGGAGAAGCGATGTTCCCACAACTCTCAACAGTACAATGACTACACAAATAATCAGGGGATGCCAGGGGATGCAATACGACTATCACTCAGATAATCAGGGGATGCAGTATGACTATCACACATATAATCAGGGAAAGCAGTATGACTATCACACAGAGAATCAGGGGATGCAGTATGACTATCACACAGATAATCAGGGGATGCAGTATGACTATCACACAGAGAATCAGGGGATGCAGTACGACTATCACACAGATAATCAGGGGATGCAGTATGACTATCACACAGATAATCAGGGGATGCAGTACGACTATCACACAGATAATCAGGGGATGCAGTACGACTATCACACAGATAATCAGGGGATGCAGTACGACTATCACACAGATAATCAGGGGATGCAGTATGACTATCACACAGATAATCAGGGGATGCAGTATGACTATCACACAGATAATCATGGGATGCAGTATGACTATAACAAGAGTAATCAGGGTATGCAGTATGACTATCACACAGATAATCAGGGGATGCAGTATGACTATCACACAGATAATCAGGGGATGCAGTATGACTATCACACAGATAATCAGGAGATGCAGTACGACCATCACACAGATAATCAGGGGATGCAGTACGACCATCACACAGATAATCAGGGGATGCAGTACGACCATCACACAGATAATCAGGGGATGCAGTATGACCATCACACAGATAATCAGGGGATGCAGTACGACCATCACACAGATAATCAGGGGATGCAGTACGACCATCACACAGATAATCAGGGGATGCAGTACGACCATCACACAGATAATCAGGGGATGCAGTACGACTACAGCACAGATAATCAGGGGATGCAGTACGACTACAGCACAGATAATCAGGGAATGCAGTACGACTATCACACAGATAATCAGGGGATGCAGTACGACTATCACACAGATAATCAGGGGATGCAGTACGACTATAACACAGATAATCAGGGGATGCAGTACAACTAAAGCACAGATAATCAGGGGATGCAGTACGACTACAGCACAGATAATCAGGGGATGCAGTACGACTACAGCACAGATAATCAGGGGATGCAGTGTGACTATCACACAGATAATCAGGGGATGCAGTGTGACTATCACACAGATAATCAGGGGATGCAGTATGACTATCACACAGATAATCGGGATGCAGTACGACTATCACACAGATAATCAGGGGATGCAGTACGACCATCACACAGATAATCAGGGGATGCAGTACGACCATCACACAGATAATCAGGGGATGCAGTACGACCATCACACAGATAATCAGGGGATGCAGTACGACCATCACACAGATAATCAGGGGATGCAGTACGACTACAGCACAGATAATCAGGGGATGCAGTACGACTACAGCACAGATAATCAGGGAATGCAGTACGACTATCACACAGATAATCAGGGGATGCAGTAGGACTATCACACAGATAATCAGGGGATGCAGTACGACTATAACACAGATAATCAGGGGATGCAGTACGACTAAAGCACAGATAATCAGGGGATGCAGTACGACTACAGCACAGATAATCAGGGGATGCAGTACGACTACAGCACAGATAATCAGGGGATGCAGTGTGACTATCACACAGATAATCAGGGGATGCAGTGTGACTATCACACAGATAATCAGGGGATGCAGTATGACTATCACACAGATAATCGGGATGCAGTACGACTATCACACAGATAATCAGGGGATGCAGTACGACTATAACACAGATAATCGAGATGCAGTGTGACTATCACACAGATAATCAGGGGATGCAGTATGACTATAACACAGATAATTAGGGGATGCTCTATATCAGAGTTCTCCAAGGTTCAGTCCCTGGCGGTCTTCTTTATAGACTGGCAGATGAGTCTTTTCCTTTGGCCAGTACTACTCGTATGACAACTTATTTCACATTGTCCTAGTTCTCCTAGTGTCTTCTAATATATTGTAGTGCAAGCTTTCATCAAGTCAGCACTACAATGGAGATAACAGATAATAAGCTTGCACTACGATATATACAGTACGTACAATGTATCAGCGAGCCAGCAAAAGAATTGCAGGAATTAGATGAACTACTGAAGAGAGGTTTGAATCAAGGAATACTTACTGACAAGGAATATGAATATCTATGTATAAACAATCAACATACACCAGTCTTTTATTTTTTCCTTTAATTCATAAAGATTCTATGACTCCTCTGGAGCGACCCATAATATCTGGGATCTGGGTTATTAAAGTGATATTACACTTTAATAACCCAGATTTCATATTCCTTGTCAGTAAGTATTCCTTGATTCAATCCTCTCTTCAGTAGTTCATCTAATTCCTCAAAACATTGTTGGCGTGAATTATTCCTTAATCTTAAATATGTGAATTCATCTCCTAATAAACGTTGTGTTGCTGTTTTATAATGTGCCTCCTCCATCAGGATGATTCCACCTCCCTTATCGGCAGGCCTGATGAGGATATTAGTGTTTTTCTGCAAGGAGCCTAATGATTGCCTCTCCTGTGTAGTCAAATTATATGAAATATGCTTTTCAGTTTTAGATTTCCTCACATCTCTCTCCACAAACTCCTGGAAAGAACGCATGTAGTCGCTCATCTCATAAATAGGGAAAATGTGGATTTTGGTTTGAGATCTGTGTGATAAAATGTACTTTTTTACTATTACATACATGTTTGTTCCCAGTGGCCAGGGCCAAGCCTGTCTGTGTCAAGCCTGGTTCACACCAATACGTTTTGTTGAAACGCACTACAGTCCATTTAACATGGTTTCCTATGGGGCACGTTCACATCTATGCTTTTTTTTAGCTTTTTTGAGATGCTGCATTTTTGGAAAGGGCCAGGGACATTTTTAAACAAAAAAAGCAGCATTTCTGCTACAACAGAGATCAATGGAGATGCTGCTGAAATGCACGTAGTCTGTTTTTGCTGCATTTTGCATTTTTATTCTGCCCAGCAACAAAAACATTTCCCCTTTACAGCAAAGTTCCACCCAAAAGTGTAAACTCCGCTTTTCTGCCTCCTCCCTCCCTCCACTGCCACATTTGGTACCTTTTGGGGGGGAACAGGTACCTGGTTTTGACAGGTACTCGCTGCTGCTTCTGGAGTTCCGAAGTTCGGCCCCCTCGCAGCCTCTGGGACACTTCCAAGATCCCAGAGGACTGCATCCCATTCACAAAGCGCAGCATGATTTGTGTATGCACAGTAGGAGACTGGTGGTAAAAGGCTTCACTGCCAGTTTCCCTTAGTCAAGATGGCGGCACCAACACCCGACAGCTGATTGAAGAATCAGCTCAGGGTGAGGACACCCCTGGATGCATGGAATGGTAGGTGCCCAAATATTAAAAGTAATATTTTGGGGAGAGATGGCAGAAGCCAGAAATTCGCTTTAACAACAAAAAAAAAATGCTTAAAAATTCAAAATGTGGCAAAAACGCATGTGCAAAAATGCAAAAGGCACTTCAAAATAGACAAAACGCACACGGCATTGATGTGAACCAGGCCTTGAGTTGATTAGTGTTCGTCTTCCTTGCTCTGCTCCTATTGTATCATTAGGCACATACATGCTTGCACTGCATTGGCAACATTGAAGCAACACATCTCAGAAGCAACACGCTGATGGCAATATAGAGTGAGTGTCTCATTTTATTGTAATATGTGTCTTTATTTCTTTTATGTTCATTTTTGCACAAAGGGTTTGTGTGTGAGCTCTGCAGGAATTGTTTATAGTATTTGATTTGTGCTGCTTTTGAAGGATTAAGGCTGTCTCCTAGCTGGCTGCCCATAAATCCCCATCCCTGGTTCAGCAACAATCTGTCCCTAGAAATCCCTGTCATCCCCTATCTATGGTTCAGCAGCATACTGTCCCTTGAAATTCCTGTGTCCCCATCCCTGGTTCAGAAACACCCTGTTCTTGGAAAGCTATGTGCTCCCCATATACTGTATAGTTTAACAGCACACCATCACTGGTAATCCATGTGCACTCCATTCCTAGTTGAACAACACCCAGTCCCTGGAAAGGTCTCTAACACCTATCCCTGGTTCTCTTAAAATCCCTGTACACCCATCCATACTGCAACAGCATCCCTTCCCTGGAAATCCCTGTGCCACCCATCCCTGGTTCAACAGCGTCCTGTACCCGGAAATACCTGCCCCCCCCCCCACATCGCCAATGGCTATCTTTCTGACACCTATCCCTGGTTCTCTTAAATTCCACCCATGCTTTCGGGGCCAAAACTAGGGGGAGATGTGACCCAGGCATTGCATTGAGAAAGGCACCACCGGGGGGTGTCAGCATTCTGGAGAAGGTCAGAGAGCAGAGAGAGCTAGGACAGCACAACCAAATCTAGATCATAGTCTGCCATGGAGGCTCTGTGATCCTGGCCATGGCCAAGAAGAGTGGGATAATGACTGTGAGGATACGGGAGCGGAGACCGGGTGGGTGAGTCATGTTCTCCCTTCATTCACTCAGCTCAGCTGCATCCCACCAAGCATGTGCACAGCAGATGCACAAGCCATCATAACCTAGAGAGGAGGGGTGGCATTTAGTGAAACTGATCGGCTATAATTTCCTCTTGCAGTAGCTGCAAGCCAGCTTCTCCTTCTCTCTCTCCTGCCGGCATTCAGCTGCTGCATGAGAAAAATACAGCCCATCGGTTCCACTCAATGACAACCCTCCTCTTGAGGTTCTCCTTTCTTCTGCTGCCCCCAGGTCCCCCCTCCTGCAGCTCTACTGGCTCCTCTCTTCTCCCGCTGGCTGCTGAGAGGGATCTATTCAGGATGGAGAGCAGGGGAAAGGGCTGGTAAATATGTCATTTACCAGCCCCTTCCTTTTTGAATGAACACAGGGAAAAATCTGTACCAATCACTCCTGTGTCCATTCACAACTGAAGCATGGTAAACTGTGTTTACTATGCTTCAGTTTGTAAATGAACAGAAAGCTGCTCAGCACAGAGCATGTCCCATTTATTCACTGTCCAGTGCAGCAGAGAAAGAGACTAGGGAATTTGTCCTCAGTCCCTTTCTCATCTCAAAAGTGAGACATAAGAGGTCTGTTTAGACCCCTAATATTTCACAAAAGCCCCCCCCCCCCAGCCGGACTCCTAAAACATTGTAAAAAAAAATATTGCAAAAATAATAAAATTGCAAAAAATAATTGCAAATCAAAAACTACTGAAAACATCCACTGCCCTGCGGACACGTCCACTGCTCTACTGACTGACACCTTCCACTATCCTACTGACACTGTCCACTGCTCTACTGACTGACACTGTCCACTTCTGAGGTAGGCTAAATTTATATTTTTACAGTGACATTTGTTTCATTATTTTTCCTTATAATTTAAGTAACAAAAGGGGGCATCTTTGATCTCTTTCATGTTGTTCAGGTACAACTCCACCCCTCAAAAATGGCCTACCCCTGCCCTAATCATCCCATTACTTTCTACATCACTGTTAACCCAGATTTTACTGCAGGATAGAATGCTACATGTTTCAGTGTGGTGCACTGCATACCCCACCATATTTTCCCAATTAACCCCCCAGTTTCTGTGTGGGAGTGCTGCAATTTGGCATCTTCAACCTGGGCACTGATTGCCCTTGTCCCAGTACTGGTGGAAGGGGGGGGGACCTGAACTGAGTCTTTGCCCCGGGTGAAAGAATATCTACCTTCGCCACTGCATACAGTGTAAAATACATTTGTAAATTCTGTATAAAATTGTATTCTATTTTGTATGCTTTGCCTATGTATTGTACACTACACTCATTGTGCACACAGCGCCAATAATGTTTTCATTACGTTTGCATTCCTTCAAGTCCTGATTAGAAATTTGCCTGCCTATGTAACGCCCCTTGTTACCACAAAAGTATAATTGTAATATTAATGTGATGCCTATGTAATCATGTGTATAAAAAAAGTCAAACGCATCGAATAAATAGAACAGTGACTTGGAAAGATGTTGAGTGTATCTCTTTGTGTCTGTTCCCTACTGCAGTAGTTATTTATTTGGAACCACTAATCAATATGAGGATAGGAGTTGCCTAACTATAAAATTTTCAGTATTAATGTCCAGAACAAACAGAAATCCCTGTGCTCCCAATTACTTGTTTAACAGCATTCTGTCCCTGGAAATCCCTGTCCCCCCCCCCCCCCCCCCAATGCATAGCGCAGCAGTACTAACTGACTTTTTTATGCAAAGCCTCTTTTACATATCCTCATTTGCCTTAAAACCCAACATGCTCTGTTTGACCTTGGGAGTGAAGAGTAAACTTTTCACACTTTTCAGTATGGGGATCATGTGACCCACTCATCCTATAATATAAGGAAGGCATGGGTGCTGTCTTCTAGGAAGGGTCATCAGCACTGTGAAAGCTCAGGCCAGAGTGATTTGTTGTTTATACAGGGTCCTTTCTCCCCTCTCCAGCAAGTGAAGGTGAGTAAGTGCAGTGTGCGGGATGGCAGGGTGAACCTATTAATTTGTAATATTCTTCAAGAATCCGCTGTGTTAATTAAAGCTCACAAGCCAATATACAATACATTGATAAAAGTTTATTAAACCTGCATCATCAACAAAAATGTAAGAGAGTCAACGCCAAGTGTGAGTTATATGATTGCAATTGAGGTTGTGATTACAATGTAATGACCTCCAGGGCAATATTTTAAGGGTTTGAATTTTTGTATTGGCTAATGTATGTACCACCAATCAGTCATATATGAAAAGCATTACTAGTTCAGCGGTGTATTTGTCACACGGGAGGTGTCGGTTGGACTGGGAAGTTGGGAATGACACTGTTTATTTCGGCATGCATCCACTGGCCCCATATAGTACGCTTCCATAAAGACGCAGCAGTCCAGGAATTTTTGGTCACACCACAGCCCCACTGCTTCATTCTTTTCCCTTGGCCTGTTGGCGCAATTCCCATTCATGTAAAAGTGCTGACGGCCATCTTCACAACATTTCCTCCTCTTTGATATAAACAATGGGTTGTTTGTGGGAGACATGGAGTTTAACGTTACATTTTCTCCTCCCAGTGTAGCTTCTAAGAAAGAAAACTGGAATAATTTTCTGTTTTGACACATATGCAGAGCAGAGATGATTCAGTTTTTTCATTCAACCAGCAAGTTAAATAAAAAAAACTGCCCCGATTCCCCAATTCACACACTCAATGTTGATGGGGGAATCCTCCCTGCTGAGCTCTAGTGTTCTGACAGCAGGGAGACTTCCACGCCATCACAGTACACTGATTAGTGCTGCTGGCTACAGCTGGTGGTACGGATTGGACGCCATTTATCTGACAGGCTGGTTGTACAGAAGTTAATCAGTAGATCGATTTCTGTACAACCACCATCCCCACACATGGATCGAAATTCATCTAGTCCCTGCTGAACCAGCTGAATTTCAATCCATGTATGGCTGGCATTACATGGAATTAATGCTGGTTTATATGGCACACATATGGTGGCAAGGGTCTGCCAGTAAAGCTGGCCATAGATGGATAACATTTTGAACTAAATGTCTTAGGAAAAGTCTTAGTAAAATTCATACGAAAATTCTCATAACATTCGAATTTCGTTTATTTTTAACATCTGACCTTGAAATTAAAGGACTTTACTGAACGAAAACCACATACACTGTTAGAAATTTTTTCCATAAAAATAAACGTCAGTTTGAACCCAATAGTGATTAGAAAAATGATCAAATTTTCTTAGAACATTCTTTTCCTAAGAATTTCTGTTCACAATTCTACCCATCCACGGCCAGCTTTAGTCCTCAGTCACATCATGGTTGGTAAATATAAGGCTTACTATACATGTTACAATCTGATCACACAACCTTTGTTTATTCAACATCAGAGTTGAGGACCTACCTAAACTATCCAATCATTTTGTATCCAGTCAGGCAGACCCTTCCACTATATAATTGTTGGTAGACCTAAAGGAGATTGTATATAATCAGGCTGACAAACATGACGACCAGACGATAATCAGATATAATTGTATCACTCTGCCATAATACTGGTTGCAGGATGTTAAATGGACACAAGATTATAGTGTCCTGCAGCCCAGTTATACAGACTCTGTTGGAAAGCTTTGTGGGATCCGTAGGCTGATTGCAGGACTTCACCGTTTGACAGTGAGCTAACAAACTACATTTGCCAGAGGAGCTGATGGAAAGGCGGGGGCAAATAAATACAGAAGCCCAGGAACCCACGGATAGGAAGTGGACGGAGAGAGCTGGAGAGCAGGTGTAAAGAGAAACTGCGGGACGCCGGAGGTCCCGGCTGGACCAGGCCACAGAGTGGAGGAGAGAGGAGGAATTGCTGACTGCTGACACCACTGACAAGTCTGGCAGACAGCCCTATGAGCAGGCGGACTGGAGCGTTGTTGTCCGGAGTGATCTCTGTAGGAGGAACCACAAAAACGAGGGCCCCTGTCCACAAAGAAACCATCCGCTACCTGACTGAGGCCATGGATCAGGTGAAAGAATTCCATACTCGACGACACCCAAATTTACCTCTCCACCCCCCACCTCACCCCCTCACTCTCTGCCCGCATCGCCCACCTCCTAAACGACATATCAGACTGGATGTCGCTCCATTTCCTCAAACTTAACCTATCCAAAACCGAGCTTCTGGTCTTCCCCCCACCCCATGCCCCCCCCCCATCCTCTCCATCACTACTAACAACGCCACCATCTCTCCCACCCCACACGCCAAAGTCCTGGGTGTCACCCTGGACTCCCACCTCTCCTTCCTACCACACATCCAACTGCTATCTAGATCTTGCAGGCTCCACCTCCGCAACATCTCCAAGATACGCACATTCCTCACCCCAGACACCACCAAACAACTCGTACACTCCCTCATCATCTCATGCCTGAACTATTGCAATTCCCTTCTCACTGGCCTACCCAAACGAATGCTCTCCCCACTCCAGTCGATCCTAAACTCAGCGGCCAGACTCATCCACCTCACCAAGCGCTTCACATCTGCCTCCCCCCTCTGCCAATCCCTTCATTGGCTCCCGATTGCCCAACGCATCAAGTTCAAGCTGCTAACCCTGACCTACAAGGCCATTCACAATGCCGCCCCGAACTACATAACTGACCTGATACCCAGATACTACCCTACCCGTGCCCTCCGCTCCTCACAGGACCTCTTGCTCTCTAGCTCCCTGGTCTCCTCCTCCCATGCCCGATTGCAGGACTTCTCCAGGACTTCCCCCATCCTCTGGAACTCCCTACCCCAATCCATCAGACTGTCACCTACCCTCCTCACCTTCAGGCGCACCCTGAAAACCCTCCTCTTCAGGGAAGCCTACCCCAACCTCACCTAACACCCGACCTCACCTAACAACTATCCTCCTCCACTCTTCCCACCACTCCATCCCCCACAGTCATTTCCTCCTGTACCACCTTCCCCTCCCTCCTAGATTGTAAGCTCGAAAGAGCAGGGCCCTCGAGCCCCTCGTGTATTGTATTGTTACTGTCTTGTCTCATGTTATGTCCCCCTTGCTACTGTACAGTGCTGAGCATACCCTTTGGCGCTATATAAATACTGTATAATAATAATAAAAATACTCAAGCCATCTAAGTTGCAAATGACATTACTAAATTAATTTACTTTCTGCTTAGTTTGACTGCCATTGTTTCTGAAGTTATCAGTGTTAAGGCCCAGGTTGTTCGGCCTACTGGTTATTATACTTTCAGCATATCCAATCACAAGAGTCTTCTGCAAAATCTGCCCTCTGCAGGTCAAACTGTATTATTGCTTCCATTACAGACTGCCCATTCGCCAAGGAGCTCCTTCATTGCTGCAGCTTACCACTGTGGTCTAAAGAGGAACTAATCCATACAGGAGAAACATTGAGTGGAATTTACTAAGACTGGAGCAATGTACATGGCAACCAATCAGCTTCTAGCTTTCATATTCAAAGCATAACTGAACAAACCAAGGCTAGAATCTGATTGGTTATTTTGTACAGCTGCTCCAGAGTATGTCTGCTTCAGTTTGACTAATTCCCTCCATTCAGTTTTATCTTGAAGGGAACACATCAATGTGTTTGGAATATTACCTGCTGTAGCGCTAGGTTTGGTTTGGGATTCACGGCTGTCCACCACTGTCACATTCTCAGGCTGAACTGACTTTTCTACTTTATTCTCTGTGGGTGAACCTTCTGGTAAATTCTGTAATAAACATTAAAGCTGAACTCCAGGCAAAAAAAATCCATATAATACAATTATATTCACCTTTAAACATACTGAAATATATTTTTTCCTATCACTAATGTAGTGGAGTTCCTCTTTACCAACCTTGTTCAGCAGTGGGTGCAGGCCCCTTTAATTACTTTTTCCACAACCCTCTGAGCTCCCACAGCCCCCAGGACTCCTGGACACACCCAGAGAATATAAATTCCACTGTTGCTGATCCTTAGATGCTCAGAGGTTGTACCAGATAGGAAAGCAGTGACTGGGCTTGTTAACTGGCAGCAGGTGGGGGGTCCTCCTTTGTTATTTTCAGCATATGGGTCGCCCGAGAACACAGCTTCATCTTGAAGCAGAACTATACTCACCTTGAATCCAGCGATGTGCCTGCCAGCTGCTGACATCTGCTGTCAATCACAGCCAGCAAGCCAGTCAGGAGAGGGAGTGGGTGGGGCTGAGCCACAGCTGTGTGTGTAAATGGACACGCAAAGATGAGGCTAGGGAGGGCGACTTCTCGGGGGCCCCCATAGCAAGCTGCTTGCTGTGGGGGTGCCCAACAGGAGGGAGAGGCCAGGAGTGCCAGTGGGGGAGCCGATATGAGGAGGATCTGGGCTGCTCTGTGCAAAACCACTGCACAGAGCAGGTAAGTATAACATGTTTGTTATTTTAAAAAAAAACAAGACTTTAGTATCACTTTAAGCCCCAGTCATTGTGGTGGGCTCTGTGCTAGATGACTCTAGAATACTGCCTTTCCAGTGGGCTGGCCCTGTGTCTTCAGCTGTTCCCCCATCCCTGGGTCTTCTGCTGCTACCTGGACATCCAGACCAGAAACAACTCCTGCTTCTCCTCTGTGGAGCCTGTAGGGAGATCCCTGTGGTTGTCCACTTGGACTACTAGCTACAGCCAGCCTCCTTGTGGTAGATATGTTATTAGCTTCCCCCAGGGAACTACAAGTATCATTGTTTTCACTAGACTGAACTCTACTATTAAAGTGGTTCTAAAGCCTAAGTGTGTTTTACCTTAATGCATTCTATGCATTAAGGGAAAACACCTTCTGTGATCGAGGATCCCCCCAGCCCCTGCTTGTACTTACCTGAGGCCGATTTTGATCCAGCGCTGTGCATGAGAGCAGTAACTCTTCTAGCTCTCTCCCTTTTCACAGGGAAAATTGATAGCAGTGACAGCCATTGGCTCCCGCTGCTGTCAAATAAAATCTGTGATCAGGGAGCAGGTGGCGGGGTTGAGCCACCCTGTCTGTGTCAATAGATGCAGACAGGGTGGCTTGGCAGCAAGTCCGCACAAGTGCCCCCATAGAAAACAAATTTCTATGGGGGCATTTGGTGGGGGGCAGAAGCCGGGAGCACTGGTGGGGGACCCAAGAAGGGTAGGATCAGGGATGCTCTGTGCAAAACCACTGCACAGAGCAGGTAAGTATGACATGTTTGGTATTTTAAATAACAAAACATTTCAAAGCTTTACAATCATTTTAACTGTGATCTCTTCTTATACTCTATTCTCTTAGATCAAAGGTGCTCAACCTTCTGAAGAGCAGGGGCCACTTAAGTGATTTGGTAACTGGTCACGGGCCACAATTAAATGAAATGGTTCATAATTAAATTTTTTTATTTTGAATAGCATAATGAATATTTACCTCCTGCAGTTGCTGAATACCGGCGGGATAGAGAAGGGGAGAAGCCGACTTTCAGTTGTAAATTAAATTTGTAAATTCTGTATAAAATTGTATTCTCTTTTGTATGCTTTGCCTATGTATTGTACACTACACTCATTGTGCACACAGCACCAATAATGTTTTCATTACATTTGCATTCCTTCAACTCCTGATTAAGAATTAGCCTGCCTATGTAAAGCCCCTTGTTACCATAAAATACAACTGTAATATTAATGTGACACCTACATAATCATGTGTATAAAAAAAACACAAAACCTGCCAAATAAACAGAACAGTAATTTGGAAAGATGCTGAGTGTATCTTTTTGTGTCTGTTCCCTACTGCAGTAGTTATTATTTATTTGAAACCACTAATCAATATGAGGATAGGAATTGCCTATCTATAACATTTTCAGTACTAGTGTGCAGAACACAGTGGTTGCAGAAGGATAATGGAGAGGATCGGGTCCTATATATGCTCCCCCCCCTTCCTGTCCAAGTGTAGAAGTGTGACAGGGAGGTTGCACAGGGCCCCTAGAGCATGAGGCGGGGTCTCCATTGCGACCCATTATGCTACACCAGTGGTTGGGGGTGTGTGGTAAAAACATGTCTCAACTATGTGTCTTTTACCCCCCCCCCCCCACTGCAATTGTAAATGAGCCCTTACTGTCCTGAGCCTGAGCCCCCTAGAAGGTTGCTTTCACACTGATGCGCTGAGGTTTACCAGCACCACTGGTGCAGCGTGGTGCATCTGTGACTTTCCTGAGGGATAGCTGTGCTTCGCCATAAACTTCTATTACATTTTTAGTGTGTGGTGCACTTTTTGAAAGCACACCAAAACTTCTGTATTCAGGACCACCAAACCCACAGGATATAATAGAGGTCTATGGCTGAGTGCAGTCAACCCGCAGGAAAGCCGCAGGTGCACTGTGCTGGACATGCGGATCAGTGTGAAAGCAGCCAAATAGTTGTTAACCCTTTTATAGGTGCTAATATGCCCATTGTAATAGCACAGTGTATGTGTTGTTCAATACACTGATATTCTTTTAATCTTCCAGCTTCTGCTGGCATCGCTCTCCATCTCCAGGCTGCTAGAAAGATCCCAGGCAAAGTGCACTAGGTATCACTCCACCTGGGACAGGAGCTGGCGCTACAGATGAGGATTATGTGGCTCCTCCTCTCTCCATGGCTGCCTGCTTCCTCCACTGCCAGCGCTGGCTCTTTGCACTCTGATGCTCTGGCATGGCGGGTCAGCAAACCCAGATCGTGATCAATGGGTTGCCAACCCCGGGCATTCGCTTTCACTGCCTGTTATACTTTGCCTTATGCTTGTTACATACCCCTGGAGTGGGAAGTTGAGAACGACACGGCTTATTTCGGCCGCGGCACCCATCCACTGGCCCCATATAGTACGCTTCCATAAAGACGCAGCAATCCAGGAATTTCTGATCACACCACAGCCCCACTGCTTCATTCTCTTCCCTCGACCTGTTGGCGCAATTCCCATTCTTGTAAAAGTGCTGGCGGCCATCTTCGCAACACTTCCTCCTCCTTGCTATAAACTGCAGGTCATCTGTGGGAGTGTAAAGTTTAAGATCACATCATTTATAAAAAGAAAAACGTGAACCATTTTCTGCCTTGCTTCCATGGAATTAATGCTGGTTTATGTGGCACACACAATACAATCTGACTGTACAACCTCCTTTAGATTTACCAGTGACAAGGGTCTGCCTGTAAGTCCTCAATGACATCATTGTTGGTAAATCTAAGGCTCGCCATAAACATTACAATCTTTGTACAATCAACTTTAGAATTATCAGAAGTACAGTCAGATCCATAAATATTGGGACATCGACACAATTCTAACATTTTTGGCTCTATACACCACCACAATGGATTTGAAATGAAACAAACAAGATGTACTTTAACTGCAGACTGTCAGCTTTAATTTGAGGGTATTTACATCCAAATCAGGTGAACGGTGTAGGAATTACAACAGTTTGCATATGTGCCTCCCACTTATTAAGGGACCAAAAGTAATAGGACAGAATAATAATCATAAATCAAACTTTCACTTTTTAATACTTGGTTGCAAATCCTTTTCAGTCAATTACTGCCTGAAGTCTGGAACGCATAGACATCACCAGACGCTGGGTTTCATCCCCGGTGATGCTCTGCCAGGCCTCTACTGCAACTGTCTTCAGTTCCTGCTTGTTCTTGGGGCATTTTCCCTTCAGTTTTGTCTTCAGCAAGTGAAATGCATGCTCAATCAGATTCAGGTCAGGTGATTGACTTGGCCATTGTATAACATTCCACTTCTTTCCCTTAAAAAACTCTTTGGTTGCCTTTGCAGTATGCTTTGGGTCATTTTCCATCTGCACTGTGAAGCGGCGTCCAATGAGTTCTGAAGCATTTGGCTGAATATGAGCAGATAATATTGCCCGAAACACTTCAGAATTCATCCTGCTGCTTTTGTCAGCAGTCACATCATCAATAAATACAAGAGAACCAGTTCCATTGGCAGCCATACATGCCCACGCCATGACACTACCACCACCATGCTTCACTGATGAGGTGGTATGCTTAGGATCATGAGCAGTTCCTTTCCTTCTCCATACTCTTCTCTTCCCATCACTCTGGTACAAGTTGATCTTGGTCTCATCTGTCCATAGGATGTTGTTCCAGAACCGTGAAGGCTTTTTTAGATGTCGTTTGGCAAACTCTAATCTGGCCTTCCTGTTTTTGAGGCTCACCAATGGTTTACATCTTGTGGTGAACCCTCTGTATTCACTCTGGTGAAGTCTTCTCTTGATTGTTGACTTTGACACACATACACCTACCTCCTGGAGAGTGTTCTTGATCTGGCCAGCTGTTGTGAAGGGTGTTTTCTTCACCAGGGAAAGAATTATTTGGTCATCCACCACAGTTGTTTTCCGTGGTCTTCCAGGTCTTTTGGTGTTGCTGAGCTCACCGGTGCGTTCCTTCTTTTTAAGAATGTGCCAAAGAGTTGTTCGGCGACGTCTAATGTTTTTGCTATCTCTCTGATGGGTTTGTTTTGTTTTTTCAGCCTAATGATGGCTTGCTTCACTGATAGTGACAGCTCTTTGGATCTCATCTTGAGAGTTGACAGCAACAGATTCCAAATGCAAATAGCACACTTGAAATGAACTCTGGACCTTTTATCTGCTCATTGTAATTGGGATAGTGAGGGAATAACACACACCTGGCCATGGAACAGCTGAGAAGCCAATTGTCCCAATACTTTTGGTCCCTTAATAAGTGGGAGGCACATATGCAAACTGTTGTAATTCCTACACCGTTCAACTGATTTGGATGTAAATACCCTCAAATTAAAGCTGACAGTCTGCAGTTAAACACATCTAGTTTGTTTCATTTCAAATCCATTGTGGTGGTGTATAGAGCCAAAAATGTTAGAATTGTGTCGATGTCCCAATATTTATGGACCTGACTGTATATAATATAAGAACCTACCTAAACTACCCAATCATTTTGTATCCAGTCAGGCAGACCCTTGCACTACATACTTGTTGGAAATCCTAAAGAAGGTTGTATAATCAGACTGTAACATGTATGGTGAGCCTAATGGTGGGCACAAACTCTCTGATTTTATTGTCTGATTGATCTGTGATTCCATCAAAATAATCAAATCTGCAAACAATCGAATAGCCACAACTTCCCTTCAAATTGATTTAGATTGTATTTGATCAAACTGATCAGCCAGGGCAGAAAATGATTGATTATTTGGCATTGATTGTCAGCACTGAGATACTTTGTTCATGGATATAATTGTATTTTGACTGATCAGATTATGATATCACATGGTGGAAACAGAGGTGTGACTGATAGATTACAATCTTCAGTAGCAATCTTATTTTAACCCCTCTCCTCCTGCCCTGGTGTCCCTTTATACAGTTGTGAACGCCCGATGGGTAGAAAGAATTGGTGATCATGTGACCAACCTCACAGTGGTCACATAATTGGAAGCCTGTCGGGTTGGCTCCTGATCTTTAGGCCGGAGCAAGAGCTGTCTTTGACAGCTCAGTCTTTGTGCTGGGAATGCGCAGTGAGCAATCTCTCACCAGATAAACATAAGCTGCCCAGCAACACATATATCCAACATATGGGCGTGAAAGTCCACCTTTTTGCTGCAGCACATATGTGTTGGGGCGGTCACAAAGGGCTTAACTATCAAATGAAATCCACTACCCCATGTGTTGCATATCAAACAAAGAGATTGTCAACTATAGACTAATTATCTGGTGGAGATCGATCTCAAAATAAATCAAACATTTATCAATGCATGTATGGCCACCATAATGGTGATTCTACAGAGATTGTACAATCATTATAACATGTGTGACCCTCCCTAATACCCCACACACAACTCGCACAATGTGACAGAGCACTCTATGATGACAAACTGATTTGGTGTCACTACACAAGAGGAAGATTGAGGGGAATTTACTAAAACTGGAGCAATTGTACATGGCAACCAATCAGTTTCTAGCTTTCATTTTCAAATGCTAATTGAACAAGCTGAGGCTAGAAGCTGATTGGTTACTTTGCACAGCTATTTCAGGTTGTGTTTGTTCCAGTTTGAGTAATTCCCCCCATTCAGTTTTACCATGAAGGGAACAAATCAATGTGTTTGGAATATTACCTGGTGTAGCGCTAGGTTTGGTTTGGGATTCACGGCTGTCCACCACTGTCACATTCTCAGGCTGAACCGACTTTTCTGCTTCATTCCCTCTGGGTGAACCTTCTGGTAAAGTCTGTAATAAACAGTAAAGTTCCAGGCAAACATTTAGAAAAAACTAATTATTACAATTCTATATCCCTTTAAACATAATGAAATATTTGTTCATATCATTAATGTAGTGGAGTTCCTCTTTTCCAACCTTGTTCAGCAGTGGGTGGATTCAGGAGCACCAAACCCACAGGATATAATAGAAGTCTATGGCTCAGTGCAGTTAACCCACAGGAAAGTTGCAGGTGCACTGCGCTCCACATGCAGATCATTGTGAAAACAGCCAAACAGTTGCTAATCCTTTTATAGGTGCTAATATGCCCATTGTAATAGCACAGTGTATGTTGTTTAATACACTGACCTTCTTTTCCTCTTCCAACTTCTGCTGGCATCGCTCTCCATCTCCAGGCTGCTAGAAAGGTCTCAGGCAAAGTGCACTAGGTATCACTCCGCCTGGGATAGGAGCTGGAGCTACAGAGGAAGCATCGGCTTTGGTGGCTCCTGCTCTCCCCACGGCTGCCTGCTTCCTCCGCTGCCAGCGCTGGCTCTTTGCACTCTGAAGCTCTGGTATGGTGGGTCAGCAAGCCCACTGGGACATGGTCTGTGACCAAGCGCCCCAGTGAGCAGGGCGAAACAAGTCAGAGGGCGTGGCCGGAGTGGCAGCTGAGGCCATTCTTCAACATTGGACTCCTGGGGTCGGTTGAGCAGCGTGCATCCCTTCACTTTGTCTTATGCTTGTTACATACCCCTGGAGTGGGAAGTTGAGAACGACACAGCTTATTTCGGCCACGGCACCCATCCACTGGCCCCATATAGTACGCTTCCATAAAGACGCAGCAATCCAGGAATTTCTGATCACACCACAGCCCCACTGCTTCATTCTCTTCCCTCGACCTGTTGGCGCAATTTCCATTCTTGTAAAAGTGCTGGCGGCCATCTTCGCAACACTTCCTCCTCCTTGCTATAAACTGCAGGTCATCTGTGGGAGTGTAAAGTTAAAGGTCACATCATTTATAAAAAGAAAAATGTGAACCATTTTCTACTTTGCTTCCATGGAATTAATGCTGGTTTATGTGGCACACACATTACAATCTGACTGTACAACCTCCTTTAGATTTACCAGTGACAAGGGTCTGCCTGTAAGTCCTCAATGACATCATTGTTGGTAAATCTAAGGCTCGCCATAAACATTACAATCTTTGTACAATCAACTTTAGAATTATCAGAAGTATGTAATATAAGAACCTACCTAAAATACCCAATCATTTTGTATCCAGTCAGGCAGACCCTTGCACTACATACTTGTTGGAAATCCTAAAGAAGGTTGTATAATCAGACTGTAACATGTATGGTGAGCATAATGGTGGGCACACACTCTCTGATTTTATTATCTGATTGATCTGTGATTCCATCAAGATAATCAAATCTGCAAACAATCGAATAGCCACAACTTCCCTTCAAATTGATTTAGACTGTATTTGATCAAACTGGGCTGATCAGCCAGGGCAGAAAATGATTGATTGTTTGGCATTGATTGTCAGCACTGAGATACTTTGTTCATGGATATAATTGTATTTTGACTGATCAGATTATGATATCACATGGTGGAAACAGAGGTGTGACTGATAGATTACAATCCTCAGTAGCAATCTTATTTTAACCCCTCTCCTCCTGCCCTGGTGTCCCTTTATACAGTTGTGAACGCCCGATGGGTAGAAAGAATTGGTGATCATGTGACCAACCTCACAGTGGTCACATAATTGGAAGCCTGTCGGGTTGGCTCCTAATCCTTAGGCCGGAGCAAGAGCTGTCTTTGACAGCTCGGTCTTTGTGCTGGGAATGCGCAGTGAGCAATCTCTCGCCAGATAAACATCAGCTGCCCAGCAACACATATGTCCAACACATGGGCGTTAAAGTCCACCTTTTTGCTGCAGCACATATGTGTTGGGGCGGTCACAAAGGGCTTAACTATCAAATGAAATCCACTACCCCATGTGTTGCATATCAAACAAAGAGATTGTCAACTATAGACTAATTATTCTGGTGGATATCGATTTAAAAATAAATCAAACATTTATCAATGCGTGTATGGCCACCATAATGGTGATTCTACAGAGATTGTACAATCATTATAACATGTGTGACCCTCCCTAATACCCCACACACAACTCGCACAATGTGACAGAGCACTCTATGATGACAATAAACTGATTTTGTGTTGGACCTTCAGAAAAATCATCACACAGGAGGAACATTGAGGGGAATTTACTAAGACTGGAGCAATGTACATGGTAACCAATCAGCTTCTAGCTTTCATTTTCAAAGCCTAATTGAACACGCTGAAGCTAGAAGCTGATTGGTTACTTTGCACAGCTGTTTCAGATTGTGTAATTCCCCTTTTCAGTTTTATCAAACAAATCAATGTGTTTAGAAAATGACCTGGTGTAGCTTTAGGTTCAGTTTGATCATCCACCACAGTCTCATTCTCAGACTGAGCCAACTTTTCTGCTTCATTCTCCCTGGGTGAATCTTCTGGTGTAATCTGTAATAGACATTAAAACTGAATTCCAGGCAAATATTTAAAGAAAAAACGATTTAATGCTATTGCCTATCCTTTAAACCAATGTAGTGGAGTTCCTCTTACCAACCTTGTTCAGCAGTGGGTGCAGGCCTCTTTAATTTATTTTCCCACCATCATCTGGGCCCTCAGAACTCTTGGACACACCCAGGGGAGATTTTGTCAAATGGGAGAGCAGTGACTGGGGTTGTTAGCTTCCACCAGTTGGGGTTCCTCCTTCATTGTTCCCTAGTGAGCCCCCAGATTAGGGTGTAAGCTTCATGCAGCTTCAGCTTAAGCCCCAGTCACTGTGGTGGGTTCTTTGCTAGCTGACTCTAAAAGACCGCCTTTCCAGTGGGGTGTCCCTGTATCTTCAGCCACCTTTTTGTTCACCCATCCCTGAGTCTTCTACTGCTACCTAGACATTCAAACCAGAGACTCCCCCTGCCTCCTCTCTGTGGAACCTGTAGGGAGATCCCTGTGGTCAACCACCTGGATTACCAGCTAAAACCATCATTCTTGCGTATAGATGTGTTACTACCTTCCCCCAGGGATCCACAAGGATCTGTGTTTGTACTAGACGGTACTATGCTGTTTATTACTAGTGATTTCTTCTTAGGATAGGTTCACACATGCAGGTTGGGAACTGGTGCATAATTGCACTGATTTGCAACCTGCAGACCAGGGGTGGACTGACAACTCATGGGGCCCCCGGGCAATTGGGGATCATGGGGGCCCCTGTGTCCTTGCCCACACTCAAAACACACCCAAAAAAGCCTATAAAAAGGTACCAGGGGCATTTTATGGGGCCCCCTACTGACCCCGAGCCCTCGGGCAGTGCCCGAGTGTTTGAATGGTCAGTCCGCCCCTGCTGCAGACAAATTGTGCTGCTCTTTAGCCAACACATGGGGGTACCATTATTTCCTAAAGGCACCCCCACACATTGGAAAACGCATGATATTTTTGGGTGCTGGAAACTGCACTTTACCTAACCATTACATAATATGGTGTGAATAAAAGGTACATGGTTGCAAAAAAAATGAATTTATTAAAAAAAAACATTTACAAGCATAGGCATAGTTACCGTCGGAAGGAGCGATTCTTGCTGTTGGCCAGTTGGGTGGAGTTGTGTTGTGTTAATGGGCGATGCAGTGGTCCTGTAAATGCAAGAATTCAAGTTTACAATGAAAGAGAATATTGGAATGGTATCATAGCCTTTTATTCTACACTGTCATACTCAGCACCAGAGCCACCTGCCCTTGGAACTGCAAATATCTCTGCTTCATCTGAGACTGAAACACTGGCTATAAAGTGTCACTTACACAGACTCTTGGCAGCAGAAGATTCCACAAAATAGGAGTAAAACGGAAGACCGCAGGAGAATCATGGCCAATGAAAATGATAGACCGGACCAGTAGATGTGAGAGGTCGGAGAAAGAACCAGACACCGCTGAGCAGAGAGCTGAAAAGCTTCACATTTATACAGAAGGACTTTGGATGGCAGCCATCGTCTATCTGACATAACCATTTTGGGAATGTCCCAGGAGTTTGGTTTTGTACATTCTTGTTTACTCTGTCCTTTGTATTTGGTACATCTACCATAGGAACAAAGTCAGGATGAAAAAGACACAAGTCCTTGGCACAATCAACACTGAAGTGATGACCGCAAGAGCCAAAACAATCGTAACACTAACAGTTTAACCTAGAATTCCCATCATGCAGCCAGGATATGGGCCAAATCTGACAATATTATGACATCGGAAAGAGGAGAACTACATTGCCACATTTCTCAAAAGACTCCCACATAGCCATCTGCCGTGGGACATGCTTCCATCTCTGTCAACCATCAGGAGGAGTTATGGACCCCTGAATTGCAGCAGCTTACTGTGTATTGATTGGTACGATTACAAGGATCTCTATTCATTGATTGGATTTCAGTTTTTCATAAGATTATGAATCATTTTAGACTACTTAAAGTAACATTAAACCCTCAGCAGCTAATTTAATCACTCACTTGGTAGGCAGCTTCTTTATCCTTTATTCCTTGCCAACGTTCCAGTTTAAACTAATGCCATGATCGCTGTTGGAATACAATGTTTACGTATTTTTGCACACCAACTACATCAGTATAAGTATTCAGTAGAGATATGTTCTTCAGCCAGTAGATGTCAGTATTTATAAGTTTGTGGCTGCGTCTATGGCAAAACTCTATGTCTTTTCTTTATAATAAAGTTCCTGTTTCCTGTTTGCAGAAAAGCATCAGATAAACACATGTGGACTGTGCAGTGTCTGTTCCGTAAGGCTATATACAGAATATCTAACCAGCACCCTATGGAGCCACCCTTGCCTGCAGACACTAGAATTTTGTCTCCCTACTCTGTGTGCATCGTTAGGAACACAGAGTTCTATAGCTTAGAATAGCAAGGCACTCCCATGCTCCTCCATCTTTCTCCTGATTCCCTCTTCCCTCTCCCAAGGAACAGACTGGCTTAAGACTGCACTGTCCACTGTTAACTGTTTCCTGTGAAGACCAGAAGTTCAGGGAAGCAGCTCTGAGAGAGCAGTAGCCAGCAGCATTGCAAGTTAGAAACTGCAACTGCTGGAGTAGGATTTTTAACAAATAGTTTACTATGAAATATTTATTTTATTGTGCTTGGTATGGTTAAGCTAATCAAATGCAGATGGTTTAATACTACTTTAACATTGTTTTATTTTTGTAAGAGATTGTTTTTCTTTAAAGGATCACTATGCAAAAAGCGATATGGTAGATGCTATGGAGTTAAAGCTGAATTCCAGGGGGAGAAGTAAAAATTCTCGCTTGCATGCAGACAGGATATTGACCAAATCTGACAAAATCCTGACTGGGATGGGAAAGAGGAGAATTATAATACTACATTTCTCAAAAAACTCCTCGTAGCCATTTGTCCTGGTCCATGCATCTGTCACTGTAGATCATCCATACATCATACAGGACCTGTGCTGAGGAGTTATGAACCCTTTATTTGCAGCAGCTTACTGTGTATTGGTTGGTACAGTCATACAGATCTCTATTCAGTGGAGTGATTTCAGTTTTTCCTAAGAAAGTCGGCTGCTGATTATGAGTCATTTTTTTGGATGAATAACATTGTTTTATTTTTCTAAGTGATTTCTTGTCTTTAAAAGATCACAACGCTTTGACCGTTGGATACTTTCTGACATCAAGACTGAAGCAGGGCCCATAGCCCTGCATTGGACGCTAAGGAACAGTCCACTCCTGGAGCATGGAGGAGCTGGTAAGTAAAACTACTTTTTATGTTCCCGAGCATGTTGCGATTCTAATCTGAATCCACCTGAGTAAACCTCCCAGGAAGCGGTCATCTGTACTGGGTCAATCAGTTGTCACAGGAGCATTGCCCACCCCCAGCTCCATGTATACAGTGGGTGTGTGTATACGTGTGGCTGCGGGGTGGGGAATACCTTAGCTCTATGATTGGATCAGCATTTTGACAGATTCCTGGCGAGCTCACACAGGTGGGCTCGGACTAGGATCTTAACAAGCCTTGGCTCAACTCTATTCTCTAGACATAAACAACCATTTAACCTTTGCAATGTGAGTGTAACCCCAATTCATGGAAGGATTTTTACTCTCCCTGGATCTGGGCTTTAAATCACCTGACAATTTCTTCTATTACTAGTAGGCTCTATGGGTGAAGTCTCTGTGAGGTGAGACATGCTTTACCCATTATGAGTGGATCCCACCATTCCTGCTAGATTATTTTTTTAGAATGGAGGATATAACAGGAGGAGCTGGAACATGCAAAGATGTGCACAAACGCCCAGAACTCCCAGATGGATAGGAATCTTAGTAGAAAAAATATTTATATTGAAATATATACAGTCATGGCCGAAATTGTTGGCACCCTTGATATTTTTCCTGAAAATCAAGTATTTCACACAAAAAAGGTATTGCATTAACACATGTTTTGCTATACACATGTTTATTCCCTTTGTATGTATTGGAACAAATATAAAACAGAGGCAGAAAAGCAAATATGACATAATGTCACACAAAACCCCAAAAATGGGCTGGACAAAAGTATTGGCACCCTTAACTTAATATTTGGTTGCACACCCTTTGGAAAACATAACTGAAATCAGTCGCTTCCTATAACCATCAATAAGCTTCTGACACCTCTCACCCGGAATTTTGGACCACTCTTCCTTTGCAAACAGCTCCAGGTCTCTCTTATTGGAAGGACACCTTTTCCCAACAGCAATTTTAAGATCTCTCCACAGGTGTTCAATGGGATTTAGATCTGGGCTCATTGCTGGCCACTTCAGAACTCTCCAGCGCTTCTTTGCCATCCATTTCTGAGTGCTTTTTGACGTATGTTTGGGGTCATTGTCCTGCTGGAAGACCCAGGATCTTGGACGCAAACCCAGCTTTCTGACACTGGGCCCTACAGTGCGACCCAAAATCCTTTGGTAATCCTCAGATTTCATGATGCCTTGCACACAGTCAAGGCACCCAGTGCCAGAGGCAGCAAAACAACCCCAAAACATCATTGAACCTCCACCATATTTTACCGTAGGTACTGTGTTTTGTTCTTTGTAGGCCTCATTCCGTTTTCGGTAAACAGTAGAATGATGTGCTTTACCGAAAAGCTCTATCTTGGTCTCATCTGTCCACAAGACGTTTTCCCAGAAGGCTTTTGGCTTACTCAAGTACATTTTGGCAAACTGTAGTCTTGCTTTTTTATGTCTCTGTGTCAGCAGTGGGGTCCTCCTGGGTCTCCTGCCATAGCGTTTCATTTCATTTAAATGTCGACGGATAGTTCGCGCTGACACTGATGCTCCCTGAGCCTGCAGGACAGCTTGAATGTCTTTGGAACATGTTTGGGGCTGCTTATCCACCATCCGGACTATTCTGCGTTGCAATCTTTCATCAATTTTCCTCATCCGTCCACGACCAGGGAGATTAGCTACAGTGCCATGGGTTGCAAACTTCTTGATAATGTTGCGCACTGTGGACAAAGGCAAATCTAGTTCTCTGGAGATGGACTTGTAACCTTGAGATTGTTGATATTTTGCCACAATTTTGGTTCTCAGGTCCTCAGACAGTTCTCGTCTCCTCTTTCTGTTGTCCATGCTTAGTGTGGCACAGACAGACACACAATGCAAAGGTTAAGTGAACGTCTCTCCTTTTTATCTGCTTTCAGGTGTGATTTCTATATTGCCCACACCTGTTACTTGCCCCAGGTGAGTTTACAGGAGCATCACATGCTTGTAACATTCTTATTTATCCGCAGTTGTGAAAGGGTGCCAATACTTTTGTCCAGCCCATTTTTGGAGGTTTGTGTGACATTATGTCGAATTTGCTTTCTTTCCTCCCTTTTTTTGTTTTGTCCCAATACACACAAAGGGAATAAACATGTGTATAGCAAAACATGTGTTAATGCAATACGTTTCGTGAGAAATACATGATTTCCTGGAGAAATATCAAGGGTGCCAACAATTTCGGCCATGACTGTATATATAAAACCAAATGTTTGTCGTTCCAAGAGCCGTTTGTAGAGTACTACTTCTTTTTTCCTTGTTTGGTCTTCATTAAAATGGCGCTGATTGGCTTTTCCACCATGTGCTAGGCCGGTCCACAACAAAATGGCACCGGTTTACTATATAAATTGATTGTTTTTTTGACGGTCCAGTCATATCCCCTTGATAAGTGACTAGTGATGAAACGCGTCGGTGAGGAGTTTGCCAATGATGTCACGACATTGCCATTCATCAGGATAGCGGCTTGTAGTACTCTACAAACGGCTCTTGGAACGACATTACAGCAGGCAATAGCATTCATTTAGTGGGCCTGTGCTTTGCCTTGCCTTACATTACAGATGGTGTCTGTTTTGAGCATGTACAGGATTCTGCTGCTGAGATGATACTGCCATCTTGTGTTTAATCAGTACATCACTGAATGTTCATCATACCTGGTGCAAAATACACCTCCGGAACTTGAGTGTATTTCATATGTTTTAATTGATGAATAAACGTTTAAAAGGATAAAGCACTATGTTGAGTTCTTTTTAATGAGGAATACGGCTGATACAAAGACGCTTATCAGGAGGGAGCTTACTTTGGAGTCTTCATTCAGCAAGCTGATCTTCTGAGTCCATATGGGACCCAAAGTGCAGTTAGACTGTAACATTGTATAATGTGAGATCACACTGCGTGAGGTGAGCAGATATATGATGGAGGATGTCTTTGCATGGGAATTGGTGACAGATGCACATATTGTTTGTTATCCAAAGGGGAGTTCACTGAATGAACACTTTATTGATTGAACTTGACTTTTTGAATGCCTTTTGTTTGATTCATACTTAAAAATATTCTTTATTTTTATTTTTTGTGTGGTTTTTGTTTTATATATTTATATATATATATTTATGTTTTTATTTCAATATTAATATTTTTCTACTATTTTTTTCTTCTAATATATATATATTTTTTTTTCACTTTGTTTTTTGGTTATATAATGGATTGTGCCATTGTTTCATGCAGCGCAGCATTTTTCCACTTCATATTATGATTGTGTAATTTGCCCACTGAGACATGGGTTGTGTGCACTAGAGGCTATAGTATTTCATTTTTTGTTTTCATTTCACCATAGTTAGAGCTGGAGTTTTTCAATTTATTTCACTGCCACCAATTACCAATGTGGGGGGGAGTTAAATTTCCACTGCCATTGCCCACAAATGCAGGGGAGTGGAAGGATTACATTTTATTGTCAGTGACCATCAATGTGGGGGGGGGAATGTTAATAGTACTGACACCAGAGGTAAGGGCTTTTTGTATCCACTGACAACATTGTTGGTAGTTATTATTGCATTTATTGATGCCAATGTTGGGGGTTATTTCTACATCCACTGACACCAATGTTGAGGGTTAATATTGCACTCACTGACAATGCTGGGGGGTTATCATTTTGCCCCCTGACACAAATGTCACCTCCTCACTGCTTGTTTCAAGCCTTCACAACTCACATCAACATGCCACATTTACTGTATGTGTATTGCACACTGTAGCAGGGCAGTTGCAGTGCAGCCACATTCACTTGAATGGGTCCCCTTCGGTGGTCAGTACTGCCCACCAAATGTGAAAGGGAGGTAACTTTTGGGCATGTGTATTTTCCCATACAACGGCCTTTCCAAGCTTGGGGTTGGTTAAAAACACAGGTTAGTCACTTTTTTTTATTGCCTCCAACCACAAGTGTAAACTGGGCCCTAAATAAGCCTTAAACAAGTTCTTCCTGCAATTCATCCTTACAGTTTACAGCAGAATCACTGCAGTCTGTCTCCATGGTCTATGACCACATCCAGTGCAATCTAATTGTACAATCTTCTTTATAACTACCATCAAATATATAGTATTAGACCCTGCCTGAATAGATACAAATTTACAAGGGTTTGTTTAGGTTTGTCCCTATATTGTATAGTTTTGGTAAAGCTAAAGGAGATTGTACAGAAATTGTACAAAGTGATTGTATAATGCATGGCCAGTAGTGACTTGGCAGCCTTCCAGCCTTCCGAATCTCCAATGTACAAGGGGCATTCAAGTCAAACGGGGACTTTTGAGTTTATTTATTAAAAAAACACATTTCAAAGAGTGGAAACTGCATTTATTTTTCAATATACTTCCCTGCTACCTTTGTACACTTATCCCAGTGTGTAGCCTCCCTAGCGGTCTGATTATGTTAGTATTTCTGTGCTCAAAGCGGTACATTTTTTTGCATGGAAATATGTAGTTTTTTTATTGTAGGCCTGTAATTTTTAGGAATAACTCACTGAAATCTGTCCGAACAAGAGTCTAGTAAACATCCCGGGTATGTTAAAATTTGAAACACAAAATCATAAATCTAATTTAATAAATAATCATAAAAAATAATAATATAATAATAAATTTAATTCACTAATATAATCAAACCAAAACATTGAAATTTGAAATATAGCGCCAAGTTTGCACATCACTGAGCAAAGTCGCAAATCGTTTTCAGTGTCTGATGACGAATTTCTCCACAAATCATTATCTCTCAATTCTGCAAGTACTTCTAATTTACTATCGCTGTTCTCCAGCTGGTCTAAAACCGCTTTTGACCTAAAGGGACGCTTTTTGAACGCCATGGACATTTCTCAGTTTCCAGGCAGAAAGAACAGTAAAAATGCTGGCAGGGCCCAGGACAAAGCACTAGGGACAAAATGTATGTGAAATGGTTTGAACAGTAATGTTTTACTATGTGATTTTAGTGTATTTAGTGAATGTCCCTTTTTGACATTTTTAAATTTCCCACCAGTTGCGTCCCCGTATGTCCCGACATCGCAGGAAGACAAATGCCGGCATCCGCTGGATTACATTGCCGTGGACACTGCAGGGAGGACATCGTGGGAGCGCAGGACAAGGTAAGTGATCGAGGGATCCCGGAGCAACGCTGCAGGGTATTTCCGAGTGTAGCTTGGGGTTACCGCTTGTGGTGCTGAAACTTTACCCCGAGCTACACTCGGGAATACCGCCAGGGAGGTTAACTAATGCCTGGAAAGCTTAGAAAGCATAGAAAGATTTATCAGTATGCCCAACCATCCTAGGACAGTTTGCTTCACTTCGTCATCAGTGCTGAAATGCTGACCTTCAAGGAACTCTTTCTCTCCTGTGCAATTTCATGACAGCTTATGTGTCAATTATCCAGGATCGGGTGTTCCATGTGCTGAATGTTCACAGGAATGACTGCTGATGGGAATCACCATGGCCGGGATCGTCACTGATGGATGCATGGCCGCATGGCCATCTTCGAAATGTTTACACCATTCAGATGTCTTATTGCGGCTGAGTGTCTCATCACCATACTGTGCTTGAAGTCTTCTGTAGATATCTGCAGGGTTTATGCCTTTGTTCACAAGACACTTCATCACCACACCCTGTTCCATGCATGCATCTTGATATATGGTCTCTGGACTGGTCTGCAACATGTGCGATGCCTACCAGTAATAAGACACACTTGCCACTTACTACTGCATGTAGTACCACCATGCTAGCATCCCTTTTTATACCTGTAAAATCAGAAGTGCCAGTTTGACTTGAATACCCCTCGTAAATGCACAGCAGGTACTCATGGAGAGGAAGCAGGATGCTGAGAGTATGACTACTTTTTACTCCTAGATGCCATTTTTATGCACACTTCTCAGGTACAGTATTTTCTTTGGTATTGATTCACTACTTTAAACTACTTGTTTATTCAGATATTATACATACATCAGTGAGCTTATTTATGGGAGAAGGTGTGTAGGCGTTAATGGGTTAAGGTTGTGTCGTACCAGATTTTCATCTGGAAGTGAAGGCAAATCTCCCCAGTGGAGAAAACACTGAATAATAAGACGTACTCACCTGTGACCATTCCATCATAAACTAAACCAATTCTCTCTTCCCTGTTTACTCAGACGTTTTGGTCCCACTTAAGTGCTATAGCACCCTGTTTAACCACCTTCCACCTGCCCTATAGTACAATGACGAGCGCAAGGTGGTTCTCTCGTTCTGATAGGACGTCATATGACGTCCTACCATTTTCACTGCGCATGCGCAGCTCAGGGAGTGCGCAGTGTGGCGATCACCGGTGCGCTGTGTCCCTGGGCCACAGCGGATCATGGAAAGAGCCGAAGATGTCCGCTCGGTCATGTGACCAGCTGTGTCCAATCACAGCTGATAACATGTAAACATGGAAATGCCGGTTATCGGCATTTCTCTTCTCTCGAGCTCTACGCTGACAGCTCGAGAGGAGAGCAGGTAATCAGCTTTCCACGGAGGGGAGATGTACACTGATCATCAGAGCACTGATGATCAGTGTGCCCTGATGATCAGTGTGGCCCCAGAAGTGCCACGTGCCAGTGCCCATCAGTGCCATGTGCCAGTGCCCATCAGTGCCACATCAATGCCACATATCAGTGCATACCAGTGCACATCAATGCCACATATCAGTGCCCATCTGAGCTGCCTTTCAATGTCACCCATCAGTGCCAATCAGTGCCACCTATCAGTGCTGCCAATCAGTGCCACCTATCAGTGCCAGTCAGTACCTCCTATCAGTGCCAGTCAGTGCCGCCTATCAGTGTCATGTATCAGTGTCATGTATCAGTGCTGCGTTTCAGTGCCCATCAGTGATGCCTGTCAATGCCCATCAGTGCAACCTACCAGTGCCTCCTCATCAGTGCCACCTATCAGTGTCCATCAGTGCAGCCTATCAGTACCCATCACTGCAGCCTCATTATTGCACATCAGTGAAGGAGAAAAATCACTTATTTACAAAATTATATAACAAAAACTAAGAAAAAACTTTTTTTTTTCAAAATTTTCAGTGGTTTTTGGTTTGTTTAAGAAAAAATAAAAATCCAAGAGGTGATTAAATACCACCAAAAGAAAGCTCTGTCTCAAAAAAATGATAAAAAATTCATATGGGTACAGTGTTGCATGGCCACGCAATTGTCATTGAAAGTGTGACAGCGCTGAAAGCTGGAAATTGGCCTGGGCAGGAAGGGGGTATAAGTGCCCTGTAGGCTAGTGGTTAAGTTTCCCTACACAGTAAATGAGAGCCATAAACATCCATACCAGCCTATACTCCATATGTCCATGCCAAACAGCCCCTTGTGCCCAGAATAGCAGTTCCCCCATAATAATAAAAGTAGAAGTGTATACAGGGTTAATTCCTGATGTAAACATCGGGAAGTTTTTAAAAAATGGCCAGCATTTTCCTGGAATATCTGCAGAACTTGAACCAAACCGCAGCCAACAGCTCCAGTGGTGTTGCAATAACTGCTGGGCAGAAAAACATCAACAGGAGTTAAAGGACAAGTACCGACCAAAATCCAAACACCAAGAGCCATTCCCCGTGTGATTTCACAGATACAGGTAGGCCTGGAGCAAAAAAAAAGGATAAAAGTAGCCTTACTAAAACTGGTGCAGCTCTGCATAGGAACCGATCAGCTTCCAGGTTTTGTTGTCAAAGCTTAATTGAACACACTGACGTTAGAAGCTGATTGGCTACCATGCACAGCTGCACCAGATCCTGTGTGCCCCGGTTTTAGTAAATCCACCCCACCGATGTGTCTTAGGCTGGGTTCACACTAACGCGGTGCAGTACATTGCATGTGATTCGCACAGGAACTGCACCACATTCCTGTGCAAATTACATGAAATTTCTGTATGGCTCAAATCACACCGCATCCGCACCAAAAAGGTGCAGGACCCTTTTTTGGGTCCGCACTAGAATCGGATCGTATGGGTATTCACACCTATGCAATCCGATTCTGCACATCGCACAGCGTTTTGCTGACCAATTTCGGGGCATTGTTAACTTAACATACACACCCGAAGTGGTTCGCATGAATGGGGTGTGATTCTGATGCGGTGCAGGATTCGCACAGAAAATGCTGTGAATTCCACCCCTCATCAGTTACAACCCAGGCTGAATGTAGTTACATAGTTATGCAGGCCATACATAGTTTGAATTCCAAACGATTATTCCTCCGAAAATCAAAAACGTTGTTCGCTCAGTAATCCAATGGTGCCATCAATGATTTCAAAAATTAGCCGACCAAGCCATAAAGTTCACCCCATATAACAGGCAAAACTTCTGTTCCTTCCAGGTCACTGCTCATGCGCATATGCTTTTAGGAAAAATGATCGTACGACTTGACCATCATTGAGTCACAAATTGGTAGTTTTTCACAAATTTTCCAACATGCCCGATCACCAAAAAGGGGAGGAACCACAAAAATCAGCAGGTGCCATTGACCCACTAACAGAGCGAAAATCGGCCAATTATTCTTAGGTTTCAGACAAAAAATTGGTCGAATTTCGACCCATGTATGGCCAGCCTTAGTGTGGTTGAAAAAAGACACCATCTAGTTCAACTAATGTAAACACTTGAACAAAATATGTTGTTGTACATGTTCCTCAATGTCTTGATTTCAATTAGGGCTCTTGTACCTGTTCAGTGTAATGCCTGGGGTATTTCCTCCTCCCAGGTGCAGCATACAGCCTGTCACTAATATGATTGGCTGCTTGCAGCTGTACTCGTGTAGTGTGTAGGCAGGTGCAGTCTCTACTCACTTCTGTAGGTGGCGCTAGGTTTCAGCAGGGATGCAGAAGGGGAAGAAAGGAGTGTGGAACTTACTTCCACTATGACTTTCTGCTGTCATCAAGGGAGCAGGCGTCTGATTGGACGCTGGTGCCCTGACTGTCCCTGTGGCCATCTTGGGTCAGGGCAATGTTTATTTAACAGCTTGCCAGCTGCGCTATAGATGAAAGACGGCTAAAGCACGGTTGTCCAGCTCTGGAAGAGCCTCCATAGACGTTCTCCAAGGACACGCCACCTGTGCGCCCCTACGGACACAGCTGATCACATGACTAGGTAAAAGGCCAATCACAGCGGCCTTTTACCACATGATCAGCTGTGATAATGTCCAGCGGCTATAGCCCGCTGTCAGATGACTTAGGGTGTCACAGGAGAGCTACAGTAAGTGCACTCCTGTGACCTACAAGAGAAGTGGAACTAAAAAGGTTTTGACCATATATCTCTTTTAGAGCGGGTACACGCTGATGTGGTGCAGGAATCCTCTGCAATTGCATGGCGTTCGTGCAATCTTGTGTGGGTGTCAATGTTAAATTATTGACACCCCAAAACAGATTGCAAAATGCAGTGTGACTGCCAGAAATCACATCACATGGGTGAGAACACCCATGTGCTGTGATTCAGGTGCGGGTAAAAAAAAAAAGGGTCCTACACCTTTTTGGTGCAGATGCGAAGCAATTTGAGCCGTACAAATTGTATAGCTCAAACTGCGTCACACAGACATCATTGCGTAATTTGCACAGGAATGCTGTGCAATTCCCATGCAAATGACATGCGGTGTCCCGCAGTGCATTAACATGAACGTGGTCTTAATGTCATCGTAACCCAATTCCTGTGCATTATGGTGCACTACGACAGAAAAGGGAAGCTCATTCAAATTGACACGTTTGACATAGTGTATGTCAGGGGTGTCCAAACTTTTTTCAAAGAGGACCAGATTTGATAAAGTGAACATGCGTGAGGGCCGACTATTTTGTGTAAAAAAAAAATTAATGGATAAAGGAGCGTGTAAGGTATTTCCGGCAAGACAAATTGCGAATAGAAGTGCGCATGCGCATAGGAATGTCCGGAGAAGAGTGGTCAGTTGTGCGCATGCGCGCATGCACACGTGCACACGCACTGCAAAGATTGGCGCCAGAGGGGCTATTTAAAGAGTGTCTCTGCCCATGTTAGTTGCTGACTGGTCTTCAGCTCCCCCGTGTCCTGCTTGGTCCTGTGTGATCCCTTTGTTGCTGACCCGACTTGTTCCTGACCTGACTCTGATTGCTCTCCTGATTGACACCGGTTCCTGACTTCGGCTTTCCTTCTGATTCTGTACCATGCTGCCTGACTGTTGATGACCCTGGCTATTTCTATGACACTGCTCCTGTCTCTTACCCTCACTACCTGCCTTGTTCTGGTGCACGCCTGGCAATCTACAAGACCTGCTCTGCTTGCTACTACTGTGCCTGAATCAGAAGATCATCAGTCAAGGTCATCATCTGCAAGAGCTGAAAACAACAACTACTGGCGCTCTTGTACCCCTGGTCCTTTGACTCCCTCTGTTCCAACTCCAGTGGGGTCAGGGCTAGTGACACAAGTGAGGCTGACCTCGTAATTTCAGTCTCCCATCAGGTACATGACAGAGCGCCTGATACTGGTCATGGCATATTTGAAATCTGTACTTGTTTCTCCCCCTAAATAAAAAAAAGCAAAATTACTCTCACTGATCTCCTTCAATGCTTGAGAAGGGAGCGCACCTTTGCATTTCATCGGCCTTGCGCATGCTCCGAAATGCATCTCATTGCATGCTGGACATCCCTACGTCACCACGCTGACGTTGATGTTGCGCTCCAGGGTGGATTTCGGATGCCATCTTTGGATCTCACACATGCCGGCCGGCTCCCTGTGAGCATCCTAAGTCTCCTCCAGTGCTTACTACAGCGTATACATCAAGGATGTCATCATGTCCTTCGCTTTCACCACATATGCCTAATGCAGGCCATAGAAGGGTCGAAAATCGGCCGATTTTTCGGCCGAAAATAAAATCGGCCGATTTTCGGATCGTTAGTGGGTTAATAGTTCGGCCGTTTTTCAGTATTTTGGCAGATTTTTTTTATCGGTAAAGTTGGAAAAAGATCGGCCGATTTTCGCGGCAATTATGGGCAAATCGGCCGATCTTTTTACCAATAAAAAATCTGCGCATGAGCAGTGACCTGCAAGAGGAAGACAAAAAAAAGAAAGAAGAAGAAGAGGATGAAGAAAAAGAGGATGAAGAAGAAGAGGATGGAGAAGAAGAGGATGAAGAGGAAGAAGAATTCCAGTCCGGCAAAAAGTGTCCCTGCAGAGAGCTCTGCTATTTCTTTGCAAGTTCTTTGACATTTATAGCGGCTGCAACATTGTATCTGTTTCCGAATAAAAACATCTGTATCCGAAATGGATACAAATAGATACATTGTTGCAGCCGCTATAAATGTCAAAGAACTGTCAAAGAAAAAACTGTCAGAGCTCTCTGCAGGGACACTTTTTGCCGCCTGTAGACGGGATGAAAATCGGCCGATTTTTTTTTACCTTTCCTGGTAATGTCGGCCGATTGAACGACCGATTGTTCGTTTTTTTAAAGAAAATTCGCCCGGTTTTCTCCCCATCTATGGCCTGCATAAGCCTTTTGTTTTCTTTCATCATGTGTTTCCAATTATGTTCCTCAATAAATGTACCACATATTGCATTTAGAGGCGCTTTTCTCCTTTTTAGATATTGCCAAATTACCTGTGGGGCCGTATTAAACCGGAACATGGGCCGCAATTCACCCGTGGGCCGGACTTTGGACATGCCTGGTGTATGCGAATGCAATGCAGCAGAGCAGACACGTGTGAAGGGGCCATAAAACATGTGTACCCACAAGTTTTTCTTTTCCTAGGGTGACAGCCCTTTCCTGGTTCAGCTGCAGTGTTGTCACCCTTTCCTGAACACTTGTGACTACAAGCAGTCATCCCATTAAATAGTGCCCTGGCAGATTCTTCTGTAGCCACCACAGTAAGGCTACTTTCACACTGATCCATAGCAAAAATGTGCTAAAAACGCATGTGCATTTTTACCACGTTTTACACAGGACATGTGACTAAAAAAACCCATGAAAAACACAACGCAGGTGCGTTTTTGATGCGTTTTCTATGCATTTCAGTGGGAGGTGCATTTTTGGTGCGTTCTTTTTACCACACCAAACCTGCAACAAAAATGTAGCAAGCAGGATTTTACTAAATGCAGCAGACCTTCAACGGATCAGTGTGAAGATTTCCATAGGATTTCATGGTCACGCAATTTTCTTTCACTTTTTTTTTTTTTTTTTACATTTCTATTTTATTTTTTATATTATTTATTTATATTTAACATACCGTTACCCTAGCAGTACAGTGTCACCATAGTGACACTGTACTACTTGTGGGGGGTGATGAAGATTTGTTTTTTTTTTTCCACAGATTTCACATGTAGTAAGCAATGATGTCAGCAAGTGACATCTTTCTTACTACTATTCAAGTGATCACTGATTGGCCAATCGGTGATCACATGATCGGGACCTCACATAGAGGTCCCGTACAGCGATCGGTGTTCTGCTATGTTCAGAGGACAGGGAGCACGCACAGGCAGTGAATGCGGGGACCATTTATAAATGGCAACCCGCTTCAGCATTGCTCCTGTCCTGCCGATTATGTACATGGGTAGAACGGGAAGTGTTTAATAACAAAAAGTCAAAAATATTGTTTTTTTTTGTTTTTTTTCAAAATTGTCGGACTTTCTTGTTTATAGCACAAAAAATAAACAACGCACAGGTGATCAAATACCACTGAAAGAAAGCTCTATTTGTCGGGAAAAAAGGACATACATTTCATTTGGGTGCAGCATTGCACGACCGCGCAATTGTTAAAGTAACGCAGCTCCATATTGTAAAAATTGGCCTGGTCAGGAAGAGAGGTAAATCCTCTGGAGGGCGAGTGGTTAAAGTGGTAATTAAAATCACTTAGTGTGTTATCTGCATTACAAAGCAGCCTCAGGATCTGTGCAATTCATATGTGTTCGGTTTTAAAGGGATGAGGTGGCAACCCTACTGAAATCACACTGTACAGAACTGCATGTGAATTACACAGGAATAGGCCCTAAATATTTTGTTGTCTATGTCCTAGATGAAATGTGTTTATGTAGATGAGATTTCCCTCTTCTGGTAATAACACAGGAAGTGAGAGGAAATCTCCCCAAAGTTAGGGGAAACCAACTCCTAGTTGTCACCAGAACAGATTTCCTCTAACCTCTTTTTCTGGTGACAACTGTAAAATGATTGATTTCCCATAACTTCCTGTTTCAGTGACATGGACACCCAGTGGGTGAATGTCCCTAGTGGGGAAACAAATCACACCATTGTGCAACTGTACACCTCTTCCTGGAGATGAAAGGGTTACGTGCAGACTGCTCTGGTCATGTGACCTTGTGACAACACCATGGAGGCGGTATTACAGCTGTATATGAATGTAAACAGGAAATGAATGCACTCAGGAAGGATCAGGTTCTCCCTCCTCATGTATTTCCTTGTGTGATGGTGCATTGCTGAAGCTCCTGGCCGGGTACGTACGTGAAGTGCAGACGTCATGGCTGACCATCCCTTTAATTCCAGATACAGCCTCTGGCCACCATTAGAATAGCACATCCCAGCATTGCACACTGGCATCCCTTTTGTTTCTGCCCCCCGTGTCCCTGCCATCTCTGTATAATAAAAGTAACATGTTGCCTGTGTGGAACTACAACTCCCAGCATGCCAAGTTAGCATGACTCCCAGCCCGGTATAACACCATGTCCCAGCTGGAGTCACCGCTGTGTTTGCAGAACTGTTCTTCATGTGGAACCAGATCAGAAGCTCTATGCAGCTCTATGGACAGGCAGTTCTTATTAGACCTGTGTCTGTTTACAACCGCCTACCTCCAAATCCATCCAGAAAAAAGTCCTTTAACATTTTGTGGACCTAAATGTGATAGATTGGAGGTAGCCGGATTTAAATGGACAGAAATCCATTTACATCCGTCCTGACACAGAGCCATCACAGGTCTGCCTGTGCCCACTGTGTAAATGACACAAACTGAAGGGGCACAGATGTCAAAAAACTGACATCTGTCCTGTTCAGCAGGAGATCTGCTCAAGGATTCCCTGCTGTTCAGAGTGTGAAAGAGCCTTTACAAGGGGCAGCAATCTCATGTGGCTGTTGCTGTATATTAATGTAATAATGTGGAATTCCAGCCAAAGCATGCTCTCCTTGTGTCTGTTTCCTCCGGGTACTCGGGTTTCCTCCCACCCTCCAAAGACATGCTGGTAGGTTAATTGGCTTTGGTCTGAATTTGCCCTAATATGTGTATGTATGAATGTGAGTTAGGAACCTTAGATTGTAAGCTCCTTGGGGCAGGGACTGATGTGAATGTACAACATATATATTATTATACAGGATTTATATAGCACCAACAGTTTGCTCAGCGCTTTACAATAAAACGGGAGACAATACAGCAACAATACAGTTCAATACAAGAGGGATAGGAGGGCCCTGCTCCTTGGAGCTTACAATCTAAGAGGGAGGGGCTAGTGGTACAAAGGGTAGTAACTGTGGGGGATGGACTGGTAGGAGGAATAGAAGAGTCGATTATTAGCTGAGGGCAGGATAGGCTTCCCTGAAGAGATAGGCTTTCAGAGAAGGCAGAGTAGGCGATAGTCTGATAAATTGGGGTAGAGAGTTCCAGAGGATAGGGGGAAGCTCTAGAGATGTCCTGGAGACGAGCATGGGAGGAGGAGACAAGGGAGCTAGAGAGCAGGAGGTCTTGCGAGGAGCGGAGAGTACGGTTTGGGTGATATTTGGATACAAGATTGGTGATGTAATTTGGGGCAGAGTTATAAATGGCTTTATATGTTATTGTTAATGTTTTGAACTTTATCCATTGTGCAATGGGAAGCCAGTGGAGGGATTGGCAGAGAGGGGTGGCAGATACAGAACGGTTAGTAAGGTGGATGAGTCTGGCAGCAGCATTCATGATAGACTGAAGAGGGGAGAGCCTGCGATGAGGTAAATATACGTAAAGCACTGCGTAAATTGACAGCACTGTATAAGTACCTGTAATAAATATAAAAAGCATTCCTTTGGGGAGATTTCCCCTCATTTCCTATCAAGGGGATGGTGATCACCAGAACAGGAAGTGAGGTTAAATTTCACCATCAGGCATCCAACAGAATTAAAAACCTGACTGACTTTCTAATGCTGGCCATGTCCATCTATGTCAAAATAAAAATTTCAGTTTTAAGTACACAGACATAACTCTTTTTTTCTCTATGGCACAAAATGCATTAGCTTGATCTGTATTTCTCCATCATTCAAGTTACATTTTCTCTGTCCCTCCAGATATACACTTTGTGGTAGCCATCAGGAAATGTGGGGAAGCCATGACCCGTTTGTGCATGAGATCATACGCTTCTCTTTGTCTTGTCGTGGCCTCACCTTGATGATGCAGGTAAGAAGATTATATTTTGTAAATGCATGTATATTTTTTAGTTAAAGTTGATTTCTCTTCACATCACCTTGACAGGAAGTGAGAAGAAATCTCCCTGATAGTGGAACAGACTGTTTATAAATTCTAATGGTGTTTCTGTGATTCTTCCAGGTTTTGTTCAATCTCCTGATACCAGACCACACCGCTGATGCCTTTTCTCCACCACGACCACCTCCAAGTTCTCTTGGTGACCACATAGCAGAGCTCCTTCTGAGAGGTTTGGGCCGCTGGGATGCAGAACACTTTCTATTCATAGCAGAGCATGGCTATGAATATGAACACAACACGGCTTTCTTCCCACTGCTCCCAATGGTTATCACAGGGCTGGCACGGGGGCCTCTTCTGCCCTTGGCAGGGGTGCTAACCTTGAGGAGTCGGTTGCTGCTTTCCTCCGCCCTCCTAAACTGTGCTTGCTCAACCCTGGCTGCAGTCTTTTTATACCTCCTGGGACGTATGACTCTGCAGTCCCGACGTACGGCCTTCCTGGCTGCACTTTTATTTTGTATGAGTCCTATTTCAGTCTTCATGACTGTTGCCTACTCAGAGAGCCTGTTTGCCATGGCCACATTCAGCGGTTTGTGGCAGTTGCAGAAGAATCGATTGCTAGCTGGCAGTGCGCTTCTCTCGCTGGCTACGGCAGCCCGTTCCAATGGACTGGTGAATGCTGGCTTCTTGGTACACTCTGGGATGAAGGTGTTTTTACAGCCGAGTGGTCGTTGTGGGCCATTGATGAAAAGACTGTGTGGAATTTTTATAATGATTCTACCCTTTGCTGTTTTCCAAGGGTATTGTTATTATAGATTTTGCTTCCCATCCTTCGGAGAAGGTCACCTACCTGAAGAGCTCATACAACTGGCAAAAGACAAGGGATACCGAGTGCGTGGAGAGCCAGCTCCTGTCTGGTGTTCGTACCATTTTCCACTGGCGTATTCCCACATCCAGAGTGAATACTGGGGTGTTGGACTCTTCCGCTACTTCCAGCTACGGCAGATACCCAACTTCCTTTTGGCTACCCCAGTCATATTTCTTGGGATCTGTGCAACATTCAGATATATTTCCTCTAACATGGTACTATGCAGCACTCTGGGGTTATGGAATGTGCGGAAAAAGGACAACTATGGATTCTATGGACCTCAAGTGTTTGTCTATGTTGCTCAACTCTTCTTCCTGACAGCATTTGGAGCGCTGTGCATGCATGTGCAGGTATAAGACCAAGAACAACCCTTGATGCTGGGGTGTAGCTAGAAGGAGAATGGTGATTTCGTAACATTCACACTTTAAAATGACCTGTGCTATATCCATGTTTCCTTTTACAGTGTCCCAACCAGCAGCACATACCTTTCCACTGCCATTTATCAAGAATGCGTCTTGATAAAGTATGAAAGCGTATGTGATTCATTCCCCTCTCTCTCATGTGACAGCACTGGTGCTTGGCAACTCAGAGACACAGTGAAGTCACAGGGGGACTGGAACAGATTCTGCAGGTTTGTGTGAGTTCTATGTCTAAACATACAAAGGATGACTTCTCTTCACTATATGTGGCCAAATAAAGCGCTACATTGACAGCTACAGCTGTCAATCACCGTGTCCCGGCCGGAGATTCCCCATCGGCCCCAGCAATCTTTGAGTATCACTGACGTGGGAGAGGTCTGTATGTAAACAATACAGATCTCTCCCCTGTCAGTTCCAGCACACTGCTTTGTATTGCTCTGCATAGCACAGCAATACAAAGCAGCATGCATAAATAGTAAGGCCACATAGTAAAACAGCACACAGTTAAACCTTTGATCGCCCCAGATGTTAACCCCTTTCTGCCCAGTGTCAATAGTACAGTGTCAGTGTCAGTGTCAATAGTACAGTGTCAGTGTCAATAGTACAGTGTCAGTTATTAGCACTGGACACTCTATTAGTGTCAATGGGGATGTCAGTGGTAGTTAGTCAGTTCCCCCCTCCCAGTGTCAGAATGCCCGCCACAGTCCCGCTATAAGTTGCTGATTGCCGCCATTACTAGTATACAAAAAAAAATTCCAGTATATATACCGCCATTTGTAGACGCTATGACTTTCACGTAAACCAATTTATTTACACTTATTGGGATTTTATCTTTAGCAAAGACATGTAGCAGAATACATTTTGGCCTAAATTTATGACGAAATTAGATTTTACCTGATATGTTTTATAGCAAAAATTAAAAAATATTGGATTTTTTTTCAAAATTGTCGGTATTTTTTTGTTTAAAAAATAAAAACTGCAGAGGCGATCAAATACCACCGAAAGACAGCTCAATTTGTGGGAAAAAAAGGACATAAATTTTATTTGGGTGCAGTGTTGCATGATTGTCAGTTAAAGTAACGCAGAGCCGTATCGCAAAAAACGGCCTGGTCAGGAAAGGGGGGTAAATCCTCTGAAGGGCAAGTGTTTAAAAAAAGGGTATGTCCATTTTTTGGTGAAATGCCAGCATGTTACTGTGCTTGCAGTAACACACCAGACAGGTGGAAAGGTGGCCTTACAGTCACACTTCATAAACAAGAGGGCAAATGTCAGTGTTTTACAAAATCACATTATTACTTTAATGAGTTGTTTATATACTGCGTCATGTGGGCCCCTCTGCGTCGGATCACATACATGTACATCCAGGTAGGGGGCACACATGTGTGCCCCGCCACCGTGGCTGTGCTGCTATTTGCTTCAGTACATGCAGATCAGTGGGTCCCACCACTCTCACACAGCCCAGCCAGCACATCCACCACCCATCGCTCCTTGCACAAAAGGGAGAGGAGAGAGCATTGATCTGTTCCACCTCCTCCTGCCCCTGTCTCTGCCCCGTCTACACTGCAGTCTCCTATGTGCAGCTGGAGCTGTGCCTGAAAAAGGAGATTTAAGCCAGCAACCAGCAGATCCATTGTGGCTGCATGACTGATGCTTCTGCCTGAGCCTTCAGATTCCAGCCTGGGGCGAGTGAGCAGTTCACTGAATATTCCCCATCTCCCTCCTTTCTGTACACCACCTCCCCTTTGTTCTTCCAGGAGCTTTACACACTTGCCTAGCTGATTGCATGTCCAGTTAGCACTTAGGGACAACTAACTCTGATGTAAGGGGACAATCTACTGGATTCTGATGTAAAGGGACATTCTGTTGAACGCCGATGTAAGGGGCCACTCTGTAGACTCTGATGTAAGGTGGTGGAATTCTGGGGACACTGATGTAAGGGGGGACTCTGTATAGGGGGAAAGCTGGGGACTTTGATGTAAGGGAATACTCTGATGTGAATGTGGTGCTCATCTTGACTGCTGCAGTCCATATGTTGTTTTGTTTTTTACTTGCTCCTGACCCCAGTACTCTATACATTATGCTGTACATAGACCTGATCAAGGTCTTCATTGTCTCAACAGTTGCTGGTTTTATTCCAATTTTCTTTAAGGTGGGCTCAGTAAGGCAGCACATACATTAGTAATTTTTTTTGTTTAACAAAAAAAAAAAAATGAGCCGATTCTCCCATCCACATATTCAAGATGGATGAGGGTATCACTCCTGCTGAGGTATTGTGTTCTGATAGCTGGGAGACTTCCCTGCTGTCAGAATACACTGATCACTACTGCCAGCCACAGCCAGCAGCACTGATTAAGTGGAAAGTTTTCTAGAGGCTGGTTGTACAGACGTCAATCGGTAGATCAACCTTTGTACAACCAGCCTTCCCATAAATGGATCATAATTCAGCCAGTGCCTAAGATAAAAATATCCTTTTTGTGTGCATAAAAACAAATCCTTTGTCCTGAGGTTTATTTGTATCTGTGAGACTTAGTAGGTTCAGATTCTGTTCAATCCCCCTTTAAGACCCCCTACTGGCCAGACGCAGAACTTTTTCTGTTCTGTCCCAGGGTGCTCCATGTCTTTCATAATTCTAGTCTTGTTCACATTTTGTTATGCTGTCTTGACATTTTAATTGTAAGCCAGTCAGATTACTTGTTATGAGTACTGTTAATATTGTCAATGTTTACATATTGTTTATACTGTTTAAAGTTTTCCTTCAGAAACATATTATACATTTTCTGCCCTGCGACTTGTACACTGCCATAATGACCCCTGTACTCTCCCCTGTTGTTGACCTCCCATCCTCTGCCCACCTGACATTTTTTACTGCACGCCCAAATCAGACGAGCTAGACCCGGCCCTGGTTAGATCTAAGGCCTAGGCAGTGATCACATGATCTCTGACTACCCATCATTACTAAAGATCATTTACTGTGTTCAGTCAGCAGGGAATAACTGGAATCGTAGAGTGACTTCTCTTAGGCAGGACTTCTAAAAGTTTAAAACAGAAAATACTTGAATGCTCCCCATATACAGTATGCATTTAATGGTATTTTATTAGTTGAGATGTGTATGATGTAAGAATTTTCAGAAACCATTTATGCCAGACATTTTTTTCTCTTGTACAGGTTGTCACCCGACTACTCTTCTCTTCCTGTCCTGTGCTCCTCTGGTTTTGCTCTCATATGATTGAGGAGAATGAGCCTTGGATATGGGGCTTGCAGAGAAATAAGGAGGCTTCCAATCCAGTTGTTCGCTTGCTCCGGGCCTGGAACTCACTGCAAACACGGACGCAGATTCTGCTGGGCTATTTCTTAGGGTACTGGGTGATTGGGACAGCCTTACATGTCAATTTCCTCCCATGGACGTAACACACAGAGGGCTGTTGGGATGTGGAAATAATTGTATATAATGGCTGTGGATACATTGTAAATAAATGTGGATGTAAAGGTGAACCGTCTTTTGCTGTTGGGCTTCTGGCAAACCACCTGAAGACTCCCTGTACAAACATAGATGTCATCTAGGATGGTACAAGCTTTCCAATGATGCTGCGTTATCATACATGGCCATAGATTTTGGAAAGAAGGGTTCAAACTCTGGTTGTTTTTGTTGCTCTCTGTGTCCTCTTTGGAGATATTTTCCTTTATTTCCTGTCCTGTAGACACAGAACCGGATTAAGAACATCATGGGCCTGGTGCTGAGGATTATGGGGGGCCTTTTTGTAGAAAAAAATGAAAATGCAAACAATTTCTTGTTAAAACAAATTAAATGTTTACAAAATTTAAATAGAGAGGGGTTGGTGAGAGGGGGGGATAGTAAGGGGGAGAGAGAAAGAGAGGGGTGAGAGAAAGAGAGATGGGCAGAGCATGAAATAAAAGGGGGGGGGAGAGATAGAGGAGGGTGAGAGAGAGGGGTGGAGGGTGAGAGGCAAAGGGGGGTGAGAGAGAGGGGTGGAGGGTGAGAGATAAAAGGGGGGTGAGAGAGAGGGGCAGAGGGTGAAATATAAGGGGGGGGGGAAGATAGAGGAGGGTGATGGAAGGGCAGAGGGTGAAATAAAAGGGGGGGAGATAGAGGAGGGCGAGAGAGAGGGCTGGAGGGTGAGAGAGAGGGGCAGAGGGTGAAATATAGAAGGGTGGAGGGAGGAGGGGGATGTGAGGAAGAAGAGAGGGGGTGCGAGGGAGACAGAGGGGGGTGAGAGAGGGGCAGAGGGTGAAATAGAAGGGGGGGGGGCAATATGGCTTCTGTTGTGAGCTTCTGTTAACAGATGTTCAGTCCGCTCTGCAGCACCTTCACCCATCACCTCAGCACATCCTCACCCACACAGCGCACCTAGTGATAGCTCTCTTTAGCCTTGTGAGCCACAGACAGCCTATCAGGAGGCAGCAAAGTAGACTCCACTTCTATATTCTCTCCCAATTGTGGTTTGCAAGCTACAATGAGGGCTCCCGTCACCTTTATAGAGAAAGGGAGCCTTGACTGATGGGGGCATGGCAGGGAGTTGGGTGTGGTTACACGTGATATGTAAATTGTCCAAAGAATATTAATCATATGGTGTGAGGAGAGGGGGGTGGGGCCTGAACTTACTTATAAGGATGTTCTGAGGTAAAATCTTGACATTTGAAGAACTACATTTGGAAGAGTTGGGAATCTTCTTGCCTTTCTTTATATATTCGTCTGCACTTGTCTTGATTTCAGGTTCCTCTCCACCCCTGATTTGGATCATCGGGGATTCTTTCATTTATTGGGCTTCCCGCCCTGCAGAAGTTCGGAGCTACAGAAAAAATTTGGGATTTGCCTGTGAAGTCGCCAGACTCCATTGGCATGGGTTGTGAGGTGTATACTGTTAGCAAGTACTACCAGAATGCATACGTCTCCACTCCCATGTTTATGGCCCCATTATCATGGTCCTCCATGCTGGGGGGGAACAACGTCGGTTACTCCCGTTCGGTCAATTTAATTTCTGCCATCAAAAAGGACATTGCCCATTGTTATGCAGTTTTTAACAACTTAGTTATTGTTTGGTGTGCTATTGTTCCTCGATTGGTGTGGGCCCACCATATTCCGGGCCCATGCTTGGAATGTTTTTGTTGGAAAGTTAATGCTCAAGTGTCCAAATTTGTTCGGAGCATTGGAGGAATTGTGGTTCTCCCATAGAGATTTGGAGGGTGTGAATGATGGTTTGCTGAGGCCGGATGGCATTGACCTGAATGATATTGGCCTTGATATGTTTAATCTAGGCCTTCAGCATGGTATGGAATGGGCACTGGCTGTGGTGGGGCGCTTGTCAGTTAACCGCTGACGTGCGGGTGGCGGATAAACGTTGCTGTAATGGGCTATACCATTGATTGGAAGTTGGAATTGGTCTAATGTCTGTCCAGCACTTATGGCAAGGACAGACCTCTTTAGACTTGTTTAACCTAATGGTAAAATGTGCTTACAGTACAACTGTGATTGGCACTGGTTAAAATGGTTTTATTTGAAAATGGTTTGTGTTTGAATTCAAATAAAGCTGTGGCCTTGCCTCTTTTCCAGCTAAATTATACTACGTGTGTCTTCTTATATGGGCAAGGTTAAGGTATTATCAGTTAGGATTCAAGCCTATGCTCCTCAGCAGTCATGAAAATGGGGGATGTAGAGCGGGGATTGGGGGGAAAAGCATGGCAAACGGGGCGCATGTCTGACATCCCATTAGCGCATAATGTCCGCCCATCCTACGCCCCATTAGTGCCTAACTTCCGCACATCCTGCACCCTATTAACGCCTAACTTCCTCACATCCTGCACCCTATTAACGCCTAACTTCCGCACATCCTGCACCCCAATAATGCCTAACTTCCGCCCATCCTACGCCCCATTAGCACCTAACGTCCGCCCATCCTACGCCCCATTAGCACCTAACTTCCGCCCATCCTACGCCCCATTAGCACTTAACTTCCGCCCATCCTACGCCCCAGTAGCACCTAACTTCCGCCCATCCTACGCCCCATTAGCACCTAACTTCCGCCCATCCTGCGCCCAATTTCTCCTTACAGCACCCAGTTCTGCTTCTCTCACTGTAGCCGACAAACCCCACCCACCACCTCTAGAACTAGAGCACCGCCCTTAAGGACTTTTAGCGAATCAGGAAGCGGCTAGGAGAGAAAAGCAAGACAGCGCTCTAGAGGCACAAGTTAGGGTATGATAAATCGTAAGTTCAGTGTTAATGTGGCTCTGGCTATGAGTCCTTTTAGCCCAGCACAATCACGTTTTTGCCTGTAGTAATCCCACATCCCTGCTAACTTGTAGAAGCAGAGCACTGCCCTCAGGACAGAATATGGGCAGCCATTCTGCCTTGCCGCTTTCTGATTCGCCAATGGTGCGCTGGACATGTAAAAGTTAGTGGTGGGCATGAATATAGTGCAGGTTAGGGGAAGAGAAGAAGTGTGTCATCTGACTATTAAAACTCCCATAGACCTTGGCTTGTCATAGTGTGTATGTGTAGATAACATTCCCTCCTATGAGCCCCCATCCCGGCCACAAATATCCAAAAGGAAACTCTCCCCAGCTGGTTATAGATACAGCATATATTACAATGGCCATACACATTACAACCTCTGCTCCATCTTTAGATTTCTTAACACCTATGTACTGTGATGGGGGACATACCTAGGTATGTAACACCGAGCAGATTACTTCTAATCATCCCCCCCCCTCCTCCCTTCCTCCAGGGTCACCATCACCCCACAACTTTTTATGTAAAAATTAAAGAATAATAATGTATTTGCCACACCCCTAAATGTTCCACCCAATGTAGTGGGGTGCGTTCCCCAACCTATATTAATTGTGCCAGAAAAACTGAACCAGAAGAGGGGAATAAACAGCACTCAGATCATACAATTAATTTTTATAAATCAAATCCCCAACTAGTCTACCCCTTCCCTCCCCATGGCATGGTTAAATCCTGGCAATTGTCTGCAATCTCTCAGGAGACATTGTTCGGTTAGTTGCGGCTAGATTACTTATTCCTAATAAATAAATGATTACAATGATTTTACCTATTTCCATCCTGAGGGTATCACAGTCTCTGACCAGTAAATATATCTGGCCTTGTTCTACCTTCTAGACATGTATATATCATTACATATGCACATGTACACAGCAATAAATACAATTGTCTCAATCAGAATATTGGTTCCCAATCAAATGGGAGCCCAGAGCCTGTAATCCGAGTCTTTCATATTCAATAACTGGACTGAGTGGATGATTTGAACCGTCCATCATTCCTGATCACAATATTGGTCACCATGTTTGTACCAATCAAAAACCTGAAAATCCACAATTCTGTCCAGCAGATCATCCAGTAAATCCAGTAAAAGACACCAAGGGCTCTTTCATCCTAGCTGCTGGGGAAACGTGGGGGTTGTGTGGTGGTAGAACCAAGCAGCTTAGCCACTGTTTTACTGTCCCCTGGCCACCTCCCAGAATTCTAACATTGCAGTCTGACAGAGATGTACACATGCTATGGCTGCAATGCTTCTCTTTGTTGCATTTTTAACTCATGCTGCAAAGTTGCCACCTGTCAGACTTGCTCATTAAGATCAATAATATTACATTGCAACTGCGAGCCAAATGCTTGCGCCATGGCCTTGAAGTGGAAAATTGCTATTTACAAAAAAAAAAAAAGGGTTCAAGAAGCACTGCTCTTGCTTCTATAGCACCCTCTGAAAAGTGATCCACCACAGATAATTTTTTAGAGGATGGACTCCCTTTAAGGGAGAGGGACAGCAAGAGTTGAATACACTCCATGGAACTGGACATGATTCAGCAGCTACGGCTGTGTAAGAAAGATCTTCCCTTGTTATAAATTGGCACAAGGTAACTGGCAAAAAGATCTTAAAGCAATGCAACATGTATCAGTCCTCCACACGGATACACAGTGACAGAAGGTGGCACTGCACTCTATCAAGCTGCCTCTCAGACTCTGATACAAATAGACTGTGGGGTTGATTTACTAAAGGAAAATAGACTGTGAACTTTGCAGAGTGCAGTTGCTCCAGAGCTCAGAGAAGGAGGTAAGGATTTAATTTGCAATGCTACCCAATCACGTGCAAGGAAAATTTTCAAAAATGCACAGACAACCCGAATGAAGTTTGTTGCTAGCAGCAGCCAAAATACTTTTCCCATCATCATGTCTCTTATGAGAGGTGCCTGGAAAAGGATGGATGAGTGAGGGGAAGTTATGGGTACATTCCTATGGATGGATTTAAATTGCACATCACAGACAGTTATGTGAATACTCTATGGGATGGATTTACTAAAGGCAAATAGATTGCTCCAGAGCTTAGTAAGTGAGGTGACGCTTCAGTTTGCAGAATACCCAATCATGTGCAAGAAAATTACAGCATTTTTGCTTGCACGTGATTGGATGATGGAAGTCAGCAGCGCTTCACCTCATTTACTAAGCTCTGGAGCAACTGCACCTGCAGAGTGCAGCTGCACTTTGCAAAGTGCACAGTCTATTTACCTTTGTGCTTGCAAGTGCAGTTGTGTGCTTTGCAAGTGCAGTTGCTCCAGAGCTTAGTAAATAAGGTGACTTTCAACATCCAATCATGTGCAAGCAAAAATGCTGTAATTTTCTTGCACATGATTGGGTATTCTGCAAACTGAAGCGTCACCTCACTTACTAAGCTCTGGAGCAATCTATTTGCCTTTAGTAAATCCATCCCATAGAGTATTCACATAACTGTCTGTGATGTGCAATTTAAATCCATCCATAGGAATGTACCCATAACTTCCCCTCACTCATCCATCCTTTTCCAGGCACCTCTCATAAGAGACATGATGATGGGAAAAGTATTTTGGCTGCTGCTAGCAACAAACTTCATTCGGGTTGTCTGTCCATCAGGCACAACCCCACACCCTGGGAGTCAAACGTCACATTGACGCGGTTAGTTCCAAACCGGAACTTCCTCAGGATGTCTCTCCACTCTGTCCCGATCTGATGGGTACTGACGGGCGCAACTGCTGGGCAGCACTTATGGGTGGCACTGATGAGTGGCACTGCTGGCACTAGTGCGTGGCACTGCTAGGCACTGATGGGCGGCACTGATGATCTCCATTCTATCCTGATCTACCTATCCTATCCCGATTTCCTCATTCTGTTCTGATCTCCCCATTCTGTCCCGATCTCTCCGTTCTATCCCAATCTCCCCATCCTATCCCAAACGTCTCAATTGTATTCCGATCTCTCCATTCTATCCCGATCTCCCCATTCTATCCCAATCCCCCCACTCTGTCCCGATCTCTCAACCCTATCTCGATCTCCCCACTCTGTCCCGATCTCCCATCCCAACCTCCCCAGTCTATCCTGATCTCCCCATCCTATCCCGAACTTCTCAATTATATCCCGATCTCTCAATTCTATTCCGATCTCCCAATTCTATCCTGATCTCCCCACTCTGTCCCAGTCTCCCCACTCTATCCCAATCTCCCCACCCTATCCCAATCTCCCCACTCTATCCCAATCGCCCCACCCTATCCCAATCTCCCCACTCTATTCCAATCTCCCCACCCTATCCCGATCTCCCCACTCTATCCCGATCTCCCCATCCTATCCTGAACTTCTCCATTCTATCCCGATCTCCCCATTCTATCCCGATCTCCCCACTCTGTCCCGATCTCTCCACCCTATCCCGATCTCCCCATCCTATCCCGAACTTCTCAATTATATCCCGATCTCTCAATTCTATTCTGATCTCCCCACTCTATCCCGATCTCCCCACTCTATCCCAATCTCCCCACCCTATCCCGATCTCCCCACTCTGTCCCGATCTCCCCATCCTATCCGGAACTTCTCAGTTCTATCCCGATCTCTCCATTCTATCCTGATCTCCCCACTCTGTCCCAATCACCCCACTCTGTCCCGATCTCCATCCCAACCTCCCCAGTCTATCCTGAACTTCTCAATTCTATCCCGATCTCTCAATTCTATTCTGATCTCCCAATTCTATCCTGATCTCCCCACTCTGTCCCAGTCTCCTCACTCTATCCAAATCTCCCCACCCTATCCCAATCTCCCCACCCTATCCCGATGTCCCCATCCTATCCAGAACTTCTCAATTCTACCCTGATCTCCCCATTCTATCCCGATCTCCCCATCCTATCCAGAACTTCTCAATTCTATCCTGATCTCCCCACTCTGTCCCGATCTCCCCACTCTGTCCCGATCTCCCCACTCTATCCCGATCTCCCTATTCTATCCCGAAAATCTCAATTCTATCCCGATCTCCCCATCCTATCCAGAACTTCTCAATTCTATCCCGATCTCCCCACTCTATCCCAATCTCCCCATCCTATCCCGAAAATCTCAATTCTATCCTGATCTCCCCACTCTGTCCCAATCTCTCCATTCCAGGGGTGGACTGACCATTTGGAAACTCTGGCACTTCCCAAGGGCCCGGGGTCAGTAGAGGGCCCCATGAGATGCCCCTGGTACCTTTTTCATAGGCTTTTTTGAGTTTGGACAAGGACACAGGGGCCCCATGATCCCCTATTTCCCGGGGGCCCCATGAGTTGTCAGTCCGCCCCTGGTCCATTCTATCCTGATCTCCCCACTCTGTCTCAATCACCCCACTCTGTCCCAATCTCTCCACTCTATCCCAATCTCCCCACTCTGTCCCGATCTCCCCACTCTGTCCCAATATCCATCCCGATCTCCCCACTCTACCTTGATCTCTTCACCCTATTCCGATCATCCCACCCTATTCCGATTATCCCACCCTAACCCGATCTCCGCACCCTATCCCGATCATCCCACCCTATCCCGATCTCCCCACCCTACCCCGATCATCCCACCCTATCCCGATCTCCCCACCCTATCCCGATCATCCCACCCTATCCCGATCTCCCCACCCTATCCCGATCATCCCACCCTATCCCGATCATCCCACCCTATCCCGATCTCCCCACCCTATCCCGATCATCCCACCCTATCCCGATCTCCCCACCCTATCCCGATCATCCCACCCTATTCCGATCTCCCCACCCTATTCCGATCATCCCACCCTATCCCAAACTCCCCACCCTATCCCGATCATCCCACCCTATCCCAATCTCCTCAGATTGGCTGTGATTATTGATACATTGTAGCTGGTTCTGTTCTCCGGGAACCCCCGCCATCTAGCGGTGAACAGCAGGTACGTTTGGTGGGATAGGTCCCTCCGGCGCTCCGTACTCGGCTATATAAAGCCTGGCCGCCCAGCACGCTGCCTTTCCCTTCGCAGTCCAGGCTGATGGAAGGAGTTTGGGGGAGGTGGCTGAACAGGGCCCGCTGGCGGGTGTACGGCGCGGTGAGTACCCACGTGGGGCTGATCAGGAAGGGAATGAAGGAGTGATCTCCGGGAGGTGGGAGACTTCACCTAGGAGATCATCCTGCAGCAGAGTCCATCTACATAGAGCAGCAATGGAGTACACCAGAGCCGGGCATTGTCTCATCTCTATAGGGTGGGAGTGTTATGGAACTACAAGTCTCAGCAGTGCTGGGGGAAGCGCCTCCTTGTTTGCTGGACACAGGACAATCCACGTGTAATGGAGTCATTGGAAGTCTGTTCTCAGTGACAAGTGGATTTAACTTCCAGTTTTTAGGCAAAATTAAAAATCGGCACAAGGGACTTCCCTCCCTGTCAGATGTGTTCCTTTGCTGCTGTCTTGTCACCTGAAATCTTCCTCTGGCCATCCCCCTAAACCATAGGCTTCTGGTGCAGTGGGGGGTAAAGGCTGGGTTCAGTTGGGAGGAAAAAAAAATATTTCTTTTTGCAGGTAAAGTGCCTGCAGAATGTTGCAGGATCCCTTCATCTGACATGTGATCATGTGTCACATGCCTGATGAAGGGGTCCTGCAAGACTCTGAAACATTGCCTTGCTGTAACTATGTGATCGTTTGGACCCATATTGGTGATTCTCGGTGTGCTGGTGACGTTCTCCCTTGCTGATTCTGTTTGGTTCCAGCCGATGTTTGCTACAGCACCCACTTATACACACAGAGACATTTTTAATGCAGGAATGTGTGCGTTTGGATTGTACACTTGCATGTAGGCCTGGTCACTGTCACATGGGGAAGAGTAGAACATCATTAATGCTGTGCCGGCACCAACACTGACCAAGTCTTTTTAGGGTTTAGACCTGCAACGTTTGGGTTCTTAGACCAGTGGTCTCCAAACTGCAGCCAATTGCTTGCCTTTATGTGGCCCTTGGACACCAACAATGAGGCACCATTCCTTCCACTTACATTAATGGGGCACTATTCCTTCCCCTGATACCAGCAATTGGCATTATATTCCTCCTAATACAAGGTTTTCTCAGACTGACACTTAACAGTGAAGCGGCATTCCTCCCCTTGAAACCAATTATAACGCACTATTCCTCACTCACTATCATATGAATGAAGCCTTGCATACTCCCATTGACGCCAAAGCATTTGCTACTCCTGCTGGCTACATTCTGACCCCCCCCCCCATAGTCTGAAGGACTGTAAACTGGCCCTTTTTTCGGAAAGTTTGGAAACCCCTGATTCCGACCATAGAGATGATCGTACGTACTGGTCATCTCTATGGTTAGCTGGCAGAACTGGTGGGATGGGAGAGCCTGGCAAAGGTGACAAGGGGGACCCCATGTTAAAGCAATCAAGCGGCTGCTTGGGTTGCCTTTACTTTTTTTTTTTTTTCCCCCCTCAGCATCGCCAGCTGAAACAAACTATACCAGGGTCATGACTGCAGCCTTGGCACTAGCATAATCCCTTCAACCAGAGGATGTACCAGTATGTCCTTTTGGGGGAAGGGGTTATAGTACACCTGTCACTGGAAAATGGTATCGACTGTCATTGCTGACCTCCCAATTCCCTGTGTTGGTATTAATGCTATTCTTTTATTTCAGGATGATCTGCAGCCCAGAATAAAGTAATGGACAGGTACGCATCATCTGACGCATATTATTCAATATTTTGCCCCTAGAGGCGTTGCAGACATGACAACGGTTTTATGTCTGTGTCATTAGGTGGCAGAGAGTAGAGTGGCTGTGTCTACACTCGGTGCTCAACTTGTGGGCATTAAGAATGATTACCAGCCAGACAACTGATCACCAATGCAGTGCTTGTGTGCTGTACTTCTGTGATTTGCTAGGCTATGGGGCTGATTTACTAAAATTGGAGCGTGCAGAATCTGGTGCAGCTCTGCATAGAAACCAATCCGCTTCCAGATTTGTTTTGCCAAATCTTAATTGAACAAGCTGAAGTTAGAAGCTGGCAACCATCCACAGCTGCACCAGGTTTTGTACTCCAGTTTTAGTAAATCAACCCCTATGTCACATTGATGTGATTTGTGGTGGGGGCATTATAATGTAAGCACCTCTGGTGCAGAGACTGATGGGGATAGCTGGGTATTGTCAGTCCAGAGCTAGAGAAAGTGGTTTAATTGGCACAGACCTCAGATGGTTTAGCTATAAAGCACATAAATGGTTGTATGAGAATCTAGCAACAGAGATCATGTTATACACTCTGGTTTACCTGTTAACCATTTGAATTCTTAAAGGGACAAATTTCATCTTGAATATCTCCTTTCCCAAGATTTATTCTGGGCGTTTGATTCCATTTAATACTAAAGTTTTGTTGTGTTCCTTTTTTTTTTTTTTTTTTTTTTTTTTTTTCGTATAATGAAAATTGATATATCCACACTAAATGCTGACACTGCCTTATTTTCCAGGTGTTCCTCAGCCTTGGTTTCGTCAGTCAGGTAGGTTGCTCCTAAAGTTCATCCCTCTGTATATGGTTTTGCCCCTAGAGGCGTTGCAGACATGACATTGGTTTCATGTTTGTGTCATTAGGTGGCATAGAACACTGTGGCTGCGTCTACGCTCGGTGCCTGAATTTTAGGCATTCAGAATGATTACCAGCCAGACATGTATTAGAAATGCTGTTATTGGTTACTGGCTGTGATGAATCACATGATCAAAGGCTGTTCTATTGAGCTAATCGTTGTAATTTGACAGTGAGCATTTAAAGCAATGTTGCTTGTCATAGAAATATATTCTTCCTTTAGCTGGCCATACACTATATAGATGTCTTCCCTTTCAGCCTGCAAAATGAATGTGGGGGAAAAAAAGATGTCTCTTCTGGTACTGTTTTTGACTGTTGCTGCCAACTGTCAAAATACCAAACGGTGCCTGCATTTGATCTAATACAGGTGTTTAGACAGCACATTTGTTCAGCAGGAAAGGGCTGACAGGGCAACTCACTGAATTTTCTGCCTGTTTAGGTGCCTAACATTTGATCCATGTATGGGCAATCTATTAAGTAGCAGAGAGACTGCCACAATATGCTGGAGTAATTTTCAGCATCTGTGTAAGCAAAACATGAAAATCTATGGTGCACGAGGAGTCTTGGCACCCAAAACACTTGTTGGTAGGTAGTCCCCCTGTTGTATATCACTACAGGACACTAGGACCAAGCTTCTGACACACCCAAGAGTGTTGGATCCTTATGATTTCTTCAGCCAGTGTTACTTTTCAAGAGCAAAGACCAGTGAGAGGACAGGTGTGCATTGTTTTCTTGGTATGGAATCTTTAATCTAGGGGCCCTTATTGCTGAGAAATTAGACATTGTTGTGGAGTGCATGGACTTTACTGAACAAAAAACATACTTCCCTGCTGTCAGAAGTAACTTTTTTTTTTTTTTTTCTCCTCCAGGTACTGAAGGTGTGGCAGCCAGGTCAGCAAATCTATGCATGGTGCCTGCTATATAGGTAGTGGACTGGCTACCAGCCATGCACTAGGACTGCTGTTGACAGTGAAGCAATGGGATGTTGTAACAGTTAACCAGTCTTAAATGTAGCTGCAGTTTGTCTTGTATGAAGAGAATTCTTTAGGGTGAGTAGACCAAATGGTTCTAGATTCTGTGGTGCCTATAGAAGTGGAATCGATATCGTGGAGTGGATTGGTGGGTATGATTACTATGTATTGCCTACAGATTGCTCTCCAGCTTAAATTTCATCGTATTGGAATCTTCTGTAATTTTATGCTTGTTTTTGTTTGAATAAAAGTCTTAAAGCAAATGGTATCTTTGTCTTTTTAAATCCTTAAAGTGGGTGTAAATGTAGTTCTTTTAAAAGAAGAACCTAATTTTTCACCATGTAATTTTCAAGGCTAGTTGACACAACATTATGACTGATGGGTTGTGGCGCCATTCATATTGATTGGTGTTCATTGTAATTTGGGGGTTTAAGAGGGGGATAGGAGATTTCCTGATTAGGGCCTATTTGGGCAGAACAATGGCTTGGTGGTTAGCAATTCTGCCTTGCCTCATTGGGGTCTTCAGTTAAAGTGGAATTACCGTATTTTCCGGCGTATAAGATGACTTTTCAACCCCTGAAAATCTTCTGAAAAGTCGGGGGTCGTCTTATACGCCGGTGCGTGCCGGTGTCAGGGTGGCACTTTTTTGAGGGGCGGCGCTGCCCCCCCTCCTCCTCCAGCGGACACTAAGTACAGGGGTGGGCAGAGGGGCTGCTGTACGCTACCTGGCTCCGGTCCCACGACGATCCGGTCCAGGGAGCGCGGCTGCTCCTTCTTTCAGTTCGGCCGCTCGATGGTCACACGGCCGCTTGGCTCCGCCTCCTCACCGGTGATTGGGTGCCAGCACTGGAAAGGCACACAGGCGACCAATCACCGGCGAGGAGGCGGAGCCGAGCGGCCCCGCGAAAATCGAGTGGCCGAACTGGAAGAAGGAACAGCCGCTCCTCTCCCCCACTGACACGAACGATGGGGCACTATTCCTCCTCTACACTGACACCAACGATGAGGCACTGTTCTCCCCACTGACACCAATGATGGGGCACTGTTCGTTCTCCCCACTGACACCAATGATGGGGCACTGTTCGTTCTCCCCACTGACACCAATGATGGGGCACTGTTCGTTCTCCCCACTGACACCAATGATGGGGCACTGTTCGTTCTCCCCACTGACACCAATGATGGGGCACTGTTCGTTCTCCCCACTGACACCAATGATGGGGCACTGTTCGTTCTCCCCACTGACACCAATGATGGGGCACTGTTCGTTCTCCCCACTGACACCAATGATGGTGTGCAATTCTTCCCACTGACTAATGATGGGGCGCTATTCCTCACACACTGACACTAATGATGGGGCACCATCATTGGTGTCAGTGGGAGGAATAGTGCCCCATCATTGGTGTCAGTGGATGAAATGGTGCCCCATCATTGGTGTCAGTGGGAGGAGTAGTGCCTCATCATTGGTGTCAGTGGGAGGAATAGCACCCCATCATTGGAATACCATACTGAAATAGCATACCATATTGAAATCAAATCTGATATTTTTTTATTTGGTGTGCGTTGGAAGAGGGGTAGTCTTATACGGCGAGTATAGCTCAAACCCTATATTTTAACAGGAAAAGTAGGGGGTCGTCTTATACGCCCAGTCGTCTTATACGGCGGAAAATACGGTACTATATTTAACCACTAAAGAGCTGACCCATAGCAGATATACTGCTACTGGGTGGCTCCACTGTGCCAAATCACATAAAAATGTGATTTTGCATATCCGAGTAGGAGGCGTGTGTGCCACCCTACCTGCGCCATTATTTGCTGCTGGATATGTCAATCGCCGGGTCTTAGCTGGCGATTCCTGGCCGGGACTCTGATCTTCAGTAGGGCTGAGGGGAGAGATCTGTCTGTAAACACAGATCTGTCCTGTCAGCATGGACATGCTGCTTTGTAGCTGCACAGCTAAGATACAAAGCAGAATGTCTTCCAAGTAAAACACTTTGCTCACCCCAGATGTTCAGCCCCTTCTTGTCCAGTGTCATTAGTACAGTCGGTGCTTTTTATCACTGTATTCATGTCAGTGGCAGTCAGTCAGTTCCCACTGCAGTCCTGCTATAAGTTGCTGATTGCTACCACTATTAGTATAAAATAAGAGTATTATACCTTTCACTTAAACCAATTGGTATACAGTTTTGTTTTTTAAGACTGAGCAGAATACATTTTGTTCAAACCAAAAAACTTTGTTTTTAATATTCAAAGCAAACTCATCCATCCATGTCTCCATGCTTTATTTTGCTGAGAAATCACTTAAAATAACACCCTAGCATTTCTGACTGGCCATTTTGAGTAAGGGCAGATTCATGTAACTTTGGAATCTGTCTACTCTTAGTCCAGGCAGGAGGGCTTAGCGGAGAGAATCCCTCCTGAAGACTCCTGGGATGTATATTTCCCTAGGCCTGGAAACCAGGAAATAACTGAGGATATGTGAACAGTTTAAAAGTAAATTATATACTTATCTGTATTAATGCTAGCAGCATGAGGATTTAAGTAAATGAGTGTTTAAATCCCAGTGAGGACACCTATCTGCATGGAGTTTGCACTGTGGGTTTTTTCCTTCACTCCAGACATGCTGTTAAGCTGACTGCCTCCTATCTCATATTATCCCTAGTATATTCTATGGGTATGCCCCAGATGGCTGCCTCACCATCTTATTGTGTAGCCTGTATACTCAGTGCTATATAAATATCTGACATTTCACTGAGTCTCCAGGGGGGGGAAGCACTATATTAAACACATCCTGATGGGGAAACATCCATTAATCTTAAATCTGCTGCTTTATAAAGGTTTTAATACATGAAGTTCCTTTTTAGTCAGGCATTTTGTATTGGATGATTTGTCTCCACTCCTCTTCCTCTTGTCACCTGTTACTTTGGATGGAGACAACACTCACTGTAGGTATGTTCAGCTGTTGCCTGTTCTGAGGAAAGGCCTACAACTGTTGGGAGTGCAAAGCAGCTGGAAGAGAGAAGTGGTGCCAAGAGCCAAAAAAAAGAAATGAATTGTGAATAGTCATGGCAGTAGCTTGATGCACACTGCTCTAGCGGATTAATTCAGGTACAGCTTAAGGGCCCATTTACTACTTTGCAGTTCCTTAAGGCAGCCTATTGAAGAAAAATAAACCTAGTGCAACACTCTGCCCTAGTGCAATGAAAAATGCAGGAACATGCTACATGTGAAGTGACTAGAAGTGTAAATATGCAATCCTAATAACTCATTTATTCAGGGAAGCCACCTCCACCTAAAAACCTGTACTTGAGTCTCCATCTGATCATCCCCTGGAGCTATTACCTTTTTGTACCATCTTCCCCTCCTTTTTATATTGTAAACTCCCATGAGCAGGGCCCACCTATTCCTTCTGGCTTGAACTGTATTGTGATTGTACTGCCCCCTTTATATTGTAAACTGTTGGCACTATATAAATCCTGCATGATAAAAATTGCATGCTACCTTTTTGGGGAGGAGATGTAAGCTACCACAGGGTATTTTCAAGGCTTTGTTCACCTTTTTATAAATAAAATGGACTATGTAGTGAGGGGGCCTCACTAGGGGTAAAACTATTTATTGCACTTGCCATGCCTATTGCAGAATGCCTAAATCCTGGCAGAAAAATGTTTAATATTGGCTAGTTGCTAGGATGTGGCATATTGAGCGCTCACCCCTAGCATTAGGGGTACACTGCCATCATTCTGGCATTTTGTCTGGCTGTATAGTATCTCTGCTGGTATCATGGGAAGGAATCTGAGTTGAGCACTCATGGGGTAAGGTAGGGGTCATTAGTACTTCCCTAGTTCCCTGCTGATTGAGCCATGCTACCTTTTTTGGCCAGGTATTGGAAAGATGGTTTGGTGTTGGTGGTGATGGAGGGGGTGCACCTAATATCACTATGCATTTAGAAACCCACTGTGAGCACAAGGCCACAAATTCCTTGAGTGTTCTAAGCATTGCCTTATGGACCAGGCCATTTAGTTGAGATGGGGGCAATTTTTTTTTCACCAGGCTGCAAGGCTTAACCATTGTACATACAGCCTTGGCCAAAAGTTTTGAGTGACACAAATGTTAATTTTCCGTCTTCTTCAGTGTTTAGGTCCTTTTTTTTTAGCAGGTGTTACTATGGTATAATTACAAGCATTTCAAAAGTGTCAAAGGCCTTTAATGAAAATTTAAGTTTATGCAAAGTTAATATTTGCAGTGTTGATCCTTTTTTCAAGACATCCGCAATTTGCCCCAGAATGCTGTCAATTAACTTCTGGGCCACATCCTGACTGATGGCATCCCATTCTTGCATAATCTTTGCTTGGAGTGTTTTTTTTTTTTTTTGGGGTGGGTGGTTGTTCACCTGCCCCTTGAGTATTGACCAAAGGTTCTCAGTTGGATTAAGGTCTGGGGAGTTTCCTGGTCATGGGCAACAAAACATAAATTTTGGGTCCAAGTCACTTAGTTATCACTTTTGCCTTATGGCAAGGTGCTCCATCCTGCTGGAAAAGGCATTGTTCATCACCAAACTCTTCTTGGATGGTTGGGAGAAATTGTTCTCGGAAGAATGTTTGTTTTTGTACCATTCTTCATTTATGGCTGATAAGCAACCCCCACACATGAATGATCTCAGGATGCTTTACTGTTGGCATGACACAGGATTGATGGGTGTACTCACCTTTTTCTTCTCTGGACAAGGTTTTTCTAGATGCCCCAAACAGTTGGAAATGTGATTCATCATAGAAAATTACTTTACCTCAGCAGTCCAATCCCTGTACATTTTGCAGAATATCGGTGTCCCTGATGTTTTTCATGGAGAGAAGCGGCTGCTTTGCTGCCCTTCTTGACAGCAGGCCGTCCTCCAAAAGTCTTCTCACTGTGTGTGCAGAAGTACTCACACCTGCCTACTTCCTTTCCTGAGCAAACTCTGCACTGGTGGTGCCCCGATCCTGCAGCTGCATCAATTTTAGGAGATGGTCCTGGTGCTTGCTGGACTTTGAGTGCCCTGAAGCCTTCTTCACAACAATTGAACCTCTCTCCTTGAAGTTCTTGATGAACCAATAAATGGTTGCTTTAAGTGTAATCTTAGTAGCAGCAATATCCTTTCATGTGAATCCCTTTTGTGCAAAGCAATGATGACGGCACATGTTTCCTTGTAGGTAAATTATTATTATCCAGGATTTATATAGTGCCAACAGTGTGCTCAGTGCTTTACAATATAATGGGAGACAATACAGTTCAATACAAGAGGGCCCTGCTCCTTGGAGCTTACAATCTAGGAGGGAGGGGCTAGTGGGTAATTAATATTTGTCATTCTCAAAACCTTTTGCCAAGGCTGTATGCTGGCACTTTTTTTTTTTGTGTTACTCTCCCATGTTTCACTGTATGTTCTATGCATTATTTTACACCAAGGGAGATTTACTAAAATTGGAGCGCTCAGAGTCTCGTGCAGCTGTGTATGGTAGTCAATCACCTTCTAATTTTTAGCTTGTTCAATTAGGCTTTGAGAGAAAAAAAAGCCTGGAAGCTGATTGGTTTCTATGCAGAACTGCAACAGATTTTGCATGTTCTAATTTTAGTAAATGATCCACACAGTGGTCAGTTTTGTGACTGTGCTGGGAGCTAATCCAATGATCAAGCTTGTGCTGACATATATCCCCCTGCACGGCCATTCACTGGGAAGATCAGTGCACTGCAACTTCTCCCCCAGCTCCTCATGCAACTTGGCATTGAATTGTAATCGCTTATATAATGGGGGGGGGGAAGGTTACCTGTATTTTGTTTTTTTTTGTTTGTGTGTGTTTTTTTTTTTTTTTTCTTTTTTTATTATGTAGGCACAAATATTTTGCCTTTTCATTTTCTATTTTAACACTTGCTTACTGGGCACATTTACCCCCTTCCTGTCCAGGCCAATTTTCAGTGCTGTTGCACTTTGACAATTGCGCAGTCATGCATCATTGTACCCATATGAATTTTTTTTTTTTTTGGGACAGAGCTTTCTTTTGGTGGTATTTAATCACCTCTGGGTTTTTTTTATTTTTTGCTAAACAAACCAAAAACAACTGAAAATTTTTGGTTTTTTTTTTCTTAGTTTCTGTTATAAAATTTTGTAAATAAGTGATTTTCTCCTTTCACTAATGTGTGCTAATGAGGTGGCAGTGATGGGCATCACTGACCACTGAAAGGCAGCACTCATATGACACTGATAGGTAACACTGGCACTGATATGTGGCATTGATGTGCACGGGTCAGCGGCATTGAGGGGGCTACACTGATGTACACTAATCATCAGTGCCCTGATGATCAGTGTACATGTCCCCTCCACGGAACGCCGATTACCGGCTCTCCTCTTGAGCTGTCAGCGTGACAGCTCGTGAGGAGAAGAGCGCCGATAACTCTCATTTCCTTTATACACATCGATAAAATGGTAAATGAGCGCTAGAGATGGTAGCTGGCATAAAAGATCAAACCTCTCACCCTTAAAATAATAAATAGTAAAAAATGCAGTGCACAAATAAATAGGTTTCTAGTATATCAAACATATATAAATAGAACACAGCTAATAGCGTTTATAAACGCATGTGAGATGAGCTGATGCTCAGTCCAGTAAGAAAATAATTTAGATTTTGAGAAGTGTCACACAAGGGTGCAAAGTTTCGCAGGATAGGAATGCAGCTATGTAAGGCCCTTTGAAAACATGCAAGTGCACGAAATGCATTAGGGAGGAGCCAAGCCAGTGATACCAGACTGCCTGAGCCATGAGGGAGGGTGACGGCCATCTTGGATTTTGTGTTCACATTCCTGTATACCATAGCTGCATTCCTATGAGCCAGATGTGGGTTTACTATGTTCAATTTTATGATTCTGCTGCTGATTTAATAAACTTACTGCACTATATAGCACTTTCTTCTCTGGCTCATTTATTTTGATCCAGAGAGTGTTAGTGGAGAGGAGGCTGTGGGCAGACGTGTTTACCAGATGTACCCCGTTTATCCCAGGAGGATGATGACCAGGAGTGGTCTTGATTACTCAAAAGCGCTATAATTTGTGTTAGTGCAACTTACCCCCCTTTTCCACATGCACCTGATGCTCGAATCTGCACCATTTTGAAGTTTTAGCCTGTCACTGATACACTGTGTTGCGCCTATCAGCGCAACTTTGCACCCTTGTGTGACACTTCTTAAAATCTAAATTATTTTCATACTGGACTGAGCAGCAGCTCATATCACATGCGTTTATAAACGCTATTTGTGTTCTATTTATATATGTTTGATGTACTAGAAACCTATTTATTTGTGCGCTGCATTTTTTAATATTTATCCTTTATATACATGTGATCAGTTGTGATTAGACACAGCTGATCACATGACAGAGCCAACGTCATCGGCTCTTTCCCCTGATCGGTGATCTGCTGTATCCCAGGGACACAGCGCAGCACCGATCGCTGCACGTTGCTGAGGATGCGCATGCGCGGTTATAGTGGGAGGATGTCACGACATCCTCCCAGAACGAGAGAACCGCCACCTGTCTGTCATTTCCTTATAGGGCAGGAGGTGGTTAAACTGGGTTGTTTTACAAGGTGAGGATTTACATACTCTTTAGAGAATCTCTGCTAGTTCTCAAATTAGTAAACTGGTGGTAATGAATACCAGTGTTAAGCTGGTGTATGGAGGTACAACAGTGTTCAGAGTGCAGGCATGTCAGTGCTGATGGCTTCTCACATAGGGCCCTATCCCCAGCCCCATTTAGCAATCAGCTGGGAGATTCCCTGTCTAAAAGCTAAATGTAAACAAAAGGACCTGGGATACTGGTGATATCAAGTATGGAAATTGTTATATTTGGGAAATGAGCTGTTATGTTATGAGGTGGGTGGAGTCTGGAGGGAAACTGAGACTAGTCCATCAGGTCTGCCTGGCTGTTGATGGCACATGGCAGTTGGTGGATTTGAAAGCTCCTATTGGATGGAATTGCAGTTATAAATCCACCCACTGCTGTGTGCTGTCAATCGACTAGTCTCACAGTTCCCCATCAGTGCAAACCACTTCAGCTGGGCTATTGGCACAGTGGCCGGGTAAGGAGGGAGCTTACTGTGGAAGCAGTGTACACAATGGAGTTTGGAGACAAACTGGGACAATCTCCCTGCTACTGGAGCACTGAATCAACTTAAATGCAGGGGAGATGGGGGGCACAAGCCACTGTCTTGCAATGATTTTGATCCATGATAAAGTAGATTTGTTTGTATAATCATAGTATTCAGAATCTTTTAATAAGGATGAGCACAAATGCAAATATTCCAGAGACCTACACTGCCAAAAGGTCCATAAAAAGTGCATCTCACAGTCTCTGCTAAGGAGAATCCCCCATTGTAATCGGGAGACACTTGTGAACGACTGCTGTCTACTTAGGATTCTTTTTATAGCTGTCTTAATATGCTGCTGCTCAAAGCCTCACATAACAATAAATTGCAGCACTTAAAATACGTTCAGCAATTTTCCAGTAAATATCCTTGAAATAATGAGCATTTTAATATTGCTCTCTCTTGTCCTTAAAATGCGTCTGTGTTGGTGGTGTGAGCCTTGTTCTTGGAAGTGGGGTGTGTGACTATTTCTGTAGGAATTGGGGGTGTGTGACTATTTCTGTAGGAATTGGGGGTGTGTGACTATTTCTGTAGGAATTGGGGGTGTATGACTATTTCTGTAGGAATTGGGGGTGTGTGACTATTTCTGTAGGAATTGGGGGTGTGTGATTATTTCTGTAGGAATTGGGGGTGTGTGACTGTTTCTGTAGGAATAGGGGGGACTCTGTGGGCTAATTGGCTTGTCTCACTATCAGACACTACAGCTGTCTCTCTTTGGCTCTTTGCACCGCTGATCACCGTGAACCGATAAATTTGTTTATGTGACGCTGTGAAATCCAGAAGCTCACACCAAGATTAACGGCCTGACGAAATCTGACAGTTGTAAAACGGTGGAAAATTTTCTCATTAAGCAGCCATTATTGGGGCCAAAGGTGTGATTTAGACGAGCGCTCGCTTCTGGCTGGAGAACAAGACTGTTAATTGATGGAAGTCGGAGCCTAATCGAGGCGTCTGCCCTGATAGAATCTTAATGAGATTCTTCACCGAGGTGGTTGCAACACGACATTTGCAAGATCTGCCAAGAATATACACACTTCGGGGGGGGGGGGGGGTAAAAAGACTGACAGCAAGGTATGTAACACAAAGGCAGAAATATTTCACAGTCCAAGGTTGTTTTCTATAATATTATGGATTCGTACATTTCAAAAATTTACACTTTGCTGTTTATTTCAGGCCCTGCCGACTAGCCGATCTTTATAACCTAGCATGTTAAGCTGGCCATGATGGTTTGAATCTTGGCTGGTTCAACAAGGACCAGCCGAGATTCAAACCATGTACGGGTAGGCTGATTGTACCCAAGTCACTTGTTGGATGACTTGGATGCAACCAGCATGTCAGATTTTACATGCACTTATTGCAATTTTATAGCCGCTAGCCGTAATCACTGTGTTCTCCTGGCAGGGGAGCCTTGATAGCTCTGCGGGAGAGATTCCCCCATCAATACTGACTGTTGATGGGGGGGAATCAAGCGATTTCTTTTCCTGTGGTTGTAGGAAAGAACATTGCATCATATATGGCCTGCTTTAGAAGAAAAGGACTACTGGAAGCACCCTAACCTGTGGAAGTGGCATGTTTTATCTGCAATGGTTTGTGTCCCTGCCCCTCCCACAGTGGTCACATTTTCCTGCATGGTTTGATCTACTGATTGACTTCTGTACAACCACCCTGTCGGATTTTCCCCACTTGATCAGCGCCACAGGCTATAGCTGGCAGCGCTGATCAGTGTATTGCTTTTCAGAGAGTGGTAGAGCAGCAGTTGGCAGGTGTTCAGGAGGCAATTCTGCTGCTGTCTAAACGTCTGTTTTTTTTTCCCTCAAACCTAAGGGGAATTCTGTAGTAAAACAAAATCACACTGCAACAGTGAGCTGAGTCTTTGGCTAGTGCTTGCAGTGCACTCCCATTGAAGTTGGTGGGCAGTGCTGCCTGTCAAATTCTGCAGCCTCAGTTATAAATTCTGCAGCTGTGAAGCAAACATCACAGCCATGGCGAGTGTTCAGCCCTGTCAGGCTGTAATGTTAGCATTAGGATGGCAGTAAAACTGCGGCTAAGGCATCTGCTTTTACTGCACCCTGCCCATCCATGAGAGAGAACCCTTACATTTTTGTCTTCATTGGTATTGAAAAATCCATTGGAAGAGGATAACGCCATCATTTTGGTTTTTATAACTGGCTGCAGCAGCAGTTGGATGGTATTGGGGATTTAGAGATCCCATCACTGGAGACTGAGCAGTATATTATTCAACTTCTCAGTAACCATGCAAAATCCAAATATGAGATGAGAATGATCTCTTCCATTTGAGATTTCTCAGTTACTTTGCTTCGTGACCGATTTCCCGACTGTCATCACCCGAGGGGCTCTGCCATGTGAGATTTGTAATCACTAAATGGCATGATATTAAACCGTCGCTGACAATTACCCACGATACATTGATTATAGCTTGTTGGAAAGGCAGCAAATTTGACTGAGATGTTAATCTGCTTGTACTGGGCAATTACAGATGTGACATGTAGCAGAGCGGTAAGGTGGGAGGAGAGTGGTGTCAAAGCGCGGAGTTGAAGAATACTTGCCTGCCATTCTTGCAGTGGTTTCACATTCTGCTTTATTTGTCAAAGCAGAAAAATCATTTTTTTTTCCTGTTTAGAAGGACCGATAACAAAGATAACCCATCTCACAGTTGCTTCTATCTCTCAAAGGCCCCATTGGTGAGATCTCTATGCTGAGTACCCAGGTCTACACACCTGCTGTGCCCATAATGAGGAGTTCTCACCATCCCTGCTGGATATTTTATTCATTCTATATTATGCAGAATAAAAGTCTTCCAGTGCACGGGCCCCTGGGGCTAGAAGAAAAGTCTTGCCATCCCTGCTGGATATTTTATGTGTTTAATATTATGGTGAATGAGAGGCCTCTTGCACACGGGCCCCTGGGGCTAGAAGAAAAGTTCTTGCCATCCCTGCTGGATATTTTATTCACTTTATATCATGGAAAATGAAAAGCCTCATGCACAATGGTGCCTGGGGCTGTAGAATGTACAATCCAAGCGTATTTTCTTGCCTCGGAGTCACAGGTGCTGTGTACAGCCTTCCATAGAAGTCAAAGGCTGTATGTCCCCTGGACATAGACTATCTGTGCCCAAGGCCGTACTTCTGTATGCATGTGCATTTTTATGCAAGAACTGGTTTATAGCTGCACATACCCATTCATTTCTGTGTGTGGCTGTATGCAGCACATGTGGCTCTCTGCAGGGGAAAAATATCTAAATTTTATATTTGACGGCCTCCAGATGTGTGCATGAGGGCTAATAAGAGCACCCAGAACACCCAAAGGTAGGTGGGAATTAAGCAAGGAAAAAATGTTGGGGACATCTCAATGTTGAAGTCTGTAGTACTGCCTTTTTCAACCAAGGCATCCTGGGCACCTTCAGCTTTCTTCAGGGGTGCCTTGGCAAAATGGCTAAAAATTGCCCAAAAGTTGCATTCAAGTCAGCAGGTGGCTGAAGTCTGCTTTTTAGTTACACAAAACTACGTTGTTTTTTTGTGCACCATTGCAACCTTCTAGCTGCTGGCATCCTAACAACCAATTAAGTCATTGGTTGATAAGGAAGACATTGGGCGCAGTAATTGTAAAGGGTGCCTTGACTGAAAGAAGGTTGAGAAACAATGCTCCAGTACATTAAGGAAAATCCAGCAGGTTTTCTGAGCCCACCAGGCTCTACTTATAACTGAAATAACACCCCTTAGTGACAGACCTGGTAAATAATACGTTTTGGTGTATAGTCTTTTGTATAAATTTGCACAGCGGAGAAACTGGCCTCATAGTTCTAGACGCATCATCCTTGGAGATACTGTAGATGCTGGAACCATGGATTGTGTTCTGTATGTTAACCCCTTCATGCCTAAGGGTAAAACAACTTTGACATGTGTTAGCGAAACCGTACATATCATCACAACTACTTTGTACATCCGGTGAATTATTCTTTGTTCCAGGACAAATTGGGCTTTCATTTGGTGGTAAATGGTAATGGATATCTCCTGATTTGCTTTTATTATCAAAGGAAAACTGGCCGAAAATAGTAAAAAATATATATATATATATATATATTTTTTTAATTTAGCTGTGTGTTTCTTGTTGCTTCCATAACCTACCACCAAAGGACAACCCAAAATAAATTCTCCAGGTCTTGACAATCGCAGCAGTACCATATATGTGTATGTTATTTGCTGTTTGTACCCGTACTACAGCCCAGAAACAATAGTGTGTATTTTGTGTTTTTGTTTTTACCTAAAACACACTGACGCTAACACCAATTTAAAAAAAAAAAAAAATCATGACCTTTGATCCTGACCTTGACTCAAACACGAACCCTGGCACTGAACTAGATCAAACCTTAATCTAGGTATTTTTTCTTTAATTAATTAATTAATTAATTAATTAATTAATTATTTATTTATTAGAAACAGTTGGTTTTTTTTTTCACTCTCTGCAAGGAAAGAGAGATACAATGTATCTCTCTCCTCCATTCAGAGAGCAAGAAAAACCATGGGGGGTGGGTTTCGCAGTGACTGATCTCTCTGATAGCCAATCAGAGGCTATCACTGCAGTCATGTGACCTGGAGTCGGGAGTCCCGGGTCCCAATCGTTAGAACGCACCCGGGGTTCTCAGTGACACCCAGGTCTTTGTGCTGGGAGTGCTCTCCTAACACAAAGACAGGTACACAAATATGCGGACCTACAGAAAAAAGCCCTGTTCTGTGAGGCTGCATATTTGTGTGACGTTGGCGTCAAGGGGTTAATGACTGTATTTTGAAAGCATCAAACATGACACATTTATGAATGTAACTAAAAGTGGAACTGCACTGCATCTGAGCACCACAAATCAAAAATGCTATTTAATTCATTTTTAATATGCAAAGCAAACTCACCCATCCATTTATGTCTCCAGGCTTTATTTTGCTGAGAAATCACTTTGAAAACCATCCCTAGCATTTCTGGCAGTGGCCATCTTAAGTAAGGGCAGATGATTCATGTAGCATTTACTGCCTGGAATCTATCTGCTCTTAGCTCAGGCATGCAACCCCTCCTCCCCTCCTGAAGACTCCTGGGATATGTAACATCATTTGCCTAGGCAAGAAACCAGGAAGTAACTGAAGAAATGTAAATAAAAAAGTTTAAAACAAGTATATATAATACTCCTTCTATTTATGAATGCTAGCAGCATATTGATTAAAATAGTTCATGTTGGTTAAGAGCAGGGGTCTCCAAACTGCAGCCTGCGGGCCTGATGTGGTCCTTTGCGTGCCTTTATCTGGCCTTTGGGGAACTGTTCCTTCCACTGATATAAGGCACTTTTCTTTGCACTGACACCAGAGATGGGGAACTAATTTTCCCACTGACACTAATTATGGAGCACTATTCCTCCCACTGACCACCAAGCCTATGGCATTGTTTACTCCCACCGATACCAGGGCATTTTCTACTCGCACTGACCACAGTCCAGCCCTCCCAGTTAGAAGAGCAGTAAACTGACCCTTGTTTTGAAAGGTTGGAGACCCCTGGTTAAGAGACTGCTTTACCCTAGGTTCACACATAAGCATTTTTCGCAGAATTTTGCATTTTACAGAAACACAGTACAGTCCATTTAATATGATTTCCTATGGGACAGGTTCAAAGCTCCGCGTTTTCATCCAGTGCGTTTTTTTGGAAAGGGTCAGGGACTTTTTTAAACGTAAGACTTCAATAGAAACACTGCAGAATAGCATGTAGTGCGTTTTTGCTGCGTTTCTGCCACACTTTTCATGCGTTTCTGCTACGCTTTTGATGCGCTTTGCATTTTAACTCTGCCTAGCAACCAGAAAAAACTCAAAACGCAACAAAAATTTGCAAAAAAAACAATGCAGAAATAGATCAAACACAAACTGCATAGATGTGAACCTAGCCTTAAGATGTACAAAACCGAGCTGCATTAATGTCTCTTTGCCACCGGAGGGCAGCATGGTACCGCAGTGCAATCTTCCTGCGCCAGTCGTTAGCAGAGTGCGCCTGCTATTAAATTGCTGTTCAGTAATGACGGTTTATTTTGCATATTTGATTTTTCGAGGTAAGCATAGCCGGAGGTGGCTGCTAGGAAGGATAATTATTCATTACTTCAAGGAGCCTTTGCAACAGTCTGCAAAGCTGAAGAGATATGTGCAGAGTCTTGTGCCTTGGCATGTCTGTTTATGAAGGTTTTGAAGGAGTTTTGTAGATTCTTGTTACATTTTTATTCTAAACACGGTGAGTACTCTAATGAACAGGAACACCGTGTACCCAAATAATTTTCAAACTTCTATTCAATGATACTGAAACCAGACGGGCAAGGTAAACAGGTTGAAGTGTATTTCTAGGTAAAACCATTTTTTTCTTTGTATGGGATAGAGTGAGGAAGAGTTAGAACATTTGTTTTCAATGCTGTCTGTGTCTTTATAAAGACAATTAAACGCACTGAATTCTGAACTGGAACACTGAAGAAGCATATAGATATATACATTTGTATAATCAAAGAATAAATGGTGAGCGCAAGACAAAAAAGGAAAAAGTAAAGCAGCTAGCACAACATGGCAAACCCTCTGTCTCCACCAAAACAAAACACTATAATATAAATGTGCAGCGCTAACAAAAATGTGTGTTATAATCAATGATGACCAGTGTGATAATAAAAGAGAAAGGAAACATTATAAAAAAGAAATAGAGAATAATGAGGAAAGAAAATGGACGGGAGGAGCCTACATGCTGACGTCACGCCACCATGTCCACATGATGGTCCGGCGGCCATCTTTGTAAGTGCTTTTTATCCATTGATGATTTTAAGCTCCACGTGGTTGCTATCTTTTTAATAAAACATACTACACTATTTGATACTGTCTCCGGGCTCGGTCTATGAGCTTGCCCTCTAGGAGGAATCCCTTTCCTTGGTTCACCGTGGGCTGGAGATGGAGACTTGGCTACTCTACTCTTGATTGATCATTTGGTGTATCACTGGCTTCTGGAGAGATCCCACCTTCAACCGGGTCACCGGCAGGAGGAACAAGCAGGAACACCCCTTAGTGTCATTCCGCTCTGGGCTTGCTTGCTACTTACTTCTGGTGAATGCATTATGGTGGAGGTGCAGTGCGGAAGTCACAGAAATCACTACATTTTGTTAATTTGATCACATCACTATTTTTGGGACTATTATGATATTTAGAGGACTTATATATTTTCATTTGTTATATCGTCCATTTTGTTTCTTCATTGGAGTATTCACTATTCTCTATTTCTTTTTTATGATGTTTCCTTTCTCTTTTACAATCACTCTGGTCATCATTGATTATAACACACATTCGCGCTGCACATTGATATTATAGATATATACATTTATTTTATTTGTTATATTTATTAATATCACAAGGGTTGCACAGGAGTATTTTATTTTATTATCACTGAAAAATAAAGTGAGAGGAAATCCAAAACTTAAGCATTATCTCCAGAGTATGAGTTGAGGGGAAATATAACAATAAAGGAGATCAACTGTCTCAAGTGTCTTTCACATGGGCAGAAAAAACAGGCAATTACTGCCCCCCTGATTGTCCACCTACAAGCTACTGTGAGAAACACAGGTCACACCACTGCCCCTTTTCACCGACTCGTGACAAATGACTGGTCAAACTCACACCGCACTGTCACTTATATGCAACAATACCACTCTCAGCCTCACCTTCCACAAAGATTTTCCAACTTGCAGGACCACAATCTAGGTGCCAACAGACTGAGAGCGATTGTCACCGGGATAAGTTAACTAAGCAATTAACTCTTTACTGCCACCAACTACTTTTTATCACAAAGTAGTATACGTTCACAATATTCCCAATAACTGTTATGACTTTAGAATAAATGTCTGTAACCCACAATGTCACTACAGACAAGTATATCCAGAGATTTACAAGGTAGTCTTCAAGAGACAGGGATTCTTTAAGTTCTGCATTAAGGCATTAGAGACAATTTAACACTTTTCAAAATATTGTTTAATATTGAAAAGTTAAAAGTTGTGCAAATAAAATATTTACTTATAAAATGATAACAAATAGACAACACTGCAACAGCAAAACAAAAGGGTTGAAAGATGAAAATACTTATCAAGTCCTGTTTCAGCAGACTCCAAGCAATGATGCAAGATGGGTACATGGACTCTCATAGAATGTGACAGATATTCCTTCTTTTGATGGTACAAGAGAGCTCTCAGTCCCCTTTTCTGGATGTTGAAGGGGTGCTGATAGAAATTACTTGACCAACCATCCAGTCTAAGGTGTGGCTGCTGAGATGTCACTATATTTATGACCCAGATACAGCTTAATATAAGTATTGATAATATCTTTGAATACTTACAGGTTACAGTCTGCTAGCTTGCATAATATTGTCCTGCATTGAATTACTTTTTGCATGCATATACAGTGGGGCAAAAAAATATTTAGTCAGCCACCAATTGTGCAAGTTCTCCCACTTAAAAAGATGAGAGAGGCCTGTAATTGGCATCATAGGTAGACCTCAACTATGAGAGACAAAATTAGAAAAAAAATCCAGACAACCACATTGGCTGATTTGAAAAGAATTTATTTGCAAATTATGGTGGAAAATAAGTATTTGGTCAATATCAAAAGTTCATCTCAATACTTTGTTATATATCCTTTGTTGGCAATGACAGAGGTCAAACGTTTCCTGTAAGTCTTCACAAGGTTGGCACACACTGTTGCTGGTATGTTGGCCCATTCCTCCATGCAGATCTCCTCTAGAGCAGTGATGTTTTGGGGCTGTCGCTGGGCAACATGGACTTTCAACTCCCTCCAATGGTTTTCTATGGGGTTGAGATCTGGAGACTGGCTAGGCCACTCCAGGACCTTGAAATGCTTCTTACGAAGCCACTCCTTCATTGCCCGGGCGGTATGTTTGGGATCATTGTCATGTTGGAAGACCCAGCTATGTTTCATCTTCAATGCCCTTGCTGATGGAAGGAGGTTTGCACTCAAAATCTCACGATACATGGCCCCATTCATTCTGTCCTGTACATGGATCAGTCATCCTTGTCCCTTTGCGCCGAAACAGCCCCAAAGCATGATGTTGCCACCCCCATGCTTCACAGTAGGTATGGTGTTCTTTGGATGCAACTCAGCATTCTCTCTCCTTCAAACACGACGAGTTGTGCTTCTACCAAACAGTTCTATTTTGGTTTTATCTGACCATATGACATTCTCCCAATCCTCTTCTGGATCATCCAAATGCTCTCTAGCAAACTTCAGACGGGCCCAGACATGTACTGGCTTAAGCAGGGGGACACGTCTGGCACTGCAGGATCTGAGTCCCTGGTGGCGTAGTGTGTTACTGATGGTAGCCTTTGTTACGTTGGTCCCAGCTCTCTGCAGGTCATTCACTAGGTCCCCCCGTGTGGTCCTGGGATTTTTGCTCACCGCTCTTCTGATCATTTTGACCCCACGGGGTGAGATCTTGCGTGGAGCCCCAGATCGAGGGAGATTATCAGTGGTCTTGTGTGTCTTTCATTTTCTAATTATTGCTCCCACAGTTGATTTGTTCACACCAAGCTGCTTGCCTATTGCAGATTCAGTCTTCCCAGCCTGGTGCAGGTCTACAATTTTGTTTCTGGTGTCCTTCGACAGCTCTTTGATCTTCACCATAGTGGAGTTTGGAGTGACTGTTTGAGGTTGTGGACAGGTGTCTTTTATACTGATAACAAGTTCAAACAGGTGCCATTGATACAGGTAATGAGTGCAGGACAGAGGAGCCTCTTAAAGAAGAAGTTACAGGTCTGTGAGAGCCAGAAATCTTGCTTGTTTGTAGGTGACCAAATACATATTTTCCACCATAATTTGCTAATAAATTCTTTCCAAATCAGCCAATGTGATTGTCTGGATTTTTTTCTCATTTTGTCTCTCATAGTTGAGGTCTACCTATGATGCCAGTTACAGGCCTCTCTCATCTTTTTAAGTGGGAGAACTTGCACAATTGGTGGCTGACTAAATACTTTTTTGCCCCACTGTACATATGAGGGGCGTCATCCACTCTGGTACCTCCTAGCATAGGGATGTTTGGGCTCAGAATGCTACTAAGTAACTGATAGAGGTAAATATGACTTTTTCTAGCTGTACTGTTATTATTTCAGACATTATGAAATACACTGAGGTTTTTGAGTCTTTGCCTATAACCAGTCAATCAGGAATGTGTATTGGCTATTCCACCAGCTGAGCAAGTTATGACTGTTAAACGGTTGATGTGACTGAGACCAGACCTAGTATCTGTTAAAACTCTAGTTTCTCAGGCTTGCAAGTCTTACGGTTTTGTGAGGTCACTGAAACGTGTAGTGAGGTTAGAGTCTGCTAATCCAAAGTACTGATAAGGGGTGTCTGGCATGCAGCTAACAATTTGTTGATTGTATCAACCAGGGGCGGACTGACAACTCATGGGGCCCCCGAGCAATAGGGGATCATGGGGCCCCTGTGTCCTTGCCCAAACTCAAAAAAGCCTATGAAAAAGGTAGCAGGGGCATCTCATGGGGCCCCCTACTGACCCCGGGACCCCGGGCCCTTGGGCAGTGCCGAGTTTCCAAATGGTCAGTCCGCCCCTGGTATCAATTGAAGGTGGCGGGAGGGGGAAAATCACTGCAGCTACTGTATGTCTCTTCCTATGACAAAATGGAACTCGGGACTTGTGACCTGAACAACATAGATGCTGCATACAGTTTTTCATGTTCCCATTGGGCAATATCATTACAGCTAACATACAACCCGATGGGGCTATGCACCACGGCTGTATCTAGATTGTCCGATGTGGGGGTGCAGTAAAAAATGTCAGGGGGGCAGAGGATCGGAGTTCAGCAGGGAAGAGGACAGGGGTCAATATGGGCAGCACAGTGGCTAAATGGGTTAGCACTTCCGCCTGGCAGTACTAGGGTCGTTGATTTGAATCCCAGCCACGGCACCACCTGCCTGGGGTTTTCATATTCTTCCTTTGCCTGCGTGAGTTTCCTCCAGGTCTTCCGGTTTCCTCCCACACTCCAAAGACATGGTGGGAGGTTAATTGGCTCCTGTCTAAATTGGCCCTAGTATGTGCATATATGAATGTGAGTTAGGAACCTTAGATTGTACACCCCTTGAGGGTTAGGGACTGATGTGTATGTACAATATATATGTAAACGGTGCATAAATGATGGTGCTATATAAGTACCTGTAATAATTATAATGCTGCCCGGGCAAAAGACAGGGGCACAGCTCCTTCTCCCACACAATGCACAGGCAGCAAAGCTGCTCCTCTCTACACAATGCATGACTGAGATCAGTATAGTGTCAAATTAGGGCAGGAAAGTATCAGATTAGGATGCTATAGTGTCAGATTAAGGCAGCATAGTGGCAGGTTAGAGTAGTATAGTAGCAATATATTGGCAGGTTAGAGTTGGCTTTGGGGGGGCACAACTAAAATTTGAGGGGGCATAGACCACCCCAGCAGCCCCAAGTTTCGTCCATGCTTTGCATGTGCCGCTGCTATAACGCAGATTTAACAGAGCTCGCTGAGCTGACAGGTGGCACTGCTTGTCAAAGTTGCCCATTCAAGTCAATGGGGTCAACACGCTGCAACTGTAGCCAAATGCTTGGCTTGCAGTTGCAGCACTTTACAAATCGCTTTTCAGCAATAAAAAAAAAAGCTACAAAAAAACAAGCATTGAGGATGTGGCAGGATTAATTCTGGAATGGCTGACATTGGCTGCCTAACAACCACACTCTAAGGCTGCATTCACACTTAAACAATTTGTAGCTTGAAGCTCGAAGTTCCTAAAACACTCAAGCTTAAAAAAACAGTTGTTCTCCATGGTGCCTGGTAGGTAGTAGGGCGCGTCAATGAACAATACTGTGGAAGTATGGTAGCTGATGATGGATGGTGTGTAGGGAAGCAGTTATGGAGAGCACTTCTAAAGAGTGGAGACAAACTGTGCAGAAGAAGGTTAAACAGGAAGGCGCTTCTAAGTGCAGTATTCCAGGTCAACTTTAATAAAAAGCGGTTAAAAACACTTACAATGTAGTAGTACAAACAGGCTCTAATGTAATCCGTCAGTAGCAGGGCTCTGTCCTCTGAGCGATGGAGCCACTGTGCCAGCCAGCAGCTGCATGGGGAGCTTGAGGAGAGGTGTTAAAGATGGCTGCTCCGTATTTACATCCAACTTGGTCTTTGGGAGGCGTGTACCTTCCTTCCCACTGAAAGCCCCTTTTCCCGTCTCTTTACCCTATTTAACTGGCTCTCCCTAAACCCGGATATTGGTCTTGAAGAAGGAGCTCTGCTCATGCTCCGAAACGCATCACCACTCCATGCTCACGTCACTTCCGGTCTGTGGACAATGTGCGTTCCAGCGTGTGCACCAGCGGTCCGAACAGAGCGGCTGCCATCTTAAATGCGCCTAAACATTGTACAAAAATGCTCTATATGAGTGTTTTTTTCTGGTAAGGGAACTGGAGGTTTTTTAAGCCCAGTGTGCATGGAGCCTAAAATGTTTCCAACCTGATTCTATGTCATTTCAAACTAAATTAATTGATTTAACTTTAAAATTGTTACAGTCAAGGCAATCTGTTATTAACTGTTACAGCTGCTTGTGCTTTCAGCCGAACTGGCAGGCCATCATATGGCTGGTGTCATAACTGATCACTTGGGCAGCACTATGGCAGCTGCAAAGTAAACAGAGGCTAAGATGGCAGCTTCCTCACCTGAGGTTATATGGGATTCATATTTTGCTCATATATTCAATAATCCATTCCCATCCAAGTTTACCATAATTCCCCTGGTGGTGGTCTTCCCGCGGGCAGGCTAGGGTTTTCCTTTGACTCACGAATATAATATTTATTTCTAAATGCTATTGAATCTGGACCGTACAAGTGATTATTAAATATCCATATCTCTCAGATCTAAGGTCCTGAGGAAGTGGGTCATCCCATGAAACGCATCGGCCTGCAGTGTTAGATCTCTAAAGGACTAAATGGAAGACAAGCAACAGAATCAATGCCCTACATTATCTATGTTTATAATGGAAACTATGTTTTTAAACTATTGGAATAAAGTGTTATAACATTTTTTAATAAGTGTGTCAAGTGCATACTTGACCATTGGAAGGGTATTTAAAGTCCCATTATTCTGTGTCTTCTTACTATTACACCTCAGCTGTAAAGGATAGAAGGTTTGGTTCTGCTTAAAGCCAAAAAAAAAAGAAAAAGTATAGAATTGTATGCATTCTTTTTTGCTAGGTATGGGCTGTGTGGAGGAAAGTGTCAGCTGGCCTCACATTCATGAGTTTAAGAAAATGTCATCCACAGCAACTAAAGAGACTTTAGCTTTCACTGTCTAAACCTAGCCTTGGACATCAGAGGATGGTTGGACACGAGGCACACCATGACTGTGGGAAGATATAAGACGTTTATGCCATGGAGGGACAAAGAAGTACACAAACACTTCTGATGCCGACTTGTCCTGAGCAAAACAGTAGCAAGTTGAGAAGGTTTTAGAACCTGATCTGTCTTGTTCTGTCTTCAGGTTCCCACCAGCATGAAACCATCATCCAGCACTTTTCACACATCTCCATCCATATTCAGTAAAAAGTAGATGGAGCAAAATGAGGAAACCACAACAGCCCATCAGATCCCTTCTATCTCACTTCTGAAAATTGGAAATAAGGATTTATAGCCTCCCTCCCCCAGACTAGATCTGACCTTTTATTCCCCACTCTCCAGTCCATCCTGGTTAATAAGCAGTAATGTGCTTGTGACGTCAAATCTGCAACTGCCTGAGAGATCGTAACTGTGTTGCAGCACATTGCAAGTACTCCAATGGCTTTATAAATTGCTGCCTTTTCACAATGAATTTCTCCAACATTCACAGTTACCATAGAAATCATTTCAAGTGCCATGATACGCATCAACTGCCATTCAGCACAATGAATGTTTCTTGAAATTAGGAGCTTGGTGTTCTCTTCAGATAAATAGGTCCTATATTGTGGAAAAGTGACCATAGGTCCATAGATCACCACATGTGGCATATGGGTATTTACGGTGGATATTATTTTGATACGGAACGTAAAGTGGTTGTAAACCCTTGCATTAACCCTGTGAAGTGGCTGGCTTCAGGTGATACAGAGATAAAACAAATCCCCCTACATATGTTGTACCTGTTTATCTGCAGTCTTCTCTTCTAAACAGCCATTCAAAATGCAGAATTTATACAGCTTGTCTGAGCTTTCAGAAATCAGGGGCAGAGAGCTGAAATTACACTCTGCAGAGCTCAGTGAGGAGAGCTTTGAAGGGAAGGGGCACACAGCTCACAGGAACAGAGCTGAAGCTGTCGGTGTGCTGGAGAGTCTTCCCCGTCACCTTTTTTCTCCTGGTGTTTGGAAAACTTGTCAGAAGTGACCCATGCTGATAGCAGAGGAATGGGGCAGCAGACAGAAATTACACTTAGGGGATGATTTACTAAAACGGAAGAGTGCAAAATCTGGTGCAGTTGTTCATGATAGCCAATCATCTTCTAACTTCAACTTGTTTGAATACGCTTTGACAAAAAAAAAAAACTGGAAGCTGATTGGTGCACTCTCCAATTTTAGTACATCAACCCCTTAGTGATCTGGATACAGACAAGTACACACTATAGAGGGAGATGCTTTATTCATATTTCATGGCTGAGGTTTACTTCAACTTTGAAAGGAATTGATAAATGATATGCAGTGTGAGTGTCTGTGTCAGACTGTGACCAGTTTAATGTATATAATCTCATTAACATGTTTAGGTATTAAAAACCTTGTTTGTCTATATAAATGTCCATGGAGGTGGCCATACTTGTTCTTTATATATGCAGGCCTTCTGATACATAGTGCAGCTTAGTGAGTGCAGTCTATAGATGGTTTACCCTGTCAATTATTTTTCTCCCAGGAGCTGTACAGCAATGATGCTGAATGACGGCCACTATCGGACTAGGAAATATAACCAGAAAATTATGCAATATCCAGCTCCTGCAATAAAGCCAGGCCCGGAGTGGAAGAAGAAGAAGCCTAGATGCAGGGCCAACATGACTGGGCTAAAAGGGGTTTGGCATAGTAGGAGTGGCTTGTGGATCAAATGAACAGGACTTTATGAGTACTCACCAGATTGGTTGATAGAGCTGTAGTAGGTGGGGCTTCAGGGATTTGGGATGAAGGAGGGTTTGCGTAGTCTTTAGTTGGAAGAAAGCTTGGCTGGGACAACTTCCCACCCTCCCTCCCTTGTTACTTTGCTTGTGTTGGTTTTTGTTTTTGATATATTACAGGTGCTGTGTCTTTTACGTCATGGCAGGTGTCAGGGTACAAGGTCCTTGAATGTGTCTTCATTATTGGCAAAAAGATACAGTTTTAGGGACCCGTCTGGGGTACGGCTCCCATTATTCTGGTTGGTGGTACCTGCAATGGTTGGTTTGTCTCCGAGTCTGTGTTTATGCGGCTGGAGGCCTAATTCTGGTGTTCGCAAGTACTTGAGGTAATTGACCAACAAGGACCTTGGGGACCCCTTTAATACTTTACTGAATGTTCATATGTTGATATGGTATTTTTATTTGGTTAAAAGGCTGCCATGGCCATTAAACTCCAATTGGTGTTATGTGTGGTTAATTAACTATCTGTAGTTGGTGTAGGGGTGGTCAAGCAGCATTGTCAAGGAATCTGTTTTACCCTAGTCATGTACAAGTGAAATTAGGAATTTCCAGGTGACCTGTAATTATATTCATAATTCAAAATGTGTCCTTAATGACATAAACTGCCTCTCACCTTATTGCATAATGCCCAACTGCCCTCTGAATGGAACATATTCAAGTGAAAGGGGCTGCACTGCAACCATGCACTATGCGGCACAGTAGTGTGGCAGTTAATGGATTAAAGCAGGCACCTCTTTGCTGCCTGTCAAATCCCTCTGAAAGTGATCCGAGTATGGATCGCTTTACAGAGTAGCAGCAGTCCTTGCTGGTAATGTATACAAGCCCGTAGGGTATCTATTGCTCTGCTCTGGAGCTCCATTGCGCAGCAGAAACCTGTGACTCAAACACTATGAACATGCTTACAGGATGGGAGAGCACAGGGATGATGTCATCAATGTGCTGCTGCTCCTCCACTGGCCAATCAGCAGGCTTTGGGTGTGTCCTGGACCAAGCTATACTCTTTACTTGCAGTGGAGGTCTAGGACCAAGCTGTGCTGTCTAGCTGGGCTGCCTGGATTACAAGACTGAAAACACTGCAAATGTTTTGGCAGGTAAAAGTCATATTTATGTGTTTGAATTGTGTATTTATCTGCCTGCCTTGGGTTCAGCTGTAAATGTAGAGTGAGCAATCAAGACAAGTACTCGTGTCACATAAAAGCCTTTTATTTACATGTTAATAGTTTGTTGGACTCAGCAGTGACATTCAGCAGTCACAGGCTCTCTGGAGACATGTATGAGCCTGACAAAAATGATTAGTGGCATCTCAGACCTTTTATGCACGGCCACAGCACGTTCCCACTGTCAGCGGCAGGATGGAGGCTGCACTGGTGAGATGCGAATCTGGAGCATAAAAAAAAGCAAAGTCCTCTTTTACCCTGCTATGAATATTTGGTGTTTGAGATCTTTTTCCAGAGCAGCGTCTTCAGGTTGTTGAGTATGAGTGAATGGTGGACTTCCATCTGACTGGCTAGGCCGCTGAGAGTCATACAAGTCCTCAGCTGCTTCTGCAGCTCCTCTTTCAAGTCTGACGGGGAGCCGTAGAGCAGGTAGTCCTGCATCAGTTTGCAGGCTTTGGCCAGGTTCGGCTGAATGACATCGTTTTTACACTGCTTCATGAGCTTGTCACAGGCTGCAGTACAGTCTCTTCCATATGTGCAGTCCGAGTTCTGTTCACAGTGCCGGCCTTTGAGGAAGTCTTTGATTGTCATCTCAGTGGCCACCTTCCGCAGGTCCACCACCTTAAAGTCATACTTATCGTTGTAGCCGATATTTTTGAAGCTTGTTTCACAGACGAAGAAGCTGCCGTATGTCCCGTGAAAAATCTCCTCCACAAATTCCAGCATGCCAATGGCGATCTTGGCCCTCCTAGGCCAGGCAGGAGCAAACCACTGATGAACCATGGTGTGGATGGGGGAGGGCAAGAGGGTCTGCAGGAAAGTGGGGATCTGAGTGCCGTATAAGGAATCATGGGGGATTTTCTCAGTAATGTAGAGGTCTCCACAGTACCCCAGTAGCTGTGACGTATGTTCTTTCTCATGCAGCGATAACATGAGAAGGAACTCGTTTAGCTGCAGTAGCGCCCAGATGGATTTGGCTTCTGCCAGAGAAACTTTCCCGTCTCCGTTGACATCTGCCATGGCTAATATACGTCCGACCAAAACCATCAAGGATGTTTGATCTCCCAGCTTTGCCTGTATGAAGGATAAAGAGACAAAAGCAATGCATTTATATGTTAGCATGTAGTTTTTCTACTAAATAAAATATGCTAGCTGGTGCAACATATAGTTACAGGGAAACAAATATATCTTTTTTTAAGACTAGTGCATTCTTTACAAGTGGGCACCATGATGGTATTTATAAGCATATTCAGCTCCACTTCTGCCGATGTCACCAACCTGGAACTAGAAACTGTCTGAAAGCCATTGACTTTGGTGATATGCATCCAGCCTGTGAAGCTCAGCCAGCTGTGTGCTCATCTGCTGCCCAGTTTGTTTGGTTAATCTGCATTTATATGGCAGCTACCCATTGTGAGGGAGGCCACATGTCTATACCAATCCAAAATAACAGCTTCTTGCAACTTGTGCTGTTTTCCTGGTCTTTTCTGAGAGGGGCCCCATAGCTTGTTATCAAGGCCGGTGTCTTGGCATCCTGTCCAGTCTAGAACACACCACTGCCATCAGTAGGTGGAGCTGCCCTTTAAAGCCCATCTCTGAGGAAAGGAATAATGTGCCCTTGCAGTGAGGTTGTCCTTGCACTGCACGGAATAACGTCCTGTTTAGGCAGCAAAAAGCATTTTTACTTACCCAATTCTCTCCCCCAACAGATGGCACTTTCCTCTACTACCCTATGTTCCAGTGGTGTACGGTCCCTTGGAGTTCTCACATCCACAGCAAGGCTATGGGCTCTGCATTAGACTTGAGAACATCAGAATGCCTATGGCCACTGCAACACAGAGGAGAACAGACTGCAAAGCCTGGCCTTACTGCTTGGAGGGAGCTTGTGGGAATGGATCAGATTAGCAAACCTGCTTTTTGTGGTCCCCTGGACCTACAGTAAATAAGCATTTAACCCTTGCAGTGTAAGGGCAGCCCTATTGCAAGGAAGCATTTTTTCCTTTCCCTGGCATTCACCTTTAAGCTAAGTAGAGCGGCCTTAAGGACTATATGAATATTTCTTTATATATCAGCCTGATGGACTAATCTAGCATTTATGTACAGGATTCCCTGCCCCTTATTATAATAAATTACAACTCTTCATTTTTTTTACATTCAGGTTTTGCATGATAAAGAAATCTTTCTAGTTTGGAGCACCGCCTAAAATATATTTAAACATTTCCTGCTTTTTCCTACAGGTCCCCCAGCTGTGCACTGTGGGTTCCTCTTTCCAAAGTGGCTGAAATGAAAACTGTTTGTATTGCCCACAGCAACAAATCACATACAGCTATTCATTCTTCATCAGCCATTTTCCTTTGTAGGGTTTCATTGGGTTGTGCTAAGCAATTCTGTTTTTTATTTAGTATAGAACGATACCTAAGGTCCAGTGGTGAGAAAGTCAGCATTAGCAATGTCAGTATGACATCATCACAGAGCAGACATTTCAGTCTAAGAAAAATGTCACGATTCAGACATTGTAGGGTTGGTTTATTATAACTGGAGAGTGCAAAATCTGGTGAAGCTGTGCATTGTAGCCAATCAGCTTCTAACTTCAGCTTGTTCAGTTAAGCTTTTACAACAAAACCTAGAAGCTGATTGGTTTCTATGCAGTGCTGCACCAGATTTTGCACTCTGCAGTTTTAGTGAATCAACCTCTTTGTGTAGATAGTAATGACAATGCAATGTAGAGGACCCCAATACAGATCACTCTAAAAACCTCCCCGTTATTCTTGATATCTTTTCATAATTATGTTACAATGGAAAACCTTTTTCTATTCTAGTCTTTGTCAAACTGAGACATGCTTTAAAATTTAATTAAATATATATTTAACGCTAAAAACCTCCTGGTTAGATCAGGTCTTACTGCATGAATAAGAAAAGGGGATAGAGACTATATATATATATATATATATGTATATATTTTTATATATTTACTACATATATATATGTATGGCAGAAGTTGATATCACAGGATTTATGTTAGCACACGATTGGTGCGCTGAAGTGAATGCAGCTTTCACTCATTTACTAAGGTCAGTAAACATTAAAGTTTGAACAGCCTCTACTTTTTGCAATAATCAGCCCCAATGTGTCACTCTTTACAAGTAAATAATAAGATGGGGTTGTTTTACTAAAGGAATAGAGGCTGTTTACCATGTAATATAAAAGTACACTTAGCAAAATATGCAAAAAATTAGCAAATAGCAAGTAAGAGGAGGCTGTGTTCACTTTTACTAACCATTCATTTGTGAGAGTAATTAAAAAAACAGGATTTTTGCAGTCATATGATTTGAAAGGCAAAGTGAACATAGCTTGGCCCTATTCATTAAAATTCACTTTCCTGAGAACTCCATGTCAGCACAGTTCACCACCCCCCCCCCATGCTTCCAGGACCTAACTCATAAATTTGAGCCCACCTGCAGCCTCAGTGTTCCTCTTTTGTCCTCCCATGTGCAGGACCTAGGTGTGCTCCTTTGCTTGGCTGGTCTAAAGGGCTGGCGGTCCATCCACGTGTGTGTATTTCAGCTGGACGTGGTCCCTGGTTTACCGGCTAAATGACCCATAATCCAGGGAGCCCTGCTGCTAGTACTCGGGGCGGCTTTTATCACGGCTAACAGCCTTGTCTGGGGGCTGCTGGGTCCATGTGAAGTGGGCAGTGGTGTCAGCAGAGTCTCCCTAAGGCACGCACACCCGCACAGTGCCAATGTTTACAGTTGGATGATGGAGGGTGGGTGAGCTGAATTTAAAAATGTTTGTTTTCCAAATGAACTGAGCATTGCTAGGTATTGTCGTGCCTTGCTCCCTGTAACTGCATACCCTGAGCTCCTCAAGAGTACTCTACCTAACAGTAATACTATGCCAACCCCCTCAAAAGACCAGCATTTCCAGAGAAGGTAGAGGAGTCATCTGTGGATGACTACTGTAGCCAGCATTGCCTGCTGGAATATAGGACATCCTATATCCTATATCTCATCCCATTTATATTTTGTTTTTGCTCACCAGTTTCTCAAAAAAAAAAGAAAAAAGAAAGAGAAGGTCTTTATGTCAACAATTCCCCTGGAAGGTTAGTGTACATTGCAGAACATTGTTGTAATTCTGTTGCAGATTCCTACCTTTTTTGTTGCTCTTCTTAAGAAAACATTTTCATTATCTCTTGCTCTCTGGCAGAGCAAAGTTTGGCTCACTAACCACTTGGTGAAATATGGATGTGGTTGGAAACTGCAGTATCAAGTCAAATCTATCAGTTATTAACCCTTTAGGGTTTGTTACTAAGCAAGCTATAGTCTACTTAATTAAATTATTATTATTATTATTATTTTAGCTGCTTTGTTAAACGGTAGACAAAACCCTGTGAAAGGATTATCTAGTCTGGCAACGAGTAGTCTCAGAGCTTTCCTAAGCTAGGCAACCCTCTTCAGACTTTTCAAAAAAAGAAGACGCAGATGAACATGACTGTAAGATGAACATGAATGTAGGTGTTTTATTTACCCTGTAAAGGGGTTATATGTTCTAGCAACGAGCAGTCTAATCGCCTTCCCAGGCAAAACAGCTTCTTCAGACTATCCAGAGGGGAACATGACAGCATGAATCTTGCCTTGTTCAAGCAACCAGAAATGAGGATGATGACACCTAACATGTTGTGACTTTCATTAAACAAGTGGCCAGTACACTCAAAGGAGTGGTTTCCACTCACCCTGTGAAATTGCTATATGTTTTGGCAATTAGAAGTCTCATAGCCATGCAAGGCAAGACAGCCTCCTCAGACTCTATGAACAGGAATATGCGGACAGACATGACTGTATGTATCCTGGTTTAAGCAGCCAGGGATGGAGATGAGGACACCTAACAAGATGTCACATTCAATAAATACATTGTCAACACACTCTAAAGGAGTGGTTTCCACTTACCCTTTGAATGGGTTATCTGCTTTGCAGTGAGAAGCAGCCTAACCTTCCCAGGCGAAAGAGCCATCTTCAGAGTTTCCAAAGAGGATGATGCAGTTGGACATGACTGCATGAATACTGCTTTGTTCAAGCACCCATTAGGAGGGCCTTGTGAGTGGCAGCAGGCTGAGTGTTTCCAGACACAATTTGTAAGGAAGCTATGTGGGGGTCTATATATACCTTCATGGCTCATTACTGTAGAGAAACAGTCTTAATGATAGTTGCATTTGGCAGAGGCATCCTGGCTTCTGCTTTTTAGCCAGAATTGAATAGTGTGTAGCATTATCTCTCCCTTTTTTTGGCTAGTTAGTTCCCAGCTGTGCTGACATGGAGCTGTCAGGGAAACAGAAAATTGAATGAGGAGCTCCATGTCAGCACAATTCTCACCCAGCTTGGTAGGATTAGTTACAGAATGCTGAGGCTGCAGGTGGGCTCAAATTTATGAGTTAGGTCCTGGAAGCATGGGGGGCAGGGCCCTTTCCCACCTGTGCTGACATAGAGCTTGTCAGGAAAGGAGAATTACGGCACATTTCTGTCATTCAGTTTTCCGTTTTCTTACATAAATGTTCACTTTGCTGGAAGAGCATTCCAACAAGCCCAGCGTGTCCTGAATGTTGATTATGAAACAGCAGTTACCAAGATCTGCCACCAGGTGGCAATGTAGTACCTGTGCTGTCCACACTGAAAATCCTTAACTACTACTACAGGTACTTATATAGAGCCATCAATTTACACAGCGCTTTACACATATATTGTACATTCACATCAGTCCCTAACCCTCAGGGGGTGTACAACTTTAACACTTTCCAAGTTCTTAACTATAGTAGCCTTAGGGCTCATGTACACTGCAGTTGCTAAACCGATGTTCAGGAGCTGTTCAGCACTTTTTTGCAGCAGCCGCTGAACTCTCCATAATGTTTTCCTATGTGTCCATGTACACATCGTTGTTTACAGTCGTTTACAGGCAGTAGAGTTTACAGTCATTTTTTTTAACGCACCAAACTTAAGTTCAGGAGTAGATTTTACCAGCCTTTCAAATGCCAAATGCTTGGAAACACGTGTAAACGCGGTTAACCACGTTTATAAGCGTTTGCGTTTAGAATCATTTTTTAACAGTTCGATATCCAGATGCTGTCCAGAGCCTTATTTCATCATCAGAAATGCATGCAAAGCGTTTTTCATGTATTCAAATGGACCTAGTACACCAGTGCAGTCAGTTCCAGGTTTCGAGTGAAGGAAAAAATGGCAGAACGTGCCGCATTATGATGGGATCCATAGTGAATACAACCAGCAGGTAATCTCAGCACATACTGCTCTGCTCTCTCTATTCCTCTCAAAATGTCTGAAATAGCTAATTTTTTTACTATTTTTCAGTGCATTCTGGGCATTTGGGAGGGTCTCCTGAGGTTATCTTTTAAAAACACTTCTGAAGGTAAACGTGCATAAACACGCATAAACGCAGTATGCAAATGCGGCTAAACTGACGTTTTATAACGTATGTTTTCAGCAGTCAGTTTCCATCATTCAGAAGAGTTTTCCAAACGCCCCGTGTACATCATGAGTCCTTAGACTAAAGCTGACCATATGTGGATTGAATTTCAACTCATGTACGGTCTATCTACTGATTGAAAATTTTGCTTTGATCAGCACATGCAGCCAATTGGCTGATCAGTGTATTCTGATGGTGGGGTGTCCCACTGTCAGAATACAACAATACACCTTGAAGGTGTTCTATGGTTGAACTGGATGGACTTTTGTCTTTTTTCAGCCAGACTAACTATGTAATTCTAGTGAGTCAAGAAGCAATGATTTAGCCAGCTGGCTGAGTGAAAAAACTGAACCGAGTATGGCCTGCTGTAACCACTATAGTGGACAACACTTTGCACTGCCTACCACAGTGGGTATAACCAACCAGGGGCGGACTGACCATTTGGAAACTTGGGCAGTGCCTGAGGGCCCGGGGTCAGTAGGGGGCCCCATGAGATGCCCCTGGTACCTCTTTCATTGGCTTTTTTGGGTTTGGCAAGGACACAGGAGCCCCATGATCCCCTATTGCCCGGGGGCCCCGTGAGTTGTCAGTCCGCCCCTGCAACCAACCATGCTATATCAGCCTGTCCAATTTCATTTAATGAGATGACTGAAAGAGGAATTCAGATAGAAATTTATTTTTTCATTTATATAGTGCTGACATATTCTGCAGTGCTGTACAGAAAACATTGACCCATTCGCATCAGTCTCAGCACCACAAAAGCTTACACTCTAATATCCACCACAGTCACACACTATTATTATACATTTATATAGTATTAACATAATCTACAGTGCTGTGCAAAGCACACTGTATCAGCTTCATCAATCTGTGACAAAGGAGCTTACAATCTAATGTCCTCACCATAGTCATATACCCCCTAAAATGAGTTTAGATCATACTCACCTTTAAGAAGTTGAGCAGCATCTCCTTGAACTCATCCATGGAGGTTCCTCTGGTGGGTTTATCAAACAGGACCAGCTCCCTGCGGGGAGATGCATCTGGATTGCTCTCTGCTTTTAAATTTTCCTCGACTCCACACTTAATGATGACTTCTCGGTCCCTCCACAGCCCCCGGTAGACCTACAAATAGACACATTGTATATATTATCATGGTACATACAAATGACCATTAACTGTAAATCAAGACAATTCTATTTCACCCTAAACATTTCGTTATTGTGTTTAATTAAAGGATTAAAGGAAGGCAATTGGTCTTTTTTATCTTCTAGTTTCTCAGCCTCTGCTTTGTATTCCCAGGAGAAATTCCAGAAGGCCTGGAGAGACTGCATTCTATCCAGAATAATAGTTTACATTTTATGGTATGTTATAAATATGATTAAATATTTTCCCTTATTTAAAAACATGATTTCCGTTATAAAATATTTATACACATTTGGAAACCAATAAAAATTTCTGACACTTCAGCAATGCTTTAATGTGACCCTCACCAAGAAATAACTAGACAAGTAAATCTTTTAATATAGCCAAGAGACAATTGAGGAGACACACTGATAAACCTTTCACAGGGTGAAAGCTAGGCAATTTCTGGGAGCTTTCTAAAGTATATACCTTTTATAGGCTTGCATTGTAGACAAATATTAAAAATTGCTTAAGTTTACACTAAAGGACAGAAATTGTCTGTCCTTTCTTGCTGTGCTGCTTTATTAACCATTTTTTATTATACATCCTATGTATATTTCACAGTGGCGCACAGAGAACAGTCTAGAAATCACATCAATCTCTGAACCAGAGGAGCTTACAATCTAAACAAAGTCACACACTATTATTATTATTATATAATTATATTATTTCGATAGCTTTGACATATGTAAATTGTAGAGTGAATGTACTTTTTAGGATTACACATAGGTTATGATCGTTTAAAAACAAAATAATTATATCTCAAATCTTCCATCGTCCTGATGAAGCGTTTGTTTTTTCCGTGAAACATGTTGAAGAACTTTGGATCCCCTTAATAGTTTAAATTCGGACATTAGGAACGACGTTATATGAGGCTTTACAGCCCTTTTGCATCCAGGAATGTATATAATGCTGAATAATGGGGACCCATTCATGTGGAGGAGAAAATATTTCGCCTATTGTAGATACTCACAATTATTCACATTGATGCTTCGATGTTAATAAATCTTGTTGTATTTAAAGTGGCTGTAAAGGCAGAAGGTTTTTTACCATGCTGTATTCTGTGTAGCAAGGTAAAAAACCTTCTGCATGCAGCTTCCCCTGCAGCCCACCCTAAATACATACTTGAGCCCAATTCTGATCCAATAATGTGCATGAGAGCAGATTCTCTCTCAACTCTCTGCCTCCTCATTGGCTCAGATACAGTAGCAGGAACCATTGGCTCCTGCTACTGTCAATCAAAGCCAGTGAGGAGGGGTGGGGCTGAGCACTGTTCTGTGTGTCTTATGGACACACAGAGCAGGAGTCGGGAGCGAGCAAACAATCGAGTTGCTATGGGGGCACTCAGCAGGGAAGAGCAGCCAGGAGGTGGGGGAACTGAGGAGAGGAGGATTGGGGCTAATCTGCAAAAACCACTGCACAGAGCAGGTAAGTACAACAAGTTTTTGTTTTTTTTTAACCTCTTGGCACCGGCCGCATGCAAATGTGTGGCCTCCCAGTGTCTGGGCCTTGACGCCGAGCGGCCACTCATTTGCGTGCAATTAAGGAAAACATATGTGCTGAGAGCACACGCTCTGCGTGATCCCAGTACTCATGTCCGGTACTCATGGAAAGGTCCCGATCTCCTCTTTTGATCGGGACCTTTCCCGATCATGTGTCCGCCGTGATGGCGTGTCACGGCGGTCACATGACCCTAAACCCCGCCTCTAGGCTTCTGAAACCCTTAAAGGACCGGGAGGCCAAGGGGTAAAATATGAACCTTTAATATCACTTTGAATAACATAATATACATAGTATGTATTACGTATTCCTTGGGTACCTAAACATTCCATTCACTCTACAATTTTCATATTTTTAGACATATTTTTGGATGTTGCACCTCCCTTGCACCTCAACCACAAACCATATTCTCAAGTTTAATAGCTCTGACATATTCTGCAGTGTTGTACAGAGAATACTAAACCATTCACATCAGCCTCTGCATCAGAGGAGCTTACATTCTAATGTCCCCAACACAATCACCCACTAATATTATTATTATAATACTTCCAAAAAGTTCTGACATTTCTGCAATGCTGTACAGAGCATGCACCATTTACATCCATCTCTGCAGCAGAGGAGCTTACGCTCTAATGCCCTGCCACAGTCACACACTATTATCATTATGCATTTATACAGCTCTGACATATTCTGCAGTTCTGTGCAGAGGACACTGAACCATTTACATCAGTCTCTGCACCAGGGGAGCTTACACTCTAATATCTCCACCACAGTTGGGCAACTTGTGCAAGTCAATTAACCTTCTAGGAGACAGAAAGAGAAAGGTTGCAGCACGCTGGCTATACACTTCAAGACTTTTGAACTCGCTTTTCTACAAACATTCACTGAAAACTTTCACAGTATATTTGATAGCATGACAAGTGTTGTTCAAAAGTACTTCAAAAACATTTTCAGCTAACATTCAATTTTGGAGTGAATGGACTTTCCCAAACAAAAACTACATTCACTATTAGAAATCCATTTGGTTGATAACATTTCCATCCTGCTCCTTTAAATTTTCTTGTCACTGATCAAAAACGAACATCGATTTGACCTCACTAATGATTAGAAAATCGAAAGAACATTCTTAAAATGAACATGCCAGCTTAAGGCCTTATGCAGTTTTGGCTGAAAAAAAATGCCACTTTTACAAGCGTTTGGTGTTCTTGTTTCTGCCTGTGAATACACCTCTTTGTTAGTCTATGTATCCATGCACATAGGCATTTACAAGTGTATTAGAAGAGGAACATTTACAGGCAGAAAAAGTCCTCTTGCACACTGCTGCCTCAAAACGAGTTTTTAGGCAAACGTGTTGTTTTTTTTTTTACTGATGTAAATGCAAACTATTGTTTTCAAAGTGGCTGTACACAGAGGTGCATAAAGGATGCACATAGATTCAAATAAAGCTAGAAGCATTTTTACATGTGTGTATACATACATACAAGTGCTATACAGCTCATCCTTGTGTTTTTCTGCCAGGAATGTTTGTTGTTACATCAGTACAGTGTGCAAGTACGCAAAAAACCCCATTACATTACAGGAAAGGAGATTTGGGGAAAAAAGATGTGGAACACACATAAACGTGCCTAAACGCTAGACACATTTAAGCGCATTCGTACGTTAATGCATTTTAATACACAGAATTAATTAATATTCTGGCTCTTTAGAATTGAATGCATTAATGTGCATACGAGCAAATGTGCAAAAACACACACGTGCAATACAAGGCTTTTACAGTGCTTTTAGGCAGCTATTCTCCTGAGAAGAGAAATGGCGTTCAGAGTAGCTGAAAAACCACTCAGATGCCTCTGAGGACATCCAGTGGGAGGGGCGAAACGCATTAGTTACGGACCGTGGTGATGTCACTACCGGTGTTTGGAGCGCACAAGCAGTGTACTGCTTTCCAAGCTGGCGGTTATACCATTTTTACTCTGGAAACATGTGAGTGCAATATAGGTGTATCTACTTCTATTTAATAAACGGAATCACACTATTTGGATGCCTTTCTCCATTCTTTGTATGCACATATTCCACATTATGTTACCATGTCGGGATGATTGAGGATGACAAGCATCATTTAACCTCTTGCCACCCTGCCACTGTATATATACGTGTGCAGGGCGGCACTCAGGCGCAAAACCACGTTTTAAAACGGGTTCCGCGCTCCCGACGTTTTTGCCGGCAGGGGGCGCGCGCGCGCTCCCGCCGACCCGCGGGTGACACCATTCGATCCCGGAGGGATCAATCATTAGATTTCAGCCAGTGATGTCTGGCTGAAATTAGATGATCGGTCCCTGTCCTATCCTGTCCTGTGTTGAAGTTTACACAGGACAGGATATGATGTCATTCTTCTCTGCCTGGACACATTCCGTTCCAGACAGAGAAGAAGAAACAGTAAAAGTGAGTAAAACACTACACATTTACAGTTAGAACACTCTAGGTCACATTTAACCCCCTGATCGCCCCCCCCCCAGTTAACCCCTTCACTGCCCTGTCACCAGTGTCACTGATCAGTGAATCGATTTTTACTGATCACTGTATCAGTGTCGCTGGCGACTTCCGATAGTGTTAGCGCCCCTCCCAGATAGCGCCAGTTTGCCCGCCCACCAGTACACCAGTAATCCCATTTAACCCCTTAATCCCCCCCCCCAGTTAACCCCTTCACTGCCCTGTCACCAGTGTCACTGATCAGTGAACCGATTTTTACTGATCACTGTATCAGTGTCACTGGCGACTTCCGATAGTGTTAGCGCCCCTCCCAGATAGCACCAGATTGCCCGCCAGTACACCAGTAATCCCGTTTAACCCCTTGATTGCTCCCCCTAGTTAACCCCTTCACTGCCCTGTCACCAGTCACTGATCAGTGAATCGATTTTTACTGATCACTGTATCAGTGTCGCTGGCGACTTTCGATAGTGTTAGCGCCCCTCCCAGATAGTGCCAGTTTGCCCGCCAGTACACCAGTAATCCCGTTTAACCCCTTGATCGCCCCCCCCCCAGTTAACCCCTTCACTGCCCTGTCACCAGTGTCACTGATCAGTGAACCGATTTTTACTGATCAGTGTCGCTGGCGACTTCTGATAGGGTTAGCGCCCCTCCCAGATAGCGCCAGTTTGCCCGCTAGTACACCAGTAATCCCATTTAACCCCTTAATCTCTCCCTCCCCCCCCCAGTTAACCCCTTCACTGCCTTGTCACCAGTGTCACTGATCAGTGAACCGATTTTTACTGATCACTGTATCAGTGTCGCTGGCGACTTCCGATAGTGTTAGCGCCCCTCCCAGATAGCGCCAGATTTCCCGCTAATACACCTGTAATCCTGTCTAACCCCTTGATCGCCCCCCCCCCCCCCGAGTTAACCCCTTCACTGCCCTGTCACCAGTGTCATTGATCAGTGAACAGATTTTTACTGATCACTGTATCAGTGTCGCTGGCGACTTCCAATAGTGTTAGCGCCCCTCCCAGATAGCGCCAGTTTGCCCGCCAGAACACCAGTAATCCCATTTAACCCCTTGATCGCCCCCCACCCCCCTCAGTTAACCCCTTCACTGCCCTGTCACCAGTGTCGTTGATTACAGTGAACAGATTTTTACTGATCACTGTATTAGTGTCACTGGTGACTTCCGATAGTGTTAGCGCTCCTCCCATATAGCGCCAGTTTGCCCGCTAATGCACAGGATTTTTTTTTACCAAAAACATGTAGCAGAATATATTTTGGCTTAAATTTATGACTAACTTTGAGTTTGCGATATATTTTTTATAGCTGAAAGTAGAAAATATTGTTTTTTTTCAAAGTTTTTTTTTGTTTTTTTTGTTTATAGCGCAAAAAAAAAAAAGCGCACAGGTGATAAAATACCACCAAAAGAAAGCTCTATTTGTGTGAAAAAAAAGGATGTAAATTTCGTTTGGGTACAGCATTGCATGACCGCGCAATTATCATTTGAATTAGTGCAGTGCTGTATAGCAAAAAAAGGCATAAATTACAGTATCTATACCATAGTTTGTAGACGCTATAACTTTCACACAAAGCAATCAATATACACGTATTGGGATTTTTTTTACCAAAAACATGTAGCAGAATACATTTTGGCTTAAATTTATGACTAACTTTGAGTTTACGATATATTTTTTATAGCTGAAAGTAGAAAATATTGTTTTTTTTAAAAATTTTTGTGATTTTTTTGTTTATAGCGCAAAAAATAAAAAGCGCACAGGTGATAAAATACCATCAAAAGAAAGCTCTATTTGTGTGAAAAAAAGGACATAAATTTTGTTTGGGTACAGCATTGCATGACCGCACAATTATCATTTGAATTAGTGCAGCGCCAAACAGCAAAAAAAGGCCTGTTCATTAAGGGGGGTAAATCCTCAGGAGCTCAAGTGGTTAAACCAGGAGAACTATAAGACCAAGCAAAACTCCACATGCCCCACCAAAGCGTAAATGACTCTTGTTTCAATATAAGAGTCCAATATAGCTGGTAAGTTAGTGGGCACCCAGGTGTGGAGCACAGAGCACGATTCACCTATTGTTTGTGGAAGAAGCACATGCACCAATTTATTATTTTCCCATCAAGGACTTTATTGATTTATTGCATTTATGTATAATGCTCATTTATTTCATGCCATTTCCTATTGTATTTGGGCAGCGCTTTTATATGTATGTTGTTTATTGGAGAAGGTTATTCCTTTATAGAAGCAGCAGCCTACCAATTCACTTTATCACTTTATTTTATTTAATTTTTTAAAATTGTTAAGTACACATTATTGGTTTATTTGTCCTGGGTGTAGGTTAACCACTATATATTGAAAAAACACTGTGTGTATGAGGCTTAAAGCCAGCCATACATGGATCAAAAATTCGTCTGGTTCAGCATGGACTGGTCGAATTTGCATCCATGTATGGACAGGGAGGTTGTACAGAAGTTGATCTACTGTATAACCACCGTGTTGGATTTTTGCCACTCTGATGGGGGGAAATCTCCAGGAATATTGATGTAGCACTCACCTAGATAGGCTGCTAAGATGTTAAGTAAATTTAGTTTCTTTTGGCTCCTCTGTAATCATTGCAGCAGCTGTTGATTTCTTTTGGCTGTTCTGGGTTTCACAGGTTGCAGGTTTGATTACTCTCCCCTGCCTTATGAAAACATCTGGAACATAGGAGGTTGAGCAAGGCAAATGGGCAGCATGAATATTTATTGTGTGGCAGCCAATCCCTGGGGAGGTGTGCCCAGTAGGTGGTTGAAGAGCACATATATAGTCTGAGGCCTGGAGCAGCTCTGTTCTAATCCTGGGTCTAACTCTGCATGAGGAGTCTCCAGACTAAGGGGCTCTGCCCCTCTGGGCAGAATGCTGGAGTCTGCTGCATGTTCTTCAAGGTCCCAGCCTGTGGCATAGCTGGGCGGCCTACTTTATTTATTTTATTTCAGGTACTTATATAGCACTGTCAATTTAGGCAGCGCTTTACATATATATTGTACATGCACATCAGTCTCTAACTCTCAAGGAGTGTACAATCTAAGGTCCCTAACTCACATTCATCTTATCTTAAGTAAGGGCAGATAATTCATGCAGCTGTTACTTCCTGGAATCCATTTGTCCTTAGCTCAGGCATTGGCTGAGCTGAGAACCTTTTCTTCCCTCCTGTAGACTCCTGTGATGCATGCCATAATTTGCCTAGGCATGGAAACCAGGAAATGAATGAAGAAATGAAAAAAAGGTTAAAACAAGTAAATATGATATACTTTCATATCTATTGATTAATGCTAGCAGCATAAGGGTTAGAAATAGTCCATGTTGATTAAGAGAGTGAAGTTCCACTTTAAACTACAGCTGCTACTTTGGAGATAGTGCTACATTAAGAACAGAGAGGAGGCACAAGGTGCCTTGGGGTGCTTCAATAAGGCATTTACAACACATATCTGATGGGGTGGATATAGCTGGAGGCCTTGCACCAAATTCATTAAAAGCCTTCAGAAATTTATGCAGTTCTTATTTGCAACAATTTTGCTACTTGTTGCTATTGTTTTGACAGATTGATAAAGAAATACTGCCATATAAACGATAAGGTAACTTCTTCCAGGTTGGAGTAAAATTGGAGAGTCTGTGACAGATCTATGCACCAGTGGCGTCCTGAGGCAGATGCGGGGGGTGCGGCCCGCTCCAGGTGACACCTTACTGCACAGGGTGATACCGCACCTGCTCCACGAAAAGGTAAGTTGTAAAGCAAGCCGACGATCCCCGCAGGATGGATCTGATGCATCTTGTGGGGATCGTCGGCTTTCTTTGCAACTTACCTTTTCATGGAGCGGGTCCGGTGTCACCCCGTATAGGTTGCATGCCAACGATCCCTGCAGGATGGATCGGATTTGCAGATTGGGGAGCATAATGGATTGGAGTCCGATCCATTATGCTCAATCCGCAGATCCGATCCATCCTGTGGGGATCGTCGGAGGGGGTATCACCAAGTGTTATCGCACCGGGTGACACCAACCCTAGGGACGCCCCTGCTATGCACACTTACCCACATGTACACAAATCTATCCAAAGTTGAGCAATTGGTTGCATCTCCAAGAGGCAGATTTCTGAGTATCTCCAACATTCTCTGAGTTTCAGTTTGTTCCCCTTTCCTAGTAAACTGATAAGAGGAGCAGTGGCTGCCCTGGGACGTGGCCATGGATTGTACAGTACCTGGTGTGTGGGTGAGGAGGACAGGCACTGATGAAACACCAGCGTGTGGTCATCACATAGATCCTTGCAGGAGGAGCCGGAGATGATGCCTTTCTTGTACTGGTCACACTGCGGAGAGAGGAACACAAAGTCACACATCAGACAATGTTAAAACTGACTGCCCAGGCAACCTCCACAGATCACAGCAAAAACTTCATAGTCATTGTCACTTTAGACTGATTTCAGCAGAAATGATGTGTCCCCTTTATGTTGCTGAATAACCAGCAGTGGCAAATAAGTGGTTTCGGCAGTGAATTTTCCAATAGCCTAAGACTGCATCTGGTCACCAATTTGTGTCTGCACACCCCAAATAATAATTCATCAAGGCTGGATCCAGAATAGATTTAGTTACATTGTGATATCCCGATAGTCTGGACAAAACAGATCAAGCTGATAACCAAATCTGAACACAACGGTACGCTTCCAAATATGATATGCCTCCACGAGTATCATTTACAAAGCACACACAAAGGTATTGAAAAATTGATCTGATTATTTCCAATAAGATCACTTTCTTACTATATCTATAAGGCACATTTTAAAAAGACCAGAGACTGCTCAAATCCTAAGAAATTAAAGGACCAGTACACTCAAAAGTGATATTTTAGTTATAGGTGGAGCCTGATGAACTGAGTCAGCCCCTGGCTTCCTACATGTCTTGGATGCTCCAACAGCGAGATCTCCCTGACAAGTCCCCGACTCATATCCTAAAATGTGAGTCTATTCTAATTGACCTGTGGATTTTCCAACAGGTCGAGATGTCGAAAGGCCAATCACCAACCAATATGTAGAGGACAAAGGGGAAATAAACAGTTGGAAAAGTGAGACTGCAACTGCCTGTTTAAGGCTAATCTACATGGGAGATTTTATTATTACACCACTGAGCGATTTGACCTCTTGCTGGAGATAATGCCATCTGAATCACCTTCAAACCAGGGTGTTGCAAATGAGGTGAGCGCCAACAAGCAGTTAAATCGCTCAGCGGTGTGGAATGAGGATGAATGAAAATGCGTTTTTTCCATCGTCTCCAAGCCCCTCTCTGTCCTCCTCCCTCCTTTCTGCCAATTTCCCGCTGAAAGCTTCTAACAGACTCCAGTAAATAGATGAGTCCCAGCAGACGCCAGGTCAATACCATGTTATCAGTCCGTCTTTACCAGTAACCTCCATCTGACAGGCGGAGAACTACCTTAATTAAAACAGAGTGGCGGACGACTCACAACAAGACAGAAGCCGCAGTCTTTGAAATGCAAGCTTTGCAATGCACTCTTTTTTAATGGTATCACCAGTTTAGACCTGCCAAGAAATGCTCCAGGTTACACCGGTCAGAGATGGGTGACTTTCAGCACCAAGAGTTTTGCAGGGGTGTCTAACTGGTGGCCCTGCAGCTGTTGCGAAACTACAAGTCCCATCATGCCTCTGCCTTTAGGAGTCATGCTTGTAACTGTCAATTTTGCAATGCCTCATGGGACTTATAGTTTGGTAACAGCTGGAGGGCCGCTAGTTTGACACCCGTGCTGTAAGGCAAAGCCTTGCACTTAATGCACCCCACTATCATTTTATTTATAAAAAGTCCATGAATATCTCATGTGCAAAGTCCATGTCTTTAGATGGCCTGGTTAAAACTAGTGTGTGCTGTGCGGCCTGAGTCTGCGCGGGTACAGCAGCCCATTCATTTGAATAGGCTGCTATGCCCACGTTTCACGCAAGGAACATTTCCCAAAGCGCATGCGCACAGAAACCGCATGCATTTTGTGTGGTTCCCGCACCCATGATCATGCTTCGGGATGAGACGCTAGGCAGCCCCCTCATCTCACAAGAGAAATGCGATGTGGATGTGAGTGGTTGGGAGTGCAGGAACAGGTGAGATTCCTGAACACACAACCATCTCACAGCCACTGGACTAATGTGAACTAGGGGTAAAAATACAAAAAGCTCACAATATAAGAAATACAGAAATGTCATAAAAATCCCACTTGAGACTGAGCTCATTATTGCGCTGCCCAGAGCAGACTAATCCCTCTCATCCCTACTTCCATGACCATGTTGCAGCTTTTGGTGGACTTTGGGCGCATTTACACTTGCTTTGCCTTTAATACACAATAAAGTGCCTACCGTTTCAATGTGCTTTTTTCATGTGTTTTTGATGTTTCTGTGATGTGTTTTTGAAGCGTTAATGAAGCTTGGCAAATGCTGTATGTGTGTTGACTTTCTATTTGTTTTAAAGGAGCCCAATAAAATCCAGGCTCAGCAGTACTCCCGATCAGCAGATCGCTAGCTCATTAGCACCCCTGTTCAGCAGATCCCCAGCTTATTTTTACCCTCATTCACTGAATCCCCTGCTCAGCAGTAACCACCGGCTCTGCTGATGCCCCCCCTCAGTAATAAACCCCAGCTTTGCTAATACTCCTCTCTCTTCGGTCCCCACTCACCTCCTGCTATATTGCTCCCACACTGCTCAACATATGTGACATCTGCTAGTTTCTCCTTCTTTGGTCCCCCAGCTCTGCTGATCTTTTGCCACTCAGTCCTCTCTTCCCTATCCCCACTTACCTTCCACTAAAGCGTTTCCATTTTGTACACCACATGTGCCGTCTACTAGTTGCTCTGCTCCAATCTGGACCCCGCTCATCTTCCTGCTGCTCCTTGCTGCATACCACATGTGATATCTGCACCAGACTCTTCCAGAATATATACACATAATCCGGAAGTGACTGCTGATGATGTCTTTCCAGTTCGCTTGTTGGTTTCCCAGTGCATCCTGGGATATCTCATACCTGCAATACCTCCAAAATAAAGTGAAGTTAATTCTGAATAAAAGCCCCTTAAAAACTGCAGGTGCTATTAGCAAGCGATGTCATAGGCCCTTATGGAGGCTTTGCAGACACCAAGAAAGCGACATGAGCAGGGACAGACTGACAACTCATGGGGCCCCCGGGCAATAGGGGATCATGGGGCCCCTGTGTCCTTGCCCAAACTCAAAAAATCCTATGAAAAAGGTACCAGGAGCATCTCATGGGGCACCCTACTGACCCCAGGCCCTCGGGCAGTGCCCAAGTTTCCAAATGGTCAGTCCGCCCCTGGACATGAGGTATCATTTTTGACACTCTCTTTGTATCAACATGTGAGAATCATTATCACTGACATTTAGAGTAGAGGATGAAATAAAGATCAGATCAATGGAAAGAATTCTGGGAGGGAAATGGGTAAATTATATCTACATACAGTATCTCTACATCAGTACTAAAAGAGAGACTGTATGTGGAGGAGACAGTGAGGGACAAAGATCCAGAAGATTGAGAATTGTGAGTTGTGGAAGAAGTAGAGACTAGAATTCAATTCTGCAAGTGGTGTAAGATTTCAGGATAAGCATTTAATATTCAGCAAAGAGCTTGTGGAGTAAGGTAAAACAACCAATTATCTAACTCTCCTCTCCTAATCACACTATGTGCTACCGGAGGACTCTCTTCCCTTGAAATACGCTGCACTGCTGGAGGACTCTTCTCCTACTATCTAACGCTGGCCATAAATGAGCTGAAAATTGTTTTTAAAAATGTTCAAAACGCTTGATTGTTTGACTTTCTAAATGTTAGTGGGCTCATTTCGATTCTCAAAATGCAAAAATTTGTGGCAAAAAAACCAAACCGGCATGTCAGAATTTTGTAGTGTCAACAAAAGATTTTCGAGCTTGAGTAGTGGAAAAGATCAATAATAATACGAAAAATCGTACTAAAACATCAGCATGTGAAATCAATCAACAAAAAATGCAGCTTTTATGTTGTAAACGAATGACAATATATCATCAAGTGGGAGAAAAAAAAAAATTGTATCAATGATGGCGTAATCACATGCTCATTCGACTAATCTTTATCAAATTGGAACAAATTTTCAAGCAATTTTCTACCTATGGCCAGCTTATCTCTCCTCTCCTGAAATACTTTACTCTACAGGAGGACTTTTCTCTATTTAACTCTCCTCTCCAGAAATACTCTGCCCTGCAGGAGGACTCTGCTCTTTCTACTTTTATGCAAAGCCAAGTCCTGAGTCCCTTTTCTCTGGTTGTGGTGGCAGTATGTACTGGTTTTGAAAACTTTGGATGCCAGTGGTTGTGTACTGATTATGCTGCAGGGTTTGAATTACACTAATGGAAAGGATCCATTCTGGCTCGATTCTCATTTTAAGACCTGCACATTATTCCTCTACAAGGGTTTTCCTACCCTGACGTGACCCTGACATGTTACCTGCAGAGTGGGAGCATTTGGGACAATGGACGCTTTGACTGATGCTGGGAATCGGCACAGAGAATGGTCACCAGACTTTGTTATGTTAATAGCACTAGTTGGGGGATTTTCTGACCTTTTCACGCCAATTTCAAACAATTCTGGCTTCAGACTGAGAACAAAAGCCACATTTTCTATAGAACAGACACTAAGCGCAGAACATAACATCACTGCAACCAAAAATGTAGATAGAGACATCTACAATGTATTGATTCATGTGCAGTGCACCTACACCAGTATGTAAATTGTGATATAAATGTTGCATATAAAATAGAAAGCTTTCACATCCATGTTTCAAAATTATTACAAATCTGCACTAACCACTAAACATGTCATAGCCCACAGTAGCTGCTTAAATAGCACGGTTAGTTCCACCCTTATGTTTCCCAAAATACAATCTCAGTTCAGGGTCGCTGCAGACAGACCATCTTGCTGTAGATCTACCATAAATCCATAAAGTAATAAAGGAAATACTAATATATTTTGTATATTTTCTCCTCCCCTCTATATAAAGCTCACGTAGTGTTTCACTTATATTTTTGAATGGAACTAGGGTGACAGCTGCCATCATTAAAGGACATGTTCACCAAAAATTTACATTTCAGTTATAGGTGTAGGTTGGTGGGCTCAGTCTCCCGCAGGCATCTTATATTTCATGGAGACTCTTGTGATTTGATCTTTCTGCCATATCTGGCTCTCTTCCTTTTCACCTCAGAGCTTTGGATGTTCCAGCTCCTCCTGATACCTGCTCCATAATAATAGTAAATACAAAATCCAGCAGAGATGATGGGAACCTTGCATAATGAGCACAGCAGGTGTGCAGAACCAGGAAAAAAAGCACAAAGATTCCACTGGCCCCTGAACTCTCCAGCTTCTACCAAAAGCTAAAATTTTAGTTTTGAGTGATCTGATATAGAATTTGTTCAAATATTAACAGTGCAATTACTAAATAGGGAAGTTACAAATTCCCTGTTGAAAAAACATCTAAGGTTTGTACTGAGATATGGGCCTTCAGGTACAGAGCAGGTGGCAGTATCAATGGACTACAAGTGCAGAGCAGTCATTGTACTTGTGTGCCACTGAGAATCTGCAGTGGCAGATGAGACTTGTAGTTTTTTTATTCACAGATTTCTCTACCTGAGTGGGACCCCAAAGTTCTTTATGGTGGGCTGTGGACCCTAAATATGGCTGCAACATGAAACGTTGTCAGAAAGATGGACAACTATAGGCTCATGTATGACATGCTAAACAAGTGCTCAATCCAGAAATTTTGAGATGCAGAAACTTAATCAAGAAAACAAAAAAAAAGCTCTCTTTTCTCTCATTAGCTGAGCCACACCCTCCTTTATTTGTGGTTTTCGTGCTCACCCTCCCAGGAACTGCAGCTCACAGTGGGAGGGTTACAACAATGGAGGCAGTGCTGTCAGTCCAGAAAGCAGTAGGCAAGACTAAGTGTGGCCAGGTGCTGGTTTGCAATCAGCAGGCTTGTGAATCAGTAGTGACTATGCTGATAGCTATGTCTTCTTTAACATTTTTTCTCCCATTGTAGCACAAGCAGTCACATCCTACATGAGTGTGATAACTCTACTCTGAATGCAGCAGTGCAGCATTGTTGTCACCCCATCACAGGACGTTGCATTAGGTCAGTGTTTCTCAACTCCAGTCCTCATGGACCCCCAACAGGTCATGTTTTCAGGATTTCCCTCAGATGAAACAGCTGTGGTAATTACTAAGGCAGTGAAACTGATCAAATCACCTGTGCAAAATAATGGAAATCCTGAAAACATGACCTGTTGGGGGTCCATGAGGACTGGAGTTGAGAAACACTGCATTAGGTGGACTTTACAGGCAGGACCAACAGGTATTTCTGGGACTTTGAAAGGGAATAAAAGAAAACAGTAAGTACAGATGCATTTACAATAAAGTACTGCAGCAGATATTCTTTTAATGAAAGGCCCTAGTTCAACTTTAATCCCTAAAGTTACCCTGAAAAGTAACTCCTAACACTTCACCCCCTAAAATCCTAAACTTAATCCTAACCCCAGTATACTGGATTTACTTTATCAGAGCTGAAAGTATCTGTGTAAAACCCCCATTGGCCAAGTGCCACTAATTCACCTAGACATACCAATGAGTATGGTCATCCACCTTGCAGAGCATAATGGGAATCCTTTACAATGTATTAGTGTCATTTTCCCATTTTAAATGTATCTCTCCTAGCAGTTTAATGCAACTCTGTTCTACAACTCTGCTGAAGACACACTTTGGTTTGTAATTTGGAAGCCAATGAATATTAATGTGGGAGAACCCCTTGTGACTGCCCCACACATAAAGCCTGCAACCCTCTGAGCCGAAATCTCCAGATAATCATATGCAGATTGGTGCCGGCGTCACTTTGGACTCGTTAGCTGTTTTGAATTTCAGCTTTCTCGAGCAGAGGCTTGTCAGTTTGCCTGATGTCTGATACAACGCCAATGTGCTAGAGAAGCGACTATCCGCTGATAACAGGAGGATAGGAGGGGGGCTGGAGTCAGGTACTGGATCAGAAACGGCTCTGGAGGTGCCAGGCCATCTGGGCTGACTGGCTGTTGTACCAGATAATGAACCTGACAGCTATATAACGAAAGAGGCTGAGAACACACGGAAGTCTGGTTGTATCTTGTATAAAAAGCTACCTCCTGATTCATGTGATATACTGATGTCCATGAGAAGTGTGTATGTTTGAGCATTGATCATTCACAGTGAAATACCAAGCTGCAGTGCCAAGGAAAAGTACAGATGTGTACAAACCCTATGACTACTATGGGGCCCAAAGGCATAGTGGGGGCCCAAAGCTGGGTGGCTACATAGTGTTTGGCAAACACATTTTGATGAAATGAACTTATACAGTATGTAGTTAGAGAACAGTTGTACGACTGCCATGAAATCAATTAGTATTTTCCATTACAAACGGAAGATGGAGATAAAGAGACAGGGTCTCCTTAGTGATTTAGCTATTGGTAGCCCCATTACGCAACATTATAGCCTCTATTTATACAGTAGCAATATAACCTACAACATTACCTGGAGCATTTCATACCTGACTTTTCTCCAAAGGAACTTACAATCTTGTGTCCCTACTGCACTCATCTACATCAGAACCAGTGTAATCAAACACCAATTAACCTACCAGAATGTGTGAATGTTTGTAAACTCAGAGCAGTGATTTCATTAATCAATTGTAGAGCCACCCTTGTGAGGGCCGCTTTAATTTTTGCCCAGGTCTTCCCCTTCTTCGCCCAACAGCCAGACACAAGGTGTTTTCTACAGCCAGATACACAGACTTGTTCGTTGTCTTCAATGACCAGTCTAGGGCATGTTTGTTTTTGGAGTTTTAGTGTAGAATTGAGGATAGAGATAGGGGATGTAGTAGGATACTCCAAAAATAGAACTAATCACACTGAGGACATCTAGCTGATCTCTAGTTGAGCACTGTTGAAGTCTTGTCTGAAGCAGACTTTCCTTTAATGTGTAGTAGCAAGTAGTAGTAGTTACAGTGCTGAGCTTCTCAGGTATAAGCCAGTTACAATAGACTGTGACAGCCCAAAGGTAACATAGCTGAGCAAAGTCCTTTGCAGTAGCAACAATTGGACAAGCTCTTTCGAACACTAGCCAGTTTTCCCCTTCCTTTTCAGACCCACGCTGACTATCAAGCACCAGGGGGGGTAAGAAGCACACAGAGTCCCCATATTCCTCAATGTCTGTACTCACAAGGCCCAAGGATAAAATGGTTGCCTCCTTCTAATCTTCCAAGGAAAACCCTCCAGTGATACCAGACAGAGCTTTGGCAGACAGCCCCCCCTGAGTCAGCTTACTATAGAACCAGGGTCACTCTCTCTAACTTCAGGCCCTCAGGTTGACCAAACTGAGGCCGCATGGCAGCCAGTGCCATGCGAGGCAAGCCTGCCTCCAGCCTGGCTTGGTTCAATCCTCTCCCGGGAAAGACACCAAACCCATGTGCTCACTGCCCTCCCCTGCAATTCGCCAGGGCTGTATCCATACTCATGCTGCTCATTTACCTAGTTTCCTCCTGGGTTCTGGAAGGCTTTCATAGCTTCCCAAAGGTGGGCAGAACTCAAGGCAAACTCAGCAGCACTAGAGCATCATGAGCAGACCTGACTAATCCATCACAGCTCTTTGTTAAACATAATGCCCAGTTCGATTTTCCTAACAGTCTCTCTGTTAAGCAGATAAACACAGCTATGCTTTACCTAACTATACAAATCCTAGCACCTTCCTTGGGACGGTGCTACACAATGATAAATTAATATAAAACAGACTGAAAAAAAAACACTTTTCACTTTTGTTTTTTTGCTAGTAATCAGCAGTGAAAAATCAGTTCTGGCTTGTTCTTCTGCAATCTCTGTGTGTTGGGAGCTCTGGACATTGCAGATAATAACTCAAAGTGGACCAGCCTGATAACCAGAATAAAAGCGAGCTGGAAACATATCTCTTTGTCCACTATGCTGCTTTATTGTTGAACTGCTGGATATACAGTACAAACAAATTTCCAATAGATTTCCCTCTGCAGAGATACTGAAATGATGTCACGCAGCCGGCAGGCCGCACTCCTGGAAGTTACACCCACCTCATGTATACAATCAGCTCAGTAAGTAAACTCTCTCCTAAAATGTTTCTGGTGAAATTGGCAACTACCAGCCAATAGGGTTGTCAGAGGAAACCCAACAATATGGTGAAAACCCTTTAAAAAAGAAGAATATACATACTTTTTGTACAGTAGACAATGCCTCATCCATTGTAAATAGATAGGATAAAAATGACTATGGCATATAAGTAAAAAAGTTCTCCTTTTTTTTTTAAGGGAAAAACAGGTTGTCCTGACAGACCTGAGAACATAGGGAGAGATGTGCTGACCCACTTTACAATGGCCATTTGGTGTACCTTCACTTTATAAGCCCTCGTTGTCACATATCTTTTGTCGCTGCTAACCTATTTCCACTGGCCGAGTCAGCGTGTGGCATACAGAATCTGAGAGATTCGCTCTGTATCTGGGAGAATGCCATTAAAGAGCTATTTTTGCAGATCATTCTTTTCCGGAATGTGAAGGAATTGACAGAAGACCCTCTGTCAGCTCCAGAAACAGATCACAGGGCCTGGTGGTTATTTGCTACACTTTGCAGCCCTGCAGTCCCTTACAAATTCATTCCCAGCTTTCAGTGTTCTGTGGAAATATCAGTGACACAAGTCAGATTATGTCCTTGGGTGAATTAAAGAGCCAGTTCACATAAAATTGAGGTTCCTGTTATAGGTAGACCCTGGAGGGCTTATTCTTTCCTACCTTCCAACCACCTTGAGGTGTTCCAGATCCTCCTGTAACATTCTTCATAATACAAAAATGAAAATCCAGTAGGGATGGTGAGAACCTCTCATAGTGACCATACCGGTGTGTAGACCTGGGAAGAGTGCCGAAATCTCACCAACAGAGATAATGAAAACCATCAGGTGGTTTAACTCTCCACCATACATTGAAATATCAGGTTTGGACAGAAGGATCTTTTAAACAAAAAAATTACTGTGCAAGATGACATTTTCAAAAATTCTAGAAGACCCATAAAAATTCACATTCAGTAGCTGCATTTAGAGAAAAAAAATTTCTTTCAGTGGGTGGAAATCTATGTGATAACCAGTATAGACTGTGCTAGGTGACAGGATCATATGTTCATGGGTGGACTTAGCCTTAAAAGTTCTGCAAAGTATAAGTGTGGTTTTTATATCCTTTATCAATGTGTAGAACCCTGCGAGGCCATATTTATCCCCATGGGGATCCACAGGTGTTCCCTGCATACCCATGCAGGTAGTCCCAATGATGTCAATTGGGACACAGCAGTTTAATGGACACAAGCTCTGCTTCCAATCTGACATCCGTTCCTTGAATGCACACTGTATGACTTCAGGGACATGCACCCGCATGGATGTCAAATTGGAAGCATTGGCTGTGTCCATGCAGCTGCTGCATCCCAAATGACATCAATAGGACTGCCTGCACAGGAGATACTGCTGCATCCCAATTGACATCAATAGGACTGCCTGCATGGGGGATGCTGCTGCATCCCAATTGACATCAATAGGACTGCCTGCACGGGGGATGCTGCGGCATCGCAATTGACATCAATAGGACTGCCTGCACGGGGGATGCTGCTGCATCGCAATTGACATCAATAGGACTGCCTGCACGGGGGATGCTGCAGCATCGCAATTGACATCAATAGGACTGCCTGCACGGGGGATGCTGCTGCATCCCAATTGACATCAACAGGACAGCCTGCATGGGGGAAGCACAGGATACCTACAGTGAGGAACAGAAGTATTTGAACACCCTGCGATTTTGCAAGTTCTACCACTTAGAAATCATGGAAGGGTCTGAAATTCACATTGTAGGTGCATTCCCACTCTGAGAGAAAGAATTAAAAAAAAATTCAGGAAATCACATTGTATGATTTTTAAATAAGTTATTTGTCTTGCACTGCTGAACATAAGTATTTGAACACCCAAGAAACAGCAAGAATTCTGGCTCTCAAAGACCTGTTACTGTGCCTTTAAAAAGTCCACCTCTACTCCACTCATTAATCTAACTTAGTAGCACCTGTCTGAGCTCTTTAAAGACACCTGTCCACCCCACAGTCAGTCAGACGCCAACTACTACCATGGGCAAGACCAAAGAGCTGTCAAAAGACACCAGAGACAAAATTGTGGACCTCCACATGGCTGGAAAGGGCTACGGGGAAATTGCCAAGCAGCTTGGTGAAAACAGATCAACTGTTGGAGCAATTGTTAGAAAATGGAAGAGGCTAAAGACGACTGTCAGTCTCCCTCGGACTGGGGCTCCATGCAAGATCTCACCTCGTGGGGTATCACTGATGATAAGAAAGGTGAGGAATCAGCCCAGAACTACAAGGGAGGAGCTGGTCAATGACATGAAGAGAGCTGGGACCACAGTTTCAAAGGTCACTGTTGGTAGAACACTACACCGTCATGGTTTCAAATCATGCATTGCACGGAAGGTTCCCCTGCTCAAGTCATCACATGTCCAGGCCCGTCTGAAGTTTGCCAATGACCATCTGGATGATCCAGAGGAGGCATGGGAGAAAGTCATGTGGTCAGATGAGACCACAGTCGAACTTTTTGGTCTAAACTTCACTCGTCGCATTTGGAGGAAAAAGAAGGATGAGTTGCATCCCAAGAACACTGTGAAGCATGGGGGTGGTAACTTCATGCTTTGGGGGTGCTTTTCTGTGAAGGGGACAGGACGACTGCACTGTATTAAGGAGAGGATGAATGGGGCCATTTATTGTGAGATTTTGAGCAACAACCTCCTTCCCTCAGTCAGCGCATTGAAGATGGGTCGTGGCTGGGTCTTCCAACATGACAACAACCCGAAGCACAGAGCCAGGATAACCAAGGAATGGCTCCGTAAGAAGCATATCAAGGTTCTGGAGTGGCCTAACCAGTCTCCAGACCTAAATCCAATAGAACATCTTTAGAGGGAGCTTAAACTCCGTGTTACTCAGCGACAGCCCCAAAACCTGACAGATCTAGGGGAGATCGAACTACAGGAAACGTTTGACCTCTGTAATTGCAAACAAAGGCTTCTGTACCAAATATTAACACTGATTTTCTCAGGTGTTCAAATACTTATGTTCAGCAGTGCAAGACAAATGCATTCTTTAAAAATCATACAATGTGATTTCCTGAATTTTTTTTAAAAAAGAGTGGGAATGCACCTACAATGTGAATTTCAGACCCCTCCATGATTTCTAAGTGGGAGAACTTGCAAAATGGCAGGATGCCTGTGGGCATTGGTAAAATGATTGCATGCAACTTCCCTCTCATGTTCCAGTATATGTATATATAGTATATAGTGAAATGTTGAACCATCACATGCTCAACCAGTTGTGGTATGGCCTCATTCACTTGAATAGGCCGTAATTGGTGGTGGTGCCGCCCACCAAAAGCAACATGCTGTTTCATTTTTGCTGAGACCGCAAAGCATCAAGGCCCTGGCATGTGTGCATGCCCTCCGTCAGTTTGGAGATGGGCTGGTGGTAAATCTGTAGCTCAACCAACCGATTATTTTACCTCCTTTTGGCTGCCTTTGTGAAGAGCCCTTAGAGAAAGTCTGGAAATTATTACTATTATTATTATAATGCCAGATTTATATAGCACCAACATTTTGCGTAGCACAATATAACAGGGGAACAATACAACTAATACACTGTTCAATACAGAAGGAAGGGGCCTACTCATGAAGTGTACATTCTTAAGAGAAGGGGAGGTGGAACAAAAGCTAATAGCTGCAGGGAATGATCTGATAGAGATGACTCAAGTACAGCTTTTAGGTGAAAGTGGGTAGGCTTCTCAAAATAAATTGATTTTTAAGGATTACCTAAAGGAGACCAGGAGAGGAGCTGACCAGACATACTGGGGTAGGGAGTTCCAGAGGATAGCAGAGGTTTCGGAGAAGTTCTGAAGGTGAGCGTGGGAGGAGGTAACAAAGGAGACAGAGAGCAAGACATCTTGGGAAGAGTGGAGAGCATGATTTGGGCGATATCTGCAGATGAGGTTGGTGATGTAGTGGGGGGCAGTGTTGTGGATGGCCTTGTATGCTGTTGGATTTTGAATTATATTATATGTTGGGCAAGTGGAAGCCAGTGAAGGGATTGGCAGAGAGAGGCAGCAGTAACAGATTGGTTAGTAAGGTGTATGAATCTAGCAGCAGCATTCATAATAGACTGAAGGAGGGATAGCCTGTGTACAGGTAGGCCAGTTAGGATGTAGTTGCAGTTGTCAAGGTGGGATATAACCAAGGGGTGAATAAGTTGTTTTGTTGTGTCATTGGTCAGGAAAGTGCAAATTCTTCAAACATTGCGAAGGTAAAGGCAGCAAAAGTTAGCCAGTGAATGAATGCTGGGCCTAAAGGAGAGGTCAGAGTCTAGGATTACATCTAACACTCTGGCATATGTGGAGGAACCAATAATTGTGCTGTTGATCTCAAAGGTAAGTCATAAAGGTGGGATCACAGAGTAGGAAATATTACACGCTGAGTTTTATAGATGCAAGGAATACACTGGCTGAATCTTCATAGGTTCAGAGCCAATCAGAAGATGTACACAGGGATGTATCTAATAGGGAAACCAGCTGCAGAATATGAATGCCAGGGTGACAGTTTTAGATGTTCAGGCGGAAAACTATCCTAAGTCAGTTTTCATGGTTGACTGCAGAATGGATTGAAAGTGTCTGCTGTGTTTACAATTGAAACAGCCCAGCTCTTGAAAATCCTATCAAATGACCACTGTTACATGTGCCGTGGGGGACAGGATCTTTGAAGGCAGATCAATGCTGAGGTCAGAAATCATCAAATCCTGCAGCCGCCAAGTGACAATGAACTCTGGCTCAGCTGTAGACATAACACAAATATCTGCTGATCAAATGACAGCACTGCAATTGTGCCAATAAAATATCTGCCATTTAAAGGTGTCCACCCACACCTCAATCCCATGGTCAATAAACCGATCGTTAGGATTCTCCAGTCAGGTCTAGTGGAAATCATAGCATGTATTGGTATTTTTTCATTTGGGTCAATCAATCTTTCAAGATCAAATTGAAGAGGAAGTGATCAAAGAGTTTGCAAAATGTTCAGCCAGATGAGCTCCAACACAACTGATGTGCCTGTCCAGAATAAGTTATGCAATGTTGTCCAATGTGGTCAAACACAATGCAGACTAGTTCGTCACATTCGCAGTCTCTACGCCCCCTCAGGCGTCAAAGCAAAGATTTGTGTCCTCCCAGGAAATAGACACATTCCTGGCTTTCTGTGCATCCGCGGTTCAGTGACCTCGCTATAATTGTCCCCTGTAAAATGCAATGGAACCTGGAACATTTAATTCAGTACTCGTTTCTTCGCACTTGACCTCGTCCACAGCAAACATCGGGAAAAATGATGGCCACTTTTAGAAAAGGTCGGAAGTGATAGCTTGCCTTTCTTCACGGGAAATATAGTTTCCGACCCTTTCGATTTTTTATGATGTCGCCTGGGGCCATTTCTCCGCTCATTTTCCACATTTGGACAGAGATGGAAAGAAACCAATCTATACTGAGGACAGATTGTAGCAATTCAAAAAGGTTTTCCGCCCTTTTCCTTCTTCCAAACATTTTGCTGAGACTTTAGGACACCTAAAACTGGCATAATTCATATATTTAAGAGAGGAGAGGTGCCTTCAAAAATTTCCTGAAGTGGACAAATTTTTTAAATCCACATTTTGAAATATAGATAATGCCAAAATTTTATTTTAGTTTTGGATGGGGCAGGAAAGGAAGGTTTAGTGATACTATCAGTTTGTTTTTTCCCATAATATGTTTATTAAGATTTTTATGTAATAGTAATACAGCAAAATGGGATTAGACCACGAAATCCCTACATAAGAAGAGCATCAAAATAAAGAGAGCAAAACATAAAATGGGTAGGAATGGTAGGAAGAGAGGTAAAAAGGGCAGGAGTGGAATTATATAGGGGGACAATGCAAACATAGATTATAAAATGAGGAACAGGCAATCTGTATCCCCCCTTTCCCTGTGGGTAGGTCCGCACAAAGTGAGCATCCCATCTTTTTAACCTGTATAAAAACGATATATGTACGTACATATTTTTAATTCGCTCCCGTCCGGTCATGTGATCCTGCAGCTCTGGCTCCTCTTGTGTCAGTGAGCAGCTGTTACTGCATGCAAGCAAAATGCTGCTTTTTATTTTCCTTTCACATGATCGGGTATTCTTTGTAAAGTGACATTACACCTCATTCACTAAGCTCTGGGGATAGTTATTTTGCAAAATGCAACTTCTCTTGCAGAGTGAACAGGTTATTCTTTAGTAAAAAAAAAACCCAATTAATGTGATTTGGAAATGTAGTGATTCTTCTCATGGGATTTTTGCAGTAACAAAGCAGTGAATGGCCAGCAATTCAAATATTTGTCACTTTATAAATGCATCTTAAAGAATAAAAAGGTAAAAAAAATCAATTTCTAACTCCAAGTATATTTCTATTAGTGCTTCTTCATATTTTTCTGGGACAAATGGAAAACAGGTAAATAAACAGATAAAAAAATATATTTGTGTAGCCAGTTGCTCGGCTAGAGAGAGAGAGAAAGTTAGGATAATGTGCTGCAGCTGCTCTTACTAAATTGTTCATCCTTGGGCTTGTAACTATCTGCCTCCCACCAGCAGGGGGAGCAAACAAACCAAAGGAGCTCTATACACTGGGTGAATTGAACTATGAGAGTTGAAGTCCTGAATTGGAGCCATGCTGTGGAATCTTATGGACCATTGAAGTGCATTCCCCATATGGAGACAGTGTGAGGGAGGAGGAACGGCTGTATTTCCCAGACTACAGACCAAGGAACTTCCTCTTTTGCCGCACAGAGACCAGAGTAAGCATACCTGCCTTTCTGGGTGTGCACCCACCTGACACAAGCCTACAACCTGAGTCAGAGATCCCTGCTACCATATTGCTGGGATTGGTGAGAAGGCAGTACTGCCATTGACCAGTCCTTGCTAGTAGAGACCAAGCACTTAGAGAATGGACATTTGACTAGAAGCCCTTGCCACTGCATGTACTTTGCTGGAACTGTAAGTATGTGCACCACCATAAAGACTGGGCCCCAACCTTAGCCAGCTGAAGAACTATTGCAATAAACCTGGGTCTAGCATAGTCATCTCTAGAATGCATAGTCATCCCTGGATGCAGGAAAGTTTTTACAGTACCATTTACCATCACCTTTAACATTATCTGTGCTATTGTTTAATGTTGATTTGCAGACTACTAGGTACAGACTAATCTATCTGTATAGATCCTTATTCTAAACTATTACAACTTAATATAATTATTTTGTCTAAAGAATTGTGTTCGAAATACTGTACATTCTACCTGTTCCTATATGTACATAATACCATCTAATTTAATTTGTTACACTATAACGTATATCTTTATTCCTAACCAGTCTGTTGTTTGCTTCCAGATGCTGAACCGTCGTGTGTGCAGGGTATTTACCTGTATACTTGTACTAGTAATAGTAGTGCAATATGCTCTGTGCATAACCTGGTGTGAGATTGTTCACCAAGTCAAGGCCAAGGACAGAGAGCTCAATCTACCAAGCAGCAACTTCACGGGTAGCGCTAAATGTGGGAATTGTGCAACTGCCAGAAGACTTGTAGTTCAGCTCAGCCAATCCTAAATTTACATACCTCTGCCAGACAGTACAACCAGCCTGGTGACCTGAATTTTCTATGCTTCAGCTTAGTAATATAATAGAGTTAGGTCAACGACCTGCCTCCAGCTAGTGTTCAGACCATAAGGACTAATTTACAGTTGTAGTTGGGGGAGGGGGAATATGTGATTGAGCAGTGTTTTTACTGCCCCTGTTCCCTGTTAAGCTGCAAAAGTATGTACACATTCTGCAAAGGAATTATACCCCCTGTCGGGTTTGGCAGGCACTACTGCTCAGTGAACATGACCCATTCAAGTGCACAGGGCCACGCTGCAACTGCTTCGCAACCACACGGTTGTGGCAAGGTAGTTAGGCATTTAGGGGGTTAAAAGAGGCGATGAGGAGGTGACATATCATCTTCTCTCTGTTTGTGAAAAGCCTCTGAAAAGCAATCTGAGCATGGATCACTTTTAAGAGGAATGGCAGACCCCTCTAGCATAAATTAGCAGCAACAGCTTATCCCTCTCCTCATTATGCTCTCTCCTCCTGCACAAGTGCATGCAGCATACCAGATTAGCCCCCAGGACCTCCTTTGCCCTCTCAGTCAGAGGTCTACTGAATACCTGAATAAGTGATTGGCAAGGACCCCTCCATTGGAGCTGTTACCAATCAGATGTTACACCAGCACTGTCAAGAAATCATGGAGGCTACTCAGAGCTGCTCTGCTTTCTGTGCCACAACTGTCCTGAGAACACAGTGTATGTTTAAAAGTGAAACTGATGCATTTCAATTGCAACATTCTCACATTTGCAAAGTTTAATCCATATTACAGCTTCTAGCATTATCTTTGTCTGGCGATGAATATGCAGGCATTCCCCCTGCCTATGTATTTTCACAAATCCTGCAGGAATGGTGGGAACCTCTCATAATGGCCACAGCAGGTGCAAACAGAGAATTGATCAATAGAGTCCCAAACAGATAGATAGATAGATAGATAGATAGCAAGATAGATAGATAGATAGATAGATAGATAGATAGATAGATAGATAGATAGATTAAACTGTCAGAGGGTTTACCTTTCTAGCATCCACAGACACTAATGTAACAGTTTTGGGTGGAGTGACCCTTTAAGCTGCAGAGACAAACACCAGCACATTCCGACTTCATTACATTAATGTTATTCTTTTATCAGATGTAAAAGAAAAAATTCTGCCAGTGTTTAATACACCCACTTTTTTATCCAAGAGATTTTAATTGGTGGTTACCGTGGCAACCTGAACGATATTTATCCAACTTTACTTAAAGCTGGGTAAAAAATCTTGAAGATGAAGGTGACATTGCTGCAATCCATCTGGGCATCTTTCATGAAAATAGAAAGAGAGCAAGAGAGAATGGAGGGATTTACAATGTACAGGGAAAGCAAAAAAAAAAAGTTTTTTGTTACAATGATGCATATCGGTAGACTTAAACTGTCCATACACTGATGGATTTTTTTTATTCAGTCAGCGGGCTGAATGAAAAACATCCAACAATTTCCTCCACACTATACGGCACAGATGAACAAATCTGCAGTGCCAGCTATTACATTCTGACAACTGGTGCCCATGATCCCCTATTGCCCGGGGGCCCCATGAGTTGTCAGTCTGCCCCTGCACTGGAGCATATTAGAACATTTCAACACCCCTTCAGCACACCCCTCAGACACATTGATTGGTTGTGTTATTTTTGTAAATGTCATTTTTAAGGATCAGAAAAGATGCCTGCAATTGGCAGCTGCAGCTCACATTTCTGAGAGCCAATGACTCTGATACATAGGATTAGCCTTACTTAGCAAATGAAATGGACTCTGCATTGAACCAAAGATCAGCAAAACCTTGCTAAGCATTTTCACATTAACGGCTTGTTTACAAATGCATCAAGTACTGCCGTGTCCATGAAAAGCAATTCACATTTAGAATGCTTTTCAGTGACATTTGAGAGGAGGTGAAGATGTGATATTTTGCCTCCTCACTGCCTGTTTAACCCCCTAAATGCTGCACCACCAAACTGTGGTTGCAGCTCAGCCCCATTCATTTGAATACGACAGCAGATTTAATTTCTGCCACAGCCTCTGCAGATGTATACCCCTGGTCACCACCTTTGCAGCTGGGGCTCAACCGCTTACTTTTACCACCCCCAACCAAAAAATTTAAATGAGCCCTTAATCCAGTTTATTTTATTGTTGTCTGTTTTGTAATATTCTTTTTCTGTAAATATTTTTTGAACAGTTTTTTTTTATTAAAATGCTTCTTAAAAATTGATAAGCTGAATCTCTGAATACTCTAATAAATAAAAAGAACTCTTTGCCTCTTTGAAGAAAGCTATCGTACTCTGAACTGTTATATTCCGCCTTGGGCTTGGTACCCACCAGAATGTAGACGCATAAGGTTATGATCATGAGGGCAAAAAGAATCAAAAAGCTCAGTAATAATATTGTCTCTAGGTGTTCGGCGACCATCTCACATCTGTGACTGCTTTCAGAAAGTGACCACAGAAGGCATTACAGCAGCCATCAGGCCAGATAAGGTCTCTACTGCAGTAGAAGATAAAGCAGAGCTTCAGAACAACAAACAGCAGGAACTTCCAGAACAACTAGTTTTTTTTTCCTGATAGTTTTTGTGAAATTGTCACTTTTCTGATTCATCGCCATCGTCCTCCCCCGCCAGCGCTGCGGCACTCGTATTGTACACATGTTTATGCTGTATTATTTTTATACTCCCACAATAATAATTGAATGAGTTGCTTTTGAAATAGAAACAAGAGCATTGTCTAATGCTGAGAAGTCAAGGACTGCAACTGCAAACAGGAAACTTTAAAAAAAATCTTTTATGTATACCTGATTGGCTTAGAGTGCAACCTCGGCCAATTTTTGTTATCTGGGGAATGGATACAGACTATGACAGACTGTTATCACTGTCTTTGTCCCCACTGTAATATTGCCCCTCACATCCTATTGTGCCATCAGGACAGGAAGTGAAAAGCAAAAATGAAAGCCATTAAAACCTGACAGAGGTTATAAACCTTCCTTCATCCAAAACAAACCAGTAATGTTTTGGAGATATGTTTGTATAAATAATCCTATCTGTAAGAATACAGGGTGATAGTGCAGGTTAAAGTGTTGTCATTGGAGACATCAGGTGTTCTCCGAATTCTGTCTGGAGTGCAATTGATGTCAGGGTCATTATATAGACACATGTCCATAGCAAATGTCATTGACTAAATATGGGCTTGTGTCCATAATATTATTATTATACAGGATTTATATAGTGCCAACAGTTTGCTCAGCGCTTTACAAAATAAAGGGAGACAATACAGCAACAATACAGTTCAATACAAGAGGGATAGGATGGCCCTCTCCTTGGAGCTTACAATCTAGGAGGGAGGGGTTAGTGGTACAAAAGGTATTAACTGTGGGGGGTGGACTGGTAGGAAGAGTAGAAGATTCCATTATTAGCTGAGGGCAGGATAGGTTTCCCTGAAGAGATAGGTATTCAGAGATTGCCTAAAAGTGAGCAGAGTAGGCGATAGTCTGATAAATTGGGGTAGAGAGTTCCATAGGTTGGGGGAAGCTCTGGAGAAGTCCTGGAGACGAGCATGGGAGGAGGAGACAAGGGAGCTAGAGAGCTGGGGATATATATAAGGGCAATGACATCATCAGCATCCCACCCCTATGTTTAGGTGTGCTGGAGAGAAGGAAATGGCTTCAGCTGATTGGATTAGAAAAAAGTGTGACTTTCAAGTTCGTAAAGTTCAGAGGATGCCCAAGCTCACATCTAGTTGGTTGTCACTCTATAACAGGAAATGCTTAAACAAGGACCTTTATAGAAGAGTCACCTGGTATTATTTTAATTAGCACTGAACATTTAAACAGATAAAAATGACTTTTAAAACTATATTAACATGTTAAATCTTATATGGGCTTTTAGTGAATGCGTTTCAAGGGTAACTTCACTTTTGTGGGAAAAAAATTGCAAATAAAAAAAAAAAAAAAAATATATATATATATATATATATATATATATACATATATGTCTTATATATATATATATATATATATATATAAAAATATCATATATCCCACATAGAAGAAAAATTTATTTTAAATATATTTTAAAAATATTCTTCCCAAATATATTGACATATATTTAAAATACTACAATTTTGGCCGTATTAAATATATTTAAAAATATATAATAATATAATATATATGTATATGATATGTATATTATAATATATATATATATATATACGGCCAAAATTGTAGTATTTCAAATATATGTCAATATATTTGGGAAGAATATTTTCCATGTGGGATATGGGGCAGCACTGTGGTTAAGTGGTTAGCACTTCTGCCTAGCAGCACTAGGGTCACTGGTTTGAATCCCAACCATGGCACTAGCTGCCTGGAGTTTCCATGTTCTCACAGTGACTGCGTGGGTTTCCTCCCACACTCCAAAGACATGCTGGTAGGTTGTTTCTTTTCTAACCTGGCCATAGTATGTGCATGTATGAATGTGAGTTGGGGACCTTAGATTGTAAGCTCCTTGAGGACAGGGACCAATGTGAATGTACAATATAGCTGTATATGTAAAGCGCTGCTATGTAAGTACCTGTAATTGATAAATAAAAAATACAATTGCCACACAAGTCATATTGTAATTGAATGTATTAAAATGACCTTTCCTTTTCAATCAGCTGTGCTGTCATTTTCTGTGACATGCAATACAATATGGCTACCTGGAGGTGTTCTGTACACAGATGGTGTACAGAACATCCCCCAGAAAAATAATTTCCTGCTTGTGTGATTGGCTTACTGATTTTCCCAGAAGTCTGCACTAAGATACAAGTCAGATTTTTAACATCAACTCCAACAAAAATTTCATTTTTGGTGAGATGCTACCAAAAGGAAATCATGTCTCAAGGGGCGCAGACCCTGCCACTTTCCTCAGTAGAGCCCTGCAATTGCAGCAGCTGATTGATAATTTTGAGGTCACTCCCATTCACAATAAAGTTTGTTAAAATCCTTGCAATGTACATACCCTGTAGCTCACCCAGAGGGGAATGTCTTTTCTCAACAAAAGTGGAGTTACTCTTTAAAGGTGAATTCTGCTGAGCACTCTGTATATTGTTTCTCTTTTATTTGGCTTCAATCAAATCATAGTTTGTGAGGGTGTTAAGTATTTGACATGTTAGCAGAGCTATTTGGTTGTACATGGTTGTTTCAGCAGATTTTTGTCTTAAATTAGACCAGACGATCGGGCAGATAGAAGACACATTTGCAATGTGTTTGTGGGTTGATTTTTAGACCTTGGTTGCCCTAGAGGCAAATATTAAGAAGACAACAGCTCTAGGATTTACCCAGAGTGCATCTGAAATCCAATGATCTCATTAATTCAAAGCAATCTGCGGATTATGTGTGGCGACAAATTTCTGGTATTATATTTGTGTTGGATTAAGCTCTGCCCCCAGTTTTGCCTTTTGTCGGTGGAGTTATCTCTCTTCTAAACATTCACCTCCCTCCCTGCTGGTATAAGCTCTCTCCTTCCCCCTCGCCGACTCTCCAGCGAACACTTTGGCTGATACTCAACCTATTCGAGCTAAAACAAATTAAAACACTTGTAGGAAGTGCTGCACTAATCAAGGTAAATCAAGCTTTGTGCTTATGCAATTACTTTCAGCATAGAAAGGATGGATGAGGGTTCAGCCGCCCGGTACAGCACCTTAAAATGTGAAACTTCATTGGCGCCTGGCATCTTTTGGAGTGCATTTGCTTAAGCTCCCTGAGTCAAAGAAATGTTGAGAAATTCCTGAAAGTCCACATAAACCTGGATCACATTTACTTTGCTAAAGCCCTGTACATCATAAATGTTTGCCATGTTTTGGGCAGCACAGTGGCTAAATGTTTAGCACTTCTGACTAGCAGTACTAGGGTCATTGGTTTGAATCCCAATCACAGCACCACCTGCCTGGAGTTTGCATGTTCTCCCTGTGCCTGCGTGGGTTTCTTCTGGGTACTCCACTTTCCTCCAACACTCCAAAGACATGCTGGTAGGTTAATTGGATCCTGTCTAAATTGGCCCTAGTATGTGTATGTATGAATGTGAGTTAGGGATCTTAGATTGTACGTCCCTTGATGGTTAGGAACTGATGTGAATGTACAATATATATGTAAAACGCTGCGCAAATTGATGGCGTTATATAAGTACCTGAAATAAATAATGTTTGTGTTCTATAAAATACTCGTTTTCGGCTTTTTGTATTCTTTATTGAATTTCAGAGCTGCTGATCTCATCCAGCCACTTCTTGCCTGCACGTACTTGCTCCAGTATCAGCTGCACACCATTGCTCTTGATCAGCTTCCTGATCGTGACAACCGCAGACCATGCCTGAACAATGGGTGTCAGCCCAGCACAGTCTTCATCAGGGCACTAGTAACAGGATGGCAACAAAGGAGCACCATTAGGAGACATTTATCAACCTATAACAGGAAATGCCTGAACAGGGACATTAAAACTGGCATGCCATACACAATGGCTGATCAATGACCTGGAACTCCTTGCTTGCTGAAGTTTTAACAGCTGCAGATTGCAAAAACCACACGACTTCTAGCTACTGCTCCGTGCACTTTCAATTCATTGATGGCACGGACTATTTTAATTGTAGCATTTAAAAAATATGTCAACCCACGTGCTTCATCACTGCTGCTGGTCTCATTCCAGCATGCTGGCTTTGGTTGTGATGCATTCTCCCTGTCTGTGTACCTACAAGGTGATTGATGTGTCCAGTCTACGGGTGGAGACCAAACCTGATTTAAAGGGTATCGCCTCTTTCGTGGAAAAAACAAATAGAAAATAAAAAAAAAATAATAATATAACGTTTACAAGTCATATTGTAATTGAATGTTATTTAAAAATTCCTTTCCTTTTCAATCTGCAGCGCTGTAATTTACTGTAAAATACAATGCAACATGGCTACCTGGAAGTGTGCTGTGCACAGATGGTGTACAGAATGCCCCCCTGAAGATGTCATTTCCTGCTTGTGTGATTGGCTTACTGATTTTCGCAGAAGTCTGCACTAAGAAACAAGTCAGATTTCTGGCATCCCCTGCAACAAAAATGTCATTTTTGGTGAGATACTCCCTATGGGTAATTACATCTAAGTCTAGGCTCACACTTAAGTGTTTTCCGCAGCATTTTGCAGAAACGCACTACAGTCCATTTAACATGACTTCCTATGGGACATGTTCACATCTCCGCGTTTTCACCTGGTGCATTTTTGGATAGTATCAGGGACTTTTTTAAATGCAAAATGTTGCAAGTTTGGTTCTGTAGACTTCAATGGAGATGCTGCAGAAAAGCATGTAGTGCTGTGTTTTTGATGCATTTCTACCTAGCAACAAGAAGTCGTCCCCCCCCCGCAAAACACATAAAAAAACACATGCACAAAAACGCACCGCAAACAGCACTGCAGAAACGGTTTAAATGCAAACTGCATAGGTATGAACCTAACCTGAAGGGACACAGACCCTGCAGGTGCAGCAGCTGATTATAATTATAAAACCATTCCCATACAGCTTCACTCTGCACATGACACAGACAAACAAACATCTACTTCTTCAGAATAACAAAAGGTAGGAATCTGCAAAAACATTTGTTAAAATCCTTGCAATGTACATAGATCACCCAGAGGGGAATGTTTTTTCCCAACAAAAGTTACTCTTTCAGCCAGCCAAGCCTGCAGTCTCATGTTTATGATAGCTTGTGTAATATGTGCTCAAGTTCCCTGTCAGTCTGTCCGTCATGCTCTGCTGTTCGAATTCCCGTTTATGACCTTGGATTGGATATTGACTATTCTCTGAACTCTGCCTGCCTTTTGACTACGGATTAGACCCTGACTACTCTGAACCTTGCATACCTTGTACCTGGAGTAAAAATTCATAGTAATTGTCCTATCATTTAATTAGCAATATATAGTGCAAGGTAGGAAAGTCTAAACCTTTTCATCAGCATGGCCGAATTCCCCTTAAAAGAGAAGTATGACTTTGGGTTTTATTCCCAAATTTTACTTACCTAGGTGGATGCAGCATCAGCCCGATGCCGCATTTGTCCCCCGCTGGCTCTAATTCTAGGTTCACACCTATGCAGGTTGCATTTGATAAGTTTCTGCATTGCGTTTTGTTGCATTTTGCATTTTTTCACTTGCATTTTTTATGCATTTTGCGGGGGTTTTTTTCATTTTGTTTTCTTGTTGCTAGGCAGAGCAAAAAAGCAGCAAAAACGCAATACATGCTTTTCTGAAGCATTCCCATTGAGGTCTATAGAACCAAAAATGCAACGTTTTGCATTAAAAAAAGTCCCTGACCCTTTCCAAAGGGTGAAATGTTAAATGGACTGTACTGCGTTTCTGCAAAACGTGGCAGAAAACGCTTAGGTGTGAACCTAGGGTAAGTGTGAGAACTCAGTGACTGCTGATCCCTGAATTCTCATAGCCACTCTGAGCAGAGAGCGGTCACTGTCAGTCATTGCTGTCTGTTCTGCTCCCCTGTGGAGCGCTGGGCTGTGGAGGGAGTGGCTGGCTCAGGCTCTCAGCGGATTGCCGCTCCAGACTTTGAGGTGGATCCCTACTTTAAAGTAGGGATCTTTCCCTAGCCAGGACCGGCTGAGTGACGTCAGCCGATAGAGGCTTCACTGCGCTGTCAGCTGAAAACGGGTCACAGGACTACAGAATAAACTGCACTCCTGTGAGCCACAGGAGTAGGACAGTCAAAAGAGTTTTGGATGTATTTCCCCTTTAAAATAGAAAATGTTTTAAAATAGCGCTTTGTATTCCTGATTTTCTCTGAAATTATAGAGGAGGCAGAGAGTATGTGTGATTAACTCTAGCTTTTGCATACAGCCTCTGTGAACATATCATAGTTACCAGTGTTATGTATTGTGAGATGTCAAAAAACTTAAGGGCCGGTTCACACCATGAAACGCACAGGAAAGCTCTGCAGTGCAATTCGAATGCAGCCCACTCACTTTGAATGGGATGAAACCGTGTCGGCCCATATCAAAAGTAGTGCATGTACTACATTCAAAAATGTATTGCAACCAGATGACATGGTACTATTGTACCATTCGATCCGATGCGAGGCAAGGCGAGTGCACTGTGTATGCAACCTGCGTTCGAAATGTTAACACTGACACCCACTGCCGATCGCAAGTGCAGTGCGTTTTGAATGTTGTGTTGCACTGGCCATAAAACAGAATTTTGTAGAAAAGAAATATAAAAATGCAACATTACAGTTTGTGCAAAGATGGAAACTTCTTCACTTATCTCAGGGAACACAGGAGTATTTGCCTACAAATTCCACCCTGTGACAGACTTTTCCACTCAGTGAAAGCTGTGTAAAGGATGTATGCTGACATCTGCTGTACTGACATGCAGATCATCACACTGGTTTGTGAAAATCACCAGTCCTAAGGGGAACCTCCATGACAGTCCTGCTTCATCTGGCTGCAAGGGATTATACAAACTGTATATAAATTTTGAAATAAAAGTGAATTCAGTACACTTTATGATTTTAGCACAGTTGCAGTGTTTTCTGGACAGCACTTTCAAGCTGCTGACTGATTTTGCATGTTGTCTGCTAGTGCTCTTCAGCATCTTCTCCCCCCCGCAGTGTCCGGCAGGGATAGCTGATAATAAACTCTCTGGCCTTGGAGTTGAGGGTCTTCCTCTTCGTCCTCGAGCCTCCAGCATTGCTGTTTGATTAAAGATTTTCTCGTGGAAGGAATATTAAGCAGCTGGCGATCATGGATGAGGCGTGCATGGTATTTACTGCCTCTTTGTCTGCCCAAGTGAGCTTCACCCCAATTTTATACACCGCTAGACCCCGTGTCGCCTCTGTGAGCCACCCAACCGACACCGACACCAGTCTCATTATCACTGCAAAGTGACAGCTTAGACGGCGGTGCTCAAAGTTTGGAAAAGTAATAATAATGATTCCCGGTATTAAGCTGGAGTGTTTGAAGTGTCAGAAATAGAATTTCACACACCGAAACTCTTAATCATGAGAGCTAATATTTTTCCATCGGAGAGGCCGTCAACGTGAACTGACAAGGCGGCAGTATGCAAAACCAAATGAGTGCGGAGGTGACACCCGTAAAATACTAATCCTTCTGTGGCTTGTTGTATGGGGCAAGCTAATCAACGCAGGGGTTGTAACTGCTGACCATCCCCGCAAGCACTGATGTGGCAAAATAATTTCACGGAAGCCTGTGTCGGGGCGAGATTAACAAGGTGACCCTGCCTGTGCCATTGGTTACATTAAAGCCATGCAAAGTGGTGGTCTCAGAAGAGCACAGCAATTCATCTTTTGACAGGTTTCCATTTCAGAGGGTCCCATTGTTCCAGGGAATCCTTTCAGGTTTGGCAATGTGGAATCTGTTTATTCTGTGCTCTTCACAAGGCATCAGGGGAGGGAGAGATGTACGGGGGACGCGGGGGAAGATACAGCATGGGAATTGTACATGGGGGGTAATGTGCAGGGGAGGGAAGGTGACACAGGCAGCCTGTATAGCCAAGATGTGCCGTAATTGAAGCATATGTAAAATCAAATGATCTCATTTATTGTGCTCACATTGGGCTGTGTCTGTTGTTTATTTCAGTTTATTTGTTGTGCAGCACTGCCAGTTAAAGTGTTACTAAACCCACAACAGTAAAATCAGTCTGTATTTTGCAGTAAAACATGTTTGTTATACTCACTGTGGAAGCTAAGGGGTTAATCCTCTGCACTGTGTAAAAATGCTGTTTGATCCTGTCTTCTTTGTCCCTCCTCTTGTTCAAATGTCCACGCTGATAAGACAGAGTGAACCCATAACCCTTCTGCACATGCTCAGTTTAGTGTGTATTGCTAGAGAGGTTTTTTCTTTTTCATGGGAGAGTGTATGTGATCAGCACAGGGCCCATCAAGACAAAGGTCAAGGGTTTTACATCCTCCTAGAGCAGAAAGAAAACTCCTCCTACAAGCTTGAACCAGTGCTCAGTTGAAGTCACAAGACTGCTCTAACTGCTGATGTGAAAAGGTATTTAGCAATTTATATTTACTAAAATAATTGCATTTCCATGTTGAGTGTACTGTGGGAGACCAGATAGAGTGAATGCAGGGTCCTGGGTTTAGTAACACTTTAAGGACATTCCAGGCAAACCGCTGTATACAGTGAAATAGCATATTTACAGTATAGAAATTATTTCAACTGCCGATATGTTTGAAAGAATGTACACCCCCCCCCCATGTTATATTTTTACCACCTTATTCAGAGGCTCAGTCTACCCCACTGCCTGATTGGCTTACAGAGCATGCTCACCCACTGCAAGCCTAATTTCCACATCTAACTGGTGTGCAGCATAAGGGCAGATATCAGATAATTCCATTGCATGTAGGAAGAAGTGATTTCATAATGAAGCAAAACATTTAGTGAACTAAAAGGAGTTTTACCTATTTTACTGGAGCTCCTATGTAAAAGAAATGGGTAGTGTTTCTAGATATAATTTCTTTAAGGGCCAGGTCACACTACATGCATTTCAATTGCTTTTTGTCTGCATCCAAAATGCACAAAAGTAGCTTATATGGTTGTCAATGTCATAGTTCACATCAGTGCTTGCAGTTCCAGTGTGTTCCAGTGACAGAAAAAAAAGTAGAACATTCAGCATTTTTTCTGCACAGAACTGTACTGGAATGCGGTAAATGCATCAAAAACGCACTGGAATGCACCAAAAATGCACTGAAATGCACCAAAAACACACAGCAATGCACATGTCCCTATTTAAATTGAAGAAATAGAGAGGGGGAAAAATGAACTGGAATGCATAAGAAAAGCACTGGAATGCACCAAAATGCACCAAAAACGCACTGGAATGCACACGTCCCTATTTAAATTGAAGAAAAAGAGAGGGGGAAAATGAACTGGAATGCATAAGAAACGCACTGGAATGCACCAAAAACGTACTGGAATGCACATGTCACTATTTAAATTGAAGAAAAAGAGAGGGGGGAAAATGAACTGGAATGCATAAAAAATGCACTGGAATGCGTCATGCACCAGAACACACATCAAAAATGCATCAGGACTGCGTTTTTATAGTGTGAACCAGCCCTAAAGTGGTTGTAAACCTCAGACATGAAATATGAACAAAGCATATCCCTCTTTAGTGTGTACTTATCTCAATCCAGAGCACTAAGTGTAATTTCAAGTGTAGAGAAAAAATGGCTGCAGATAAACAGGTAAAATGTATGTAGGAGGATTTGTTTCATGTCTGTGTATCACCTGGCAACCAATTTAATGTTATGGTTAGAACTAAAATTACATTAAACGTCTTTGTTTTCAGTCAGGAAAATACATTCAATTTGCAGCCATCAGGTGGCGAGCTCCCAGTGGCAACAGAAATTGCTCAGCTATGAAAGGGCAGGGGAGATCAGGCTGCATACACAGTCTTACTAGGTGGAAGACATCAGTTTATAAAACTGTTACATTGGACTATGTACCATGTGCTGGCATTTATTTGCATGCAATGGCTGAATGAAGGCTGGGATGTACAACAAATTGTTGTCTCTTACAGTGATGTCCTGAAGCTGGCTGAAGAACTAACTCATTGCACCTAACTCTCCCAAAACCTAACCTCCTAGTCAGGGGCGGACTGACAACTCATGGGGCCCCCGGGCAATAGGGATCATGGGGCCCCTGTGTCCTTGCCTACACTCAAAAAAGCCTATAGAAAAGGTACCAGGGGCATTTCATGGGGCCCCCTACTGACCCCGGGCCCTCGGGCAGTGCCCGAGTGCTCGAATGGTCAGTCCGCCCCTGCTCCTAGTACTGCCAGAAAAACTGTATAAAGGTCTGCCCAGAATAAGGATTTAGGCTTGTTTACACTTGCATTTCCCTCTGAAGAGTGATCTGTGTTTGTCTTGCTCTTCAGAGAGCATTTCACATGCTTTGAGGAGGTGTTGTCTTGCCTTTTCACTGCCTGTTAACCCCCTAAATGCCAGACTACTACATCACAATTATGTGCATTGAGCACTGTCATAGGGCAGTTGTAGAACTGCTCCATTTACTTGAATGGGTCACTTTGGTGGGCAGTAGTGCCCACCAAATGCAACAGGGGCTAAAATTCCTGCCATGGCCACATAGCAGAGCATCATGGCACATGTACAGTCATGGACGCTGCCTTTCCAGTGGTTATGGGGCAGCAAAAAGTGGCCACATGGCTTTACGGCTCCCCAGCTGCAAGTGTACAGGTGCCTGAATCACATCATAGTGCTGGCTGTTTACTATACACAGATTTTAGGGGACATTCAGCAGTGCAGGAGTCTTACAATGTTTTTTTACTTTGTATTAAGATTAAAGTGGGCCTTAGGGCTCATTTACAGCAGCAACACTTTCTACTAACCCTCTGAAAAGTGATCTGTGGTGGATTGCTTTATAGAAGGCAGTAGAGCTTGCAGCTGAGCTGTTGGGGGAGGGTGGTAAAACCTCAGCTCAACCACCTATTTTATACCACCTTCTGGTAGCTAGAGTAAGCCAGGCCTTAAACAGTTTTCCAGAATTACCTGTCCTGCCTTCCCCCTTGAGTGCAGCTTGGCTACTGCGGAATCACAGAGGTACTTTAATAACAGGGTGCAGTTAGTATCAGTACATTGTGTGATCCCATAGCAACCAATCACCGCTACCTTCATTTTCAGCTAGACATCCAAAGACGGCTGTACAGAGCATTGCACCCTGTATATACCTGCAGAGCATTCTCCAGAGGACAGCAGAATGTACAGAACGCGAGGACTGAACATGCCGTTCAGCTCATTCCCATACAGTCTGTTTCTATGACGATTATTTACTGCGCTTTCTGAAAGACAGAAACAAAAGGCTTCCTGTTTTTCTTCACGTTGTGAGACTTTTATAAAATGAGCACAATGTGGAGACTAAAGAAATGACCCCCTTCCCGAAGTGTGAGACGGGACCTTGCAGTGAAACAATACGTAGTAAAAGAATGGGGTACACCAGGGGCGGACTGACAACTCATGGGGCCCCCGGGCAATAGAGGATCATGGGGCCCCTGTGTCCTCACCCACACTCAAACCACACCCAAAAAAGCCTATGAAAGGTATCGGGTATCTCATGGGGCCCCCTAATGACCCTGGGCCCTCGGGCAGTGCCCGAGCACCCCAGAGGTCAGTCCACTCCTGGGGTACACGGTACCACATCTACAGTATACACAGTGTGTGAAGGGGAACCATGTATATCATGTATATACTGTATAATGTACATAGTATGTGAAAGGGTACCGCGTCTATAATGTACATAGTATGTGAAAGGGTACCGCGTCTATAATGTACATAGTATGTGAAAGGGTACCGCGTCTATAATGTACATAGTATGTGAAAGGGTACCGCGTCTATAATGTACATAGTATGTGAAAGGGTACCGCGTCTATAATGTACATAGTATGTGAAAGGGTACCGCGTCTATAATGTACATAGTATGTGAAAGGGTACCGCGTCTATAATGTACATAGTATGTGAAAGGGTACCGCGCCTATAATGTACATAGTATGTGAAAGGGTACCGCGCCTATAATGTACATAGTATGTGAAAGGGTACCGCGTCTATAATGTACATAGTATGTGAAAGGGTACCGCGTCTATAATGTACATAGTATGTGAAAAGGTACCGCGGCTATAATGTACATAGTATGTGAAAGGGTACCGCGTCTATAATGTACATAGTATGTGAAAGGGTACCGCGTCTATAATGTACATAGTATGTGAAAGGGTACTGCGTCTATAATATATATAGTATGTGAAAGGGTACCGCGTCTATAATGTACATAGTATGTGAAAGGGTACCGCTCCTATAATGTACATAGTATGTGAAAGGGTACTGCGTCTATAATATATATAGTATGTGAAAGGGTACCATGTCTATAATGTACATAGTATGTGAAAGGGTACTGCGTCTATAATATATATAGTATGTGAAAGGGCACCGCGTCTATAATGTACATAGTATGTGAAAGGGTACCGCGTCTATAATGTACATAGTATGTGAAAGGGTACCGCGTCTATAATGTACATAGTATGTGAAAGGGTACCGCGTCTATAATGTACATAGTATGTGAAAGGGTACCGCGTCTATAATGTACATAGTATGTGAAAGGGTACCGCGTCTATAATGTACATAGTATGTGAAAGGGTACCGCGCCTATAATGTACATAGTATGTGAAAGGGTACCGCGCCTATAATGTACATAGTATGTGAAAAGGTACCGCGGCTATAATGTACATAGTATGTGAAAGGGTACCGCGTCTATAATGTACATAGTATGTGAAAGGGTACCGCGTCTATAATGTACATAGTATGTGAAAGGGTACTGCGTCTATAATATATATAGTATGTGAAAGGGTACCGCGTCTATAATGTACATAGTATGTGAAAGGGTACTGCGTCTATAATATATATAGTATGTGAAAGGGTACCATGTCTATAATGTACATAGTATGTGAAAGGGTACTGCGTCTATAATATATATAGTATGTGAAAGGGCACCGCGTCTATAATGTACATAGTATGTGAAAGGGCACCGCGTCTATAATGTACATAGTATGTGAAAGGGTACCGCGTCTATAATGTACATAGTATGTGAAGGGGTACTGCGTCTATAATGTACACAGTATGTGAAAGGGTACCGCGTCTATAATGTACATAGTATGTAAAGGGGTCTCACGTCTATAGTGCACACAGTATGTGAAGAGGCACCGTGTCTATACATAGTATGTGAAGGGGTCTCACGTCTATAATGTACATAGTATGTGAAGGGGTCTCACGTCTATAATGTACATAGTATGTGAAGGGGTCTCACGTCTATAATGTACATAGTATGTGACGGGGTCTCACATCTATAATGTACATAGTATGTGAAGGGGTCTCACGTCTGTAATGTACATAGTATGTGAAGGGGTCTCACGTCTATAGTGCACACAGTATGTGAAGAGGCACTGTGTCTATAATGTACATAGTATGTGAAGGGGTCTCACGTCTATAATGTACATAGTATGTGAAGGGGTCTCACATCTATAATGTACATAGTATGTGATGGGGTCTCACGTCTATAGTGCACACAGTATGTGAAGAGGCACCGTGTCTATAATGTACATAGTATTTGAAGGGGTCTCACGTCTATAATGTACATAGTATGTGAAGGGGTCTCACATCTATAATGTACATAGTATGTGAAGGGGTCTCACGTCTATAATGTACATAGTATGTGAAGGGGTCTCACGTCTATAATGTACATAGTATGTGAAGGGGTCTCACGTCTATAATGTACATAGTATGTGAAGGGGTCTCACGTCTATAATGTACATAGTATGTGAAGGGGTCTCACGTCTATAATGTACATAGTATGTGAAGGGGTCTCGCGTCTATAATGTACATAGTATGTGAAGGGGTCTCACGTCTATAATGTACATAGTATGTGAAGGGGTCTCACGTCTATAATGTACATAGTATGTGAAGGGGTCTCACGTCTATAGTGCACACAGTATGTGAAGAGGCACCGTGTCTATATTGTACATGGTCGGGTCATTTCTAGGGTAGCCTATATGCAATATTCGGTGGGTGAAGAAATGTATTATCTATACATGTGTGATAAAAGTTACATTATATCTCAGCAGGAGTGTACAACATCCAACCTTGTCTATAGATATTGACATCTAGAGGGGTTTCAGCTGCTGCTGGCGTCCTGATTTAAATGCTGCATGGCACTTTACTGTCTCCATCAAATCAAACAGGTTTTGTAGACAACTGGCAGCTGGCAGGGTGACTACCTACGCCGGTGCCATCTACTCGGTGAAGAGTGGAGTAGACTATGTAATAGGGCTGAGAGTGACAGCACTGACTGCATTTAACTACATTTAATTCCCATTCATTGCCATCCATTTTTTGGAGAAGTCTGCAGCTCTATTTCCAGCTGTAAAACGATTCTAAAGGTTCTTTTTTTTTTTGTTAAATAACAAACATGTCTATACTTACCTGCTGTGTACAGTGGTTTTGCACAGAGCAGGCCGAATCCTCCTCTTCTTGGGTCCATCGCCGCCCTCCTGCCTGTTTTGTTTTGGGGGCACCTGCTGGTCCATGTGTCCATTCACACTCAGAGCTGCAGCTTGGCCCAACTGCCTTTCTCTCCTCATTGGCTGACTGGCTGTGATTGACAGCAGCAGGAGTCAATGGCTCCCACTTGCTATCTCAGCCAATGGGGAGGCAAAGACCCGAAACAGCCAAGGCTGTCATCCACATGGAATGCATGAAGGTAAAAAAATCTTGAGCCTTTACAACCGCTTTAAGGAGACCCTGTCATCAACTCAAAAAGATACCAAGTGTAAACAAAGTAAAATCTAGCAATTTAGGTTTACTTGCAGCATTTTTAAATTCCCATAAATACTTTTTATTCACTTGCAAGAAATTTGCCTTGAACTTGCTAGAAAAATTGACTACTCCAGGAAAAGTAAATTCCGTAGCACAGCCGCTCCCTCCTTGCGCATCATAGTCTTCTCCTCTTTTGGAAGTGTGTAATTAATATCGACGCTGGCGCAGCTACTTCACCCCTCCCTTCACCTCCTTACTTAGCCTGTTTTGAAGTCTTCTGGATTTGTTGACATCACATCCAAGATGGTGGCACCCAGCAGCAGTCTTGGGCTCTTGGATGTCTACAGAAGCCTAAAATATGTTAAATATATAGTACATACACTCTTATGAGAAGATTATTGAAAGAAATGGTCTGGTAACAGGGTCTGATAATGGAAATGTGTACTGGGAGAAATACATACAGTAGTCTGGCATTGCTGACCACTTCTTCTGAAAATCCCAGTTGCCTGGTGACCATGTTGATTCTGCATCTTCAATATTATCTTAGTTACAAAATGTGACTCTAAATATACTGAAGTAGCACCTTCAGAAGGAGCTCTGCAATGACAGCCCCCATACTTCTCTTAATAACGATTTCCTTTGAAAGGATAGTCCATGCCTATCCTCCCATGGATTCCCCACCTCTCTGACTCCACTAGGCCAGTTGACTGGCAAATGACAAGTCAGACACCACTCTCTGCTATCTGAAGGAGAACCAAGAGACATTGCTTACCCCCTGGGTGCTTCAAAACACGGCAGGATAGGCTATGATAGTTTTGGAGGCTTCCTATAATGTTGACCAGACAGTTACAATCTGATTGTACAATCTCCTTTAGATTTGCCAACATCTGCATAGCACAAGGACCTTCCTGACTGGTTGTAATTTAAATACAGTGCTTGGGTAGTTCCTCAAGTTACATGGCTTTGGCAGATCACAATCACACAATAATGTGAGTGGCTTGCAAGGGAACTATCTCTGAAAGAACCTATTCTCATCTCCTACTGCCTACAAGAGGAGAGATTCAACCACCAACACTGGAGTTTTGAAGACAAAGCCCACAAACCACGCAGACTGTAACCATTCATTCTTAAAATGATACTAAAGGCTTGAATAACAAACACGTTATACTTACCTGCCCTGTGCAAGGGTTTTGCTATGGGGGCACTTGTGTGTGTGCACTCCCGAGCCCCACTCTGTGTGTCCGTTAGATACGCAGAATGGGGCCCAGTCCCTGCTCCCTCCTCAATGGCTGTGTTTGACAGCATCATTAAGCCAATCAGGAGGCAGTGAGCCAGGACAGCACCTGCTCTGGATCTGGATCATGTTCAGGTAAGTAATGGGAGGCTGCAGGGGGGGAGCTGCATACTGAAGGTTTTTTTACCTTCAGCCTTTAGAATCACTTTTACAAGAGAAGTATTGGAATTTTTTAATAAATCATACTTACCTAGGTGGATGCAGCATCGATGCAATGCTACATCTGTACCCCACTGGCTCTAAGGCTGAGAATTGAGCGATCAAACACCACTGATTTCTCAGTTCTCCCCACTGCTCTGAGCAGAGAGCCGGAACTGTTAGTTACCAGCTCTCTGCGAGTAGCTGGCTCAGACTCTCAGCGGCTCCCTGTGTAGCTGAGCCATGTGCCGGTCCAGGCACCTGGGTGGTTCCGGACTACAGTCGCGATCCTTCCCCAGCCTGGACCGGCTCTGTGACATCAGCCGACAGCAGACTTTAGCCCACTGTCTGCTGAAAGCAGGTCACAGTAGTGCAGAATGAACTGCACTCCTGTGATCCACAGGAGAAGTACAGCCAAATGAGCTTTGGCTGTACTTCTCCTTTAATGCTGTCTGTGCTTCTGATGATTCATTCTCTCTATGTCTCTTGGTGAACATTTTCACCAGAACATAAAGTGCGAGGAAATCAAATATTATACAAAAGACACTGAAACAGGAAGTGAAATCTCTCAATGTGGACATCTGTTCCAGTGACAACTGTCTAAAACAGGATTTACCTTCACTTTGGAAAGATTACCTCTCACTTCCTGTTGTGTCTCTGGGGCAGGAAATAAAAGATAATTGCTCCAGCAGGACACTGATGGCAATAAAAATCAGGCAAGAGTTCTAAGCCTACTCCATCCAAAGCTAAAACAAATTGGCAAGAGATATACGATATTCCAAGCATGATTTTGGTCCATGCAAAACTAGTATTACATATAGGGGAGGATTCACCAAGGTCCTGCCAGTCCACCAAAGCCATCACCATGACCATGGAGTCTCACTTGTACCATATTATCCTAAAACTAAAATCCCACAGTGACAGGTCCCTTATCATTGCAGGAGGGCAGAAATCACACCAGCATTCCTAGAGAGATGCAAGAGAGCTTCCAACTGCAAATAAAGGTTGGAGTGGCCCTTTAACAAAGAACGTATTTTCTTTTCCGGTCCAGATGGATCGAGCAGGGGATGCTGCAACTTGTAGTTCTCCATCAGAAACAGCATTGATATTACCAGGGTTGATCATAAAACCATCTGGAAAATCTGGAAATATGCTGGGCAGAAACTGAAAACACAGCTTCCATAACAATCTTATGGATTTTGCTTAAACTCTACAATATAAATATATATTGAAACAGTGTAATACAATTAATTTTATTAGAATAGATAAGGGGGATGCCATCGATTCATAGTGATGCATTTATTTATTCTGTTTAGCACCGAATGCCAAGGATCTTTTATGTTTTTTTTAGGAAATGTTATTCCAGGCTTGTATCATCACGCACGGCAATCAAAATTCAAATTTATGCACATGGATCTGGCAGTTAGAGCTTGGAAAAGGTGTTCTTTCCTTCTGTTTACTAACTGAATGGTTGTAGATTCTGTAGAATGATAAAGTCTTGATGTCACAAGTCAGTTCTACATACAAATAGTGTTTAGAGTCCTTTGAAAACGCGGTCAGATGATAAATGGACCTTTGTGACGCACTGTATGCGCTTTTCTTTCACTGCTGTCACCTGACAGAGCCACTTGAACATTTTTGCCTTCAGTTTCTGAAGTTTTGACAGGTGGCAGATGACATTTTAGTGTCTCTGAGTATTGTGTGATCAATCATTGTTGAATATCCTCTCTGTCAATACGCTACTACTAAATGACAAAGACAACGGAGCAGCAGGATCATCTAATGATCTTATTTGAATGAATACAGATGTCACTGGCAACAATTATCTGGGCGGCTGACAAATGCAGCGTAAGAGAGGAGGGGTACCATGAGAGCACAGCCAGTGCTGGAAGATCTTCAGTGAATTATATCAAATGCATTAAAACCATATTTAATATACACTGCCTGTTTAAAGTAGAATAATGGAGGAGACGACAGAACTTTCTATGGGTATGATAGATAGATAGATAGATAGATAGATAGATAGATAGATAGATAGATAGAATTAAATCTTCAATTCAGGTGTGCACATGTTCACTGACAGTTAGGACTCATTCAGATGGGCGTTCTCACCCGTCCTGTATGCTGTGCTGCTGTTTTCTGAGTCTGCATCCACCTTGGAGCTGTATGCAGGCAGCTTATACAAATGAGTATAGACACAGCAAATTTTGAGTGATACACAGATCCAAGTAAAGATAGTGTGCGTTCAGATCTTGCACCCGCCCTGCATGCATGTCAAATTTTGACATGGGGCTGTGTCCATGCAGCCACTGCATCTGCATCCACTTCTATAGGCTGTCTGCAAACAGCTCCAAGGCAGATGCAGATGCAGAAAACAGTGTCTCAGAATGAAAAGCAGGTGCCTACGCAGTGGCATCCCTAGGCAGGTGCGGGGGATGTGCGCCGCCCTGGGTGACACCTATCGCACGGGGTGACACCGGACTCACTTCACGAAAAGGTAAGTTTTAAAGCAAGCCGACAATCCCTGCTGGATGGATCAGATCTGCGGATTGAGCATAATGGATCGGAGTCCGATCTATTATGCTCCCCAGTCCGCAGATCCGATCCATCCTGCGGGGATCGTCAGCTTGCTTTAAAACTTACCTTTTCGTGGAGCTTGTGGAGAGATCGGTTAACCCAGTAAAGGTTGCAAGCAGGGGCGGACTGACAACTCATGGGGCCCCCGGGCAGTAGGGGATCATGGGGCCCCTGTGTCCTTGCCCAAACTCAAAAAAGCCTATGAAAAAGGTACCAGGGGCATCTCATGGGACCCCCTACTAACCCCGGGGCCCTCGGGCACTGCCCGAGTTTCCAAATGGTCAGTCCACCCCTGGTTGCAAGCCGACGATCCCCGCAGGATGGATCAGATCTACGTATTGGGGAGCATAATGGATCAGACTCCGATCCTTTATGCTCAATCCGCATATCCGATCCATCTTGCGAGGATCGTCGGAGGAGTGACACCAAGTGTTACCGCATCGGGTGACACCAACCCTAGGGATGCCCGTGTCTACATCCATGTGAATGAGCCCTTAAAAGAGTAAAGAGACAAGCTGTGCTAGAACTCCTACTAACCCCGGGCCCTCGGGCAGTGCCCGGGTTTCCAAATGGTCAGTCCACCCCTGGTTGCAAGCCGACGATCCCCGCAGGATGGATCGGATCTACGTATTGGGGAGCATAATGGATAGGACACCGATCCTTTATGCTCAATCCGCATATCCGATCCATCTTGCAAGGATCGTCAGAGGAGTGACACCTAGTGTTAACGCATCCGGTGACACCAACCCTAGGGATGCCCGTGTCTATGTCCTTGTGAATGAGCCCTTAAAAGAGTAAAGAGACAAGCTGTGCTAGAACTATGAATTAACATGTCATCCTATTTACTGACCACAGAGAAAAACAAACTAAAAATTAATCCCAACTGCCAATGAGGGTTTTCTTTTTTAACAGGCAAAAGGATATAGGCCGGGTTCACACTGTTATTCTGTGGTATTGTCTTACATCGCATGTTAAGGTTTGCTGTACTAAGGCTGCTCATTCATTTCGAAATGCACCAAAAAAAGGTGCATGCACTATCAGGGGAAGACTGACCATTTGGAAACTCGGGCACTGCCCGAGGGCCCGGGGTCAGTAGGGGGCCCCATGAGATGCCCCTGGTACCTTTTTCATAGGCTTTTTTGAGTTTGGATAAGGACACAGGGGCCCCATGATCCCCTATTGCCCGGGGGCCCCATGAGATGTGAGTCCACCCCTGTGCACTATTATTTGTGAAGCAGGGCACCACAGTGCAAGGTGTATTGGCAAGGTTCCTTGTGGTGTCATTTCATTGAGAGTGAATGGCACCACAGCACACCAATGCACAAAATGAAGGTTTTAATGCACTGCACTAAAACGCATGTTTATGTGTGCGTTCTAACAGTCTAACAGCTTGAACACTGCCTTAAAGTGCATATAGGTCCAAAACTGTTTTTTCGTTTTGGAGAGAGCTTGGAATAATAAAGACCCTTATCAGCTTTTTGTTTTCTGTCTGTTTTGTTTTTTGGTTTTGGAGAGAGCATGGAATAATTAAGACCCTTATCAGATTTTATTTTCTATCCCAGAGACACAACAGGAAGTAAGAGGAACACTCTGTGTTTGGAGTCTCTCTCGGTACCCACACACCTATCGAATTGGGACAAGGGCTGCATCCCCATAGACCTGAATAGGCTGCTTGCACGCAGCACTGGGCAGCCCAAGCTTCATAAGCACACGACCCATTCACTGACTACGGGTCCATGTGAATGTGGCCATAGACAGAAATTTATTCCTTCTGTGTTCTATCCAAAATGAAAAGCAAAAGTTTGGGCTTTTATGCACTTTACAAACAACTGCAAATATGAGGATAATGATGATACAGGTGGAAATGCGATTGATTTGGTGGATTTACACATAAAGTGGAACTAAACTCCCAGAAATACTCACTTTCTCATTCCAGCAATGCACCAGTTAAATCCCTCACCACTCGCTGTCTTCATCTCCGCATCATTCACCAGGTCTGCCTCCCCCAGCCCCCTGCAGCTCTTTGTCCACTTGACACACTGCCACACAGTACCAGGGGTGGACTGACAACTCATGGGGCCCCCGGGCAATAGGGGATCATAGGGCCCCTGTGTCCTTGCCCAAACTCAAAAAAGCCTATGAAAAAGGTACCAGGGGTATCTCATGGGGCCCCCTACTGACCCCGGGCCCTCGGCAGTGCCCGAGTTTCCAAATGGTTAGTCCGCCCCTGCACAGTACATAATCTCTAGCAATTCCCCTGCAGGGGGCAGTGTGTGCAGGAAGGGGGGCAGTGTGTACAGGAAGGGGAGTGCAGGGTCAAAGGGCACAATGTGTGCAGGAAGGGAAGTGTAGGGTTAAAGGATGGCAGTGTGTGCAGAAAGGGGGCAGTGTGTACAGGAATGGGAGTGTAGGGTTAAAGGGCACAGTGTGTGCAGGAAAGGGGGGGGGAGTGTGCACAAGAAGGGGGGTGTAGGGTTAAAGGGGGGCAATGTGTGCAGGAAGGGGACAGTGAATGCAGGAATAGGGTATAGCGTTAAAGAGGGGCAGTGTGTGCAAAAAGGGGGTTAAAGGGGGGGCATTGTGTGCAGAAATGGGGTGTAGCATTAAATGGGGGGCAGTGTGTGCAGGAAGGGGGTGTAGCATTGAAGGGGGGGCAGTGTGTGCAGGAAGAGGGGGTGTAGGATTAAAGGGGGGCAGTATAAGCAGGGGAAATAGGAGGGCAGTGTGTGCAGGAATGGGGGATGTGTACACAGGAAGGGAGGGGTGTAGGGTTAAAGGGCATTATGTACAGGAAGAGGGGCAAGTGGCTGGTCTTGTCTAGGGCACAAAATAGTCTAGCACGGCCCTGCTTCCAGGTGCCGCATTTTCGGACTGTTGATCCGCCAGTCAGGGAATGATGTGTTCCTGTGCATGTCACCAGTAATCCGTCACTCAGGCACAGCCATAGTGTACCGGAAATGCACGAAGAGTAAAGAGCTGCCTGCTTGCAGTTTTTTATTGTTTACTTTTAGTTCCGCTTTAAAACTGTGTACCCCCTCTTCTCCTCCATTGCTGGAGTGAGCTTCCGCTGAGGATGTTAAGTACTGGGAATTTGTAGTCAGTAGCCGAGCCACATATAATGATGATGGCTATGAGAGGAAGGAAAGCAGTTTTTACAGAAGGATTGAGAGCAAATAGGGCCTGACCCGCCACTTGCCCGACCTTGTGACAGGCGTAATGAGACAGGGTCAGTTCCTCTCCAGGCACCTATAGTGTAGGCCTCCGGATGCTCGATGCGGCCGTTTCCATGGAAACAGGAGTCTTGGAATGCTTGGAGTCGAACTCGTACAAAACCACAGTATATGACAGGAGGAGGAGAAGGGGATATGGAGTTTTATGGTATGAGGAGGATAAAAGAAATGTTTTCTGAAGTCATTGCTTAGGGTAAAATTAACTTACACAATGCATTCTACAATGAGCACAAGAAGGAGATATTTAAGATGAGAGGACAATGCCGTCTTTTCTATTGGTCACAAGTTGGACCCGGATGTTTTTATTGTACTCGTTATTAGTGCGTGGGAATGTGAATGTGTGCCAATCAGGCAACTGGTACAAAGCAAGCCAGAACCTTTAACTGGAACTCCTGCAAAAAGAGCCATACGTTGTCCCAAAATAAGACCTGACACATAGTGGCCAGTACAAAGAGTACCTGTGCAATCATGATGAAACAGAATCTCAGGACCAATACCAATGTTCTTACTTTTATAGGATAATCACCAGGAAGATGAGTGTCATTTGTCCACATCCAGCAGAAGCATCAGCTTTGATTTCATTATTGAATATTACATGGCTGATCTTATACAGCCAGGACAGGGGAGAGTGAAGGGCCGACTGCTAAAATAATGAGCCTATTCATTAAAACAGTGCAAGGAGCAAATTACCAAGTGCACTAACCCTTGACCACTGCTAAGAATTCATCTTGTACTGGTCTGCTTTCCATCAATTCATTGGATTGCTAGGGGTCACTACATTCACACCGTTACTGAATAATGTTTTTAGAGGAGCATAAATGTTTCAGCCTGCTTGTACATTCTTTTTTAAATATGTCAACAATTACAGTGCCTTAAAAAAGTATTCATACCCCTTGAAATTTTCCACAATTTGTCATGTTACAACCAAAAATGTAAATGTATTTTATTGTGATTTTATGTGATAAACCAACACAAAGTGGCACATAATTGTGAAGAGGAAGGAAAATGATAAATGGTTTTCAAAATTTTTTACAAATACATGTCTGAAAAGGTTGGCATTCATTTGTATTCAGCCCCCTGTACTCTGATACCCCTAACTAAAATCTAATGGAACCAATTGCCTTCAGAAGTCACCTGTGTGTAATTTAGCCTCAGTATAAATGTAGCTGTTCTGTGAAGCCCTCAGAGGTTTGTTAGAAAACACTGGTGAACAAACAGCATCATGAAGGCCAAGGAACACACCAGACAGGTCAGGGATAAAGTTGTGGAGAAGTTTAAAGCAGGGTTAGGTTATTAAAAAAATCCCAAGCTTTCAACATTTCACAGAGCACTGTTCAATCCATCATCTGAAAATGGAAAGAGTATGGCACAACTGCAAACCTACCAAGACATGGCCATCCATCAAAACTGACAGGCCGGGCAAGGAGAGCATTAATCAGAGAAGCAGCCAAGAGGCCCATGGTAACGCTGGAGGAGCTGCAGAGATCCACAGCTCAGGTGGGAGAATCTGACCACAGGACAACTAGTAGTCGTGCACTCCACAAATCTAGCTTTTATGGAAGAGTGGCAAGAAGAAAGCCATTGTTGAAATAAAACCATAAGACGTCCCATTTGCAGTTTGCAAGAAGCCATGTGGGGTACACAGCAAACATGTGGAAGAAGGTGCTCTGGTCAGATGAGACCAAAATTTAACTTTATGGCCTAAAAGCAAAACGCTATGTGGCGGAAAACGAACACTGCACATCACCCTGAGCACACCATCCCCACCGTGAAACATGGTGGTGGCAGCATCATGTTGTGGGGATGCTTTTCTACAGCGGGGGCAGGGAAGCTGGTCAGGGTTGATGGGAAGATGGATAGAGCCAAATGCAGTGCAATCTTAGAAGAAAACCTGCAAAAGACTTGAGACTAGGGCAGAAGTTCACCTTCCAGCAGAACAACTAGACATGCAGCCAGAGCTACAATGGAATGGTTTAGATCAAAGCATATTCATGTGTTAGAAAGGCCCAGTCAAAGTCCAGACCTAAATCCAATTGAGAATCTGTGCCAAGACTTGAAAATTACAGATGCTCTCCATCCGATAGAGCTTGAGCTATTTTGCAAAGAAGAATGGGCAAAAATGTCCCTCTCTGGATGTGCAAAGCTGGTAGAGACATTCCCAACAAGACAGCTGTAATTGCAGCGAAAGGTGGTTGTACAAAGTATTGACTCAAGGGGGCTGAATACAAATGCACGCCACACTTTTCACATATTTATTTGTAAAAAAGTTTGAAAACCATTTATCATTTTCCTTCTACTTCACAATTATGTGCCACTTTGTGTTAGTCTATCACACAGAATCCCAATAAAATACATTTACGTTTTTGGTTGTAATATGACAAAATGTGGAAAATTTCAAGGGGTATGAATACTTTTTCAAGGCGCTGTATGTAGTGAAAGGGCCTGTCTGATTGGATGGAAATTAAATGGATGGTGTAGGCAGGCCCCACATTTCAAAGTTTTGGTAAGATAAAAGAGATTGTACAGAGATCATGCAATCAGATTGTAAAGTATGGTGTATAACTGGCAGAAATATGACACACAAAATCTAGTTGAACTAATGTCTATTTGGATACAGCCTGCTAGTTTAGCAGAAACATGGCGGAAAATCAGAAAAATGCTGACTATATTGAATGCAGAAGACAAGTACACTTGACACGATTAAGATGAATGGCAGAGCTGAAGCCCACAGTAGCCAGCAGTTTCTGGGAGAGCTATGGATTTGAAAGATTGTCTGCCAATCAGACTGCAGGTGCCAAAAACCTGGAAACGGTTGCACACACTGGCTTGTGGGACAAAAGGATAGGTGTACTATAAAAGCTGTCACCCTCAGCAGCTTATACTCATCCACCCTTCACTCTCCCACTGAAAACTAATGCCCAGTACTTGTCGGTATGGGTGGACATATGAGTCACTCCACTTCTGACTACATAACAGCTTGGCGATTGGTCACTCAGGCTCCACCATCATCTTATAAGTAGTCAGCCCTCTAAGCTCTGACCAGGAGCACCTTGCAGGTTAAACTGGCCATATGCTGGAATGTTCATATGGAAATTCCCGTGAGTACATTCGATCATGACAACAGTGACCTAAGAAATGTTGTTCAAAAGTACTTACATTTTTTTTTGCTTTAACGTTTGATTTTAGAATTAATGGAATTTTCTGAATGTAAGAAACATTTAAATCCTGCTTCTCCAAATCTTCACTTAGACCCCACTTAAAAAATCGAACGAACATTCCGAAAAATTTAAATCTTTGAGCAAAATTCTATTAGTGTATGGCCAGGTTTAGACAAGGCTTCTCCTTGCTTCTGGAGGCAAATTATTATTATTATACAGGATTTCTATAGCGCCAGCAGGTTGCGTAGCGCTTTACAAAATGAAGGTAGACATTACAGTTACAATACAATTTGGTACAAGAGGAAACAGAGGGCTCTGCTCGTTAGAGTTTACAATCTAGCTGGAGGAGTTGAGTGATACAAAAGGTAATAGCTGTGGGGGGATGAGCTGAAGGAGGAAATAAATGGCGGTTTACTAAGTAGAAGCAGGATAGGCTTCTTTGAAGAGAAAGGCTTTCAGGGATCGTCTAAAGGTGGATAGATTAGGAGACAGCTGGACAGATTGGGGTAGGGAGTTCCATAGGATGGGAGAAGCTCAGGAGAAGTCCTGGAGGTGAACATGGGAGGAGGTGACACAGGAACTGGAGAGCAGAAGGTCTTGGGAGGATCTAAGAGAGCGGTTTGGGGGGGCTTTGAGTTGGGGGTAAAGCCATGGTTAACTATCTGGGTTATAAACAAGGAGTAAACATTACAGTTAAACTTTATGGTAGGAGAAGAAGAGAGCAGAGAGAAGGAGCCAGCTGATAAAGGAAGCAGTGATGGTGGCTGGTGATGGAAGTTCTTGTAGTGAGGGGTAGCTTAATACTTCATATACTTCACTTAGTGGCAGGACCTCCATGTGGGAGCCTGCTGTGGTGCAGAACCCTCTTAGGCTACGTTCACACTAGCCTTGTGTGCATGCGGCAGAGAGGCGTTTGGGAAGCGTTTTTACCGCTTCCCAAACGCCTCTGCCAATTCTGCACATTACAGCACATGGTGCTGTTCTAACGGGAGCGTTTGCGTCGCGTCGCGTTGCGTCGCGGCAAAACGGACGCCTCTGGACGAGTCAGGAGGCTTTGAAGCCTCCTATTCTCGTCTATGGTGCCGCTCCGCAAACGCCCGGCCGGCGTTTGCGGTGCGGTTGCGACGCGGTTGCAGGGCGTTTGCGGAGCGGTAACACCACTCAAACTGCATTATAGGCGTTTGTGGGGCGTTATTAACGCTCGGCAAACGCCTAGCAACCGCCGCTAAACCGCGCATGCGGCGTTTGCGGAGCGTTTGCCGAGCGTTAATAACGCTCCGCAAACGCCGGACCAACGCTTGCCAAAAGCTATAGGGGCGTTTGGCAAGCGTTGGCAAAACAGCCTAGTGTGAACGAGCCCTTAAGGGCTCAGTCTGTAAGTCATGGTATTCAACAAACTACAAACTAGTTGGCTATAATAATTCCTGGAGCTGAGGCATTTGGCTTGTTTAACCTCTTAGGCTCCATGTACACGGGACACTTCTGAACGATGGAAACTGACTTCTGGAAAACGTAGGTTAAGAAACGTCTGTTTAGCCGTGTTTGCATACCGCGTTTATGAGTGTTTGCGTTTAGAAGTGTTTTTTAAAGATAACCTCAGAAGACCTTCCAAAATGCTTAGAATACACTGAAAAACAGTAAAAAAAATAACTATTTCAGACATTTTGAGAGAAATAGAGAGAGCAGAAGCAGAGAGAGCAGTATTTATTTGTTGAGATTAGCTGTCTTTTTTTTTTTTTGGTGTTTGGATGTGTTCCAGCTCATTTCTGTGCAGAAATTATTGCAGCAGTGTCTAACATATTTTCTTTCATTCGAACCCTCAAACTGGAAATGAAAGATTTAAAAAAAAAATTTCAAATGCAATTGCTTATAAATGCGGTTAGCCACGTTTATAAGCGTTTAGCGTTTGAAACACTGATAAAATCTACTCCTGAACACAAGTTTGGTGCTTTCAAAAAAGCGACTGTAAACTCAACTGCCTGTAAATGACTGTAAACGACATAGTGTACATGGACACATAGGAAAACATTAGGGAGAGTTCAGGGGCTGCTGAAAAAAATGCAGAAAAGCTCCTAAACGTGAGTTTATCAGCTGCAGTGTACATGAGCCTTAAGGATCGGCATGTTACATCTTCTACCTGTCCAAGCCATTTTTCAATGCGGTAGTTTGTTTGACAATTTCTTTGTCATGCAACACTAAACCCAAATGAATTTGATATGCTTTTTTTAGACATATGAAGATTTATTTTGGTAGTATTTAATAACTACTAACCTTTTTAGTATTATTTTTTATTATATAGATTAAAAAAAAATAACAACATTGTAAAAAAAACGTTTCCCTTACTTTTTGTTATACAGCATAGCCAATATAAATCAGAACACTACAAAACCACATCCAGAGGAGCTCTTTTTGGAATGTACACTCTCCAAGGTAATCTTATTTAATAATGCACGATACTCGTACAGATCATACACAGAGGGATCAGGAGGTGAAGGAGTTAATGTATAGGTCACATACAGTGGGAGGATGGAGATGAAGGGGTTATTGTGCAGATATGCAGGATAATAAAGGTGAGGGGTTAATATACAGGTCAGATCTGAGTCAGGTTACTGTAGAGAGGTGAATGACACTATATATAGTACTGGATGACAATGGCACTAATTTACCCTTGTACTGGCTACAATCAGGGAGCTTTCTTTCCACCCACACACCGATCAGTGTGTGACAGCAAGGTGAAAGTCGGCTGCTAACTGTAGCCATTGTTGGCTTTGTGTGATGCTGTCATTGGTCACAGCAATCAGAGACAATTTCATCACTTTTTTCTGTCCCTGTCAGAACTGTAGTGTCACCTCATTGTCAGGCTGTAAGCCCAATAGAGGATTGCCTCATGCCTGAATTAAAACCCAAACATTTTATATATTGCAGCCTACAGTCCTTAGATGGTGGCAGCATTCGTTCTTTTATTTCTGCCTGTTTTGACTTTGACATACTGCTCACTGACTGCCTTGCCAATACATATTGCCATAGCCTGCCAATATATACTGCTCTCTGCCCTGCCACTAAATTCTCCTCCATGACCGCCCTGCCACTACATACTGCTCTCTGCCCTGCCACTAAATACTGCTCCTTGACCGCCCTGCCACTACATACTGCTCTCTGCCCTGCCACTAAATACTGCTCCCTGACCGCCCTGCCACTAAATACTGCTCTCTGCCCTGCCACTAAATACTGCTCCCTGACCGCCCTGCCACTACATACTGCTCTCTGCCCTGCCACTAAATACTGCTCCCTGACCGCCCTGCCACTAAATACTGCTCTCTGCCCTGCCACTAAATACTGCTCTCTGCCTTGCCACTAAATACTGCTCCTTGACCGCCCTGCCACTAAATACTGCTCTCTGCCCTGCCACTAAATACTGCTTCCTGACCGCCCTGCCACTAAATACTGCTCTCTGCCCTGCCACTAAATACTGCTCCTTGACCGCCCTGCCACTAAATACTGCTCTCTGCCCTGCCACTAAATACTGCTCCCTGACCGCCCTGACACTAAATACTGCTCCCTGACCGCCCTGCTACTACATACTGCTCTCTGCCCTGCCACTAAATACTGCTCCCTGACTGCCCTGCTACTACATACTGCTCTCTGCCCTGCCACTAAATACTGCTCCCTGACTGCCCTGCCACTAAATACTGCTCTCTGCCCTGCCACTAAATACTGCTCCCTGACTGCCCTGCCACTACATACTGCTCAGTGACCGCCTTGTCAGTATTTACTGCTCACTGACTGCCCTGCCACTACATGCTGCTCATTGACTGCCCTACCACTTCATACTGCTCACTGACTGCCTTGCCATTACACACTGCTCACTGACTGCCTTGCCACTACACACTGCCCTCTGACTGCCCTGCCACTGCATACTGCTCACTGACTGCTCTACCACTACATACTACTCATTGACTGCCCTGCCATTACATAGTGCTCACTCACTGCCCTACCACTACATTGTGCTCACTCACTGCCCTGTCACTACATACTGCTCACTGACTGCTCTACCACTGCATACTACTCATTGACTGCCCTGCCATTACATAGTGCTTACACACTGCCCTTCCACTACATTGTGCTTACTCACTGCCCTGTCACTACATACTGCTCACTGACTGCTCTACCACTGCATACTACTCATTGACTGCCCTGCCATTACATAGTGCTTACACACTGCCCTTCCACTACATTGTGCTTACTCACTGCCCTGTCACTACATACTACTCAATGACTGCTCTCAGTGGTGTATTTAGGTTTCATGCTGCCCTAGGCAACACAAAAATCCCCCCCAGCCCCCACCCGAGAGAGCCTTCCACTGCCCCCCATACACTGGCAATCCCACCACCCCGGCAAGAGAGAAGACACTCACCTTCACAGCTTCGGACATCCCCAGGAACAAGAGTCAGGCTCTGCATACACCATCAAGCAGACTGCAGACTCTCTCAGATCCCACCTGGTCCCCATCTTGCGTGTGTCTCTTCTTTCATGCCTTCTTTCGGGGGGCAGCACTTGCCCCCCTGAAAAATACTACTACCCCCCTGAAAAATGCTGCCCTAGGCAAATGCCTTATTTGCCTTGTGGTAAATACGCCCCTGACTGCTCTGCCACTATATACTGTCTACTGTCCCACTACTACATACTACTCCCTGACTTCCCTGCCACTACGTACTGCTCACTGACCATATTGCCACTACATATTGTTCACTGACCACCCTTTCACTACATACTGTTCTCTGCCCTACTACTACACATTGCTCACTGACCACCCTACCACTACTTTTCACTCACAGCCCTGTCACTACATACTGCTCACTGACTGCCCCGCTACCACATACCAGACACTCCATAGCTCTTCATTGGCATTTCTTACTGCTCCACACTGCATACTTTTTGTTTACTTTTGTATCTCTTTAGCCCCATAACTACAGCTCTCTTATACTGTACATGCTTAATTAAAGTATGGCATTAGGTTAACAATATGCCTCTTGTAATACCCCGTCCATTTGAATGATTGTCCCACCCCTAATTAAAGTACAGTCTCCGCCTACAATGGCTTCCTGGATGCACAGAGAAAAAAAGAGTCCCTAGATTTTTTTTTTTTAGATATTGGTAACTATGTAAACAGTATTAAAAAATGTTACATTTTGACTTTGGCCCAGGTCAGTGGCTGATAACTCTCCTAATTTCTAGGCTGCTTGAAAAGGGTAAAACTGTCAGTTACCACAGCACATAGTTTTCTTTCATGTAATCCAATCTTAACCCTTGTTATAATATCTGTTGAGTATATGTTATCATCACTGACCTCAGGCAAGAGATAACACAGCCCTTGTAAGGGCTTCACAGCCTGACATTTAGCCTGATACTTCAGCTTGGATAGAGAAAAAATACAAGAAAATAATCAAAAATCAATTCCTGAAATGCTGCACTATTCCGACAACTTAAAATTGGAGATTCTGATTTTACAGATGCTATACACACAACATGGCAGCATCATGATACATAACGTTCATTATTACACTTGGGTGGCATCACCAAGTGGCAGAACCCCTGGGGAGTGGTGACATTGTTTTCTTACTTTCATGACCTCTCTGGATCATAGTGAACAAACAGGCTACATTCTCAGATGCAAACCCCACTCTACAGCTGTGACATTCTGTGTTAAAATGTGTGCTTTTTGGTCACCAAAGGCAATTTTTTCCAGCATGAATTGTAATAGTAGACACAGGTAGCCCTTCCCATCCTCCTCTGATAAAGTGACACAAAATGAGGGAAACTGCAGTCAGTAATGGTGCTGTCGCTACGCACAGACGAGAAGTTAAAGAAGCTGCAAATTCATCCCCTTGTACGGCTCATTAAGCCCCAGAAAAGTCCATTTCCAGAGACTGGCCACATACGGATCGTGTTATTCATCGTCCTGCAGCCAGGCAGAAGATGGATCATCTACTGAACCGGCACAAGGAACACTCTGTGGTTTGGAAACCTGTTAAGTAATAATTTTGGAGCCCCAGTGTTTGCTTTTAATAAAGAAACATGTGATCATTTAAAGCACAACTCTGGTATTTCCCCTTTCAGTCCTCTACCTCGGACCCCCCTAAAGCCCCCCTACCCTACCACATTTAGTTAATTCATTTTAACCAGTATAGTTACCTTTTCCAGTTGTCATCTGGCCAAACATGTGACATGCAGGGTCCTCGTCTGTTCTTCTCCACTTTAATACATTCTCCTGTGAACCCTGGCCAGCGTGATAACGCATTCCTCAGGGGGTGTGTCCATGACAGCCTGGGATCAGAGGAAGTGGGTTGAATGATGATGGAATGCTGGACAGAGTAGTGAGTCCACAGATGAGTATTGTAGACAGTTATGATTTTTTTTATTTTTCAGGCTAGGCTAGGCTATATTTATTTATTTTCCTTTTGATTCACATCTGCACTCATCTGTTACCTTTTATGTAGCTTTTAGCATCTTATCCCCATATAATCATCATAGCCTAACCAGGTGCAATCTGCAAAGTCGTGAGGCAGTAACCTACAATGTAGCAGACCTTCCAACTGTACCTAGTGCAGTCTGATCTGTGGGATTCAGCTGTCAGTTTGACAGCTGATCCTGCACTATGTATGGACAGCGTTCACAGTGGCTCTTTATCAAGGAATCTTGCAAAAAATTTAAGAAAAAAAGTTTCAAATGTAACCATTCATCAACCCTAATTAATAATTCATTTATTACAGGTATTAATATTGTACAGGACGTCAGGGTCCTGGACGGGACATATGTATCCCCCGTTTTTTGGACTGTGGTCCTTTAGAACCACTTCCCCCCCACCCTATCGCAGAAGTACTGCTACAGGGTTGCAGGAATGCGCAAAATCACGTATACATACGTGATATGCAGTTCTGGGTAGGTGGCACGCTGCTATTGAACATGAACACGTCAATCACCAGGTCCCGATTCTCGGCTGGGACTCAGTGATTGTCGGCAGAGCTGACAGGAGAGACCTGTGTGTAAACAAAACAGGTGTTACTCCTGTCAGCATAGACATGCACAGCAGAGAAATACAAGCAGCATGTCTCCTTAGTATAACACAACACAGCACATAATGTAAAATACACACAGCACACTGTTAACCCTTTGATCACCCCATATGTACAGTGTCAATGTTTATTATTAGCACTGATCACTGTATTAGTGTCACTAAGTGGCATTTAGTCAGTTCCCACCCAATATCAGAATGCCCGCCGCAGTCCCGCTATAAGTCGCTGATCACCGCCATTACTAGTATAAAAAAAATTCCAGTACGCTGGGGACGTTAAGCCGCAATACAGGAAGCACACAGGCCGCCATCTTTGTATAGGAAAACAGCATTTGAACACACAAAGAGTTTATCCTGCAGTGTCCCAGTTGGACACTATCAAATGTGAGTGGAAATTTTTGTATTTTAATAAAGGTGTTTTATTTACAATACTACACTATGAGGAGCATCTTTTTCATATGTATGGAGTGGAGTTGGAGGAGATAGTAAGCTGATGGTGGAAATGACATCACCTGAGGAAGTCACGTGTTACCATGACGCAAAGCGTCGGTACGCGAGGAGGATTCTGGGAGCGCGGTGACGTCATTTCCGGCGTGGCGGCCATACTTTAAATACCTGTATTAAATACCCATGCAGGAGATTCATAGCATGGGGTATTGAAGGCTTGTTATCAGAGGAATGCAAATGTGAGTGGGCAATTTTATTATATATTTATTTGAAGAATAAAAACAGTATTACACTATGTGAGTTTTTGTCTATATATGAACCGAGGAGAAGGCTGCTGAGAGAGTGTAAGAGGCGGGGGAGGACCCGGTGAGTCATCAGAGTGGTGTCCTGTTTTTAGAGCAAGCTGACCCTGTGGGGTCTTGTCAAGGAGGTGAGGGGCCACTACAGCTATTGTTTGGATTCACACAGTGTGGACACTTGTGATCACATGCATGAAGATTGAAAGTCTTTTATGTTGTATTTGGACACTATATTTTCCTTATGGACTTATTTTTAAATAACAGATGTTTGCAGTGATTTTGCTTTAGTGATTGTCACTATTTTTTCACTTTATATTCCCATTTGGGATTACACGTGTTGCACTTTATTGTAATTGCATATTTTGCACATAGGTTTAGTACCGTGTGGTATTATTTAGAGCACTGATAATTTTTGCACAGTTAGATAGCACTTATATTTATCTATTTAGTAATTTTAGGGGTAGCGCTGCACTTTATATTTATTTGGAACTTAATATTTTCTAATTTTTTTGATGGACATATGTTTAATTTTGGATAATTTCAACGCACGTTTGGGCACATGCGTTTGTCAATTATGACACAAGGATTTGCACGTTTTTACATGTATTAATTTTTTTGATGGACATATCTTTAATTTTGGATAATTTCAACGTATGTTGAGCACATGCGGTTGTCACTTATGACACAAGGATTTGCACGTTTTTGTATGCATATTTGGTATTTATTGGAGTATATCTGTTTACTATGCACAATGATATATGTTTATGGTATACATCTACTTATAACACTAATATATTAGAGCATTATTTGTGCGCTGCATATACACTTTTTCAATTATTTACTGTATGTGGGAACACATTCTATGCGGGGAGCACATCACTGTATAATCATATTAACACCATATTGCGCTGCCGTTTTTTCTATGTATTTCCAGAATATATACTGCCATTTGTAGACGCTATAACTTTCACAAAAACTAATTCATATACACTTATTGGGATTTTTTTAGCAAAGACATGGAGCTGAATACATTTTGGCCTAAATTTATGAAGAAATGTTGTTTTAAAATTTTTATACTGGACATGTTTTATACCAAAAAGTCAAAAATATTGTTTTTTTTTTTCAAAATTGTCAGTCTTTTTTTGTTTATAGCGCAAAAAATAAAAAACACAGAGGTGATAAAATACCACTGAAAGAAAGCTCTATTAGTGGGAACAAACTGACATAAATTTCATTTATGTACAATGTTGCATGACTGCGCAATTGTCAGTTAAAGTAACTCAGCGCTGTATTGCAAAAAATGACATGGTCAGGAAGGTGGGTAAATCCAGTGGCGGGCAGGTGGTTAATGGGGATGATACAAATACAGTTTTGGACATTCGGGAATTCTCACCCAATGCAGGGTGAAGGATTCCAGTTAAAAAGGGGAAAACTGGCTTACAAGAAATATAATGTAAGACAAAAAAACTGTAGCTTTAAAGACCAGTAAAGCATTTTGGTTTTGCACAGTACCTTGATCCGTTTGTATCAGACTCTGCCCAGAGGTGCTTAGAATTTAATGTCTCCGTCACAGTCATCTACACACGCTCTAGGGCCAATTGTGTTGGAAGTTGCACTGGAATGTTATATAATACAAATGATGTGTAAAATTTAACAGCTCCTGGATACATGGATTGTGCTGTTGTTCCTAAGTAAAGAAGCAGCAACAAACATTGGAACAGATTACTAAATTGACATGATGTTTGAAAAAAATATGATTTTTTCAGAAAGAACATTTACGAGGAATTAAGTAACTTTCAGGGTCCATTTACACCTAAGTGGCTATGTCGCCTGATGATGTGCACTACATTAAGGCAGCCTATTTATTTGAATGGACTGGCAACAAACCAAAATGGAAGAAAAATTGGGCAATCACCTTTTTTTCCAACACAGTGCACCACAATCCACAGTACTGCATTACAGTGCACTACAATGCATCTGTGTAGAAGATGCATAAAAACATCTTGGGCTGAAGTGGTCAAAACAAGCCAAGGAAAGTGGTCCAGGTGGTTTTACAACCACCCGATCACTTTTACTCTAGTGAGAAGGGCCGCCTTATGTCTGCACACAGCAGTGCAATGCCTTACGTCTGTGCACAGACATGCAGTGTCTTCATGTGCACTGCAGTAAAATGCTACATGTCTTCAAACAAGTGTTTTCTAAGTGCCCTAGTGATTACTGGTATTTATCCAGTGTGGAAAAACACCAGTCCCGGCACCCTGTGTGAACGAGTCCTTAATGGAAACTTGACTGATATAAGATATACATGTTTTATTTTTTAGAATACATAAGAAAATGTAGCAAGGCCCCTGAAGGAGCCTCTGAGGGCCCTCCTAGCCTGTCTAGAAGTAAAAGTTCCACACTTTTCCCAAGCACTCAATGGCCATTCAACAACAACCAATAAATAGACCTGTACTCTGTCAATATTTGCTCAATGAGAACTTTATTTGGGTATCTCTGGAGAAGTGAGGGGCATGGTGTCCTGGATACTTGGAAGCTTCAGATGGTTACTTCCGCACAGAAGAGCAAAGGAAGAAAAATTGACCTTCTCTGTTAGACTGGTATGGTGTGCCTTTAAGCCAAGGCTCCCTGCCCTCCTCCTCCTGGAATCACCTTCCAAAGGGATGAAATCACGCCTACAATCCCCAGCTTTTCTCTTAGCAGTAGTCCTTCCTAGGCAGAAGATTGGGAGGACAATAATGACAGCACATGTCCTCCCTAGGGTAGGGAGCTCCCTGGAAGGTCCCCTAACTATTTATATCCTCCCCTAGCTTGCACCATTGGCCATAAACCTCTTAGTGGTTGACTAGGGGGAATACAAATATTCATTACTCATTGTATCATCACTGTCCACATTATTACCAAGGACATTTGCGGCAGCAGCAGGAGGAAGCAGACAACCTAGACGCTAGTTAGTAACATTTGTTTGCACAAGCCCATTGAAAGCAATGGGTTATATTCAGATCAGTAAAAAAAAAAAAGACAATGGAACTCCTAAAAGCATGGATTTAGGATAGAAGCTTTTCTGCAGGGCAGGGCTCCTACAGAAATATTAAAAACTTGATGTAAAACCCCAAAAAAATTTTCCATCCAAAATATATGTTGTTTTTGAAGGTAGGTACATAACATTATGATCTGGGTTGTTGAAGGAAACCAGATCACCCACACAATATGAAACATACAAACTCCATGCAGAATGAGTGGTGGTTAGAAATGAACCCAGGATTCTAGCACTGCAAGGCCACTGTACCAAGCCTTAATTCAGAGTAGAAACGTGCCCTTAGCATCTAGCAGATGTACATACACAGTGCCTGTAATTATGATGTCAGAATATGCAGGCCTCTCTCAGCATCCCCTACAAGCCTGCATGTGTCTCACAGATAAAGGCGTGTTGCATAATCTTGCATGCAATTAGCATTTTAATGAGTATGGATTCCATTTGCTGCAAGCCCCCCCCGTATCTGCCTTCACGCCACACTACTGAGCATCAAGCCCACGGCCGATCTGACAACGGACCGAATTCCTGTACTTCCTGCAATGTACAACGGTCGGTTAATTCGCTAGCGGGCCTGGCTGGGTACATTTTGCGTGTGAAGCCAGCACTTTGTGTTAACATCAAGTGAAGTTCTGCACTGGCTTGCCCGCTGTGCCACGCAGCATATGCTTTGATGGGTTTTGACTCATTCTGCATGCCAGGGGCAGAGAGAGGCACATCTAACTGAAAGGGCCTAGACCTCTGTATTTTTGTCCTCAGGGTCCTATGAGGATGTGTGATCGTTCCTGCCAAGAACATCACTGGTCACAGAGTTCTCTGTTCTGCAAAGTGGAGAAATGGAACCAAAATTCCCTTTCTAACCCTATTTCATAAAAGTATCTTCCTACACTTTCCAAAATTATGAGAGGAACAGCTAAGTACAATCACTGCACCGCACTACTATGCAGGAAGCATATGTAATACATGAATACAGAGAACTCAGTGTGCATTTAGAGTACAGTTCATACACAGAAACAAGTTTTTTTTAATTAAAACATTAATACATTTTGCATATCTTCCAAAATCTGAATATGAAAAATAGGGACAACCTCACAGCATGCTACTGAAAAAAAGTGGGTATACTGTAGATACATTGTGCTGGACGTTGGCTATGGACTAAAGAAACATGAATAACTACAGTCCAAACATTTTCTTAGTATACTGCATGTATATGCTGCAGTCCATGTACCCACAAAATACTCCTTAACGCCCAACTCCAGGCAAAATCTCTTTTTTTTTCTCTCCCCTTCCTCCCCCCACCTCTAATAAATCCTGCCAGTTACATTTTCCTTTCCTGGGTGAGTCAGTTATGCTCATCTGAATCCCCCCCGTCAAGATCCAGGGACCACTAGTCCAGCTCCAGTGGTTAACCCTCACCAGCTGGTCAGCTTCAGTCTCCTTGATCCAACATCAATTCTGCTCTGGATCCTGAGAGGACTCCTTCACTGGCTCATCCAGGAAATTAATAGGGAGAAGAAGGATGAATGTGTAACCAGGTTTTTTTTACCCAGTGATCAGCAAGAGGGGATTGAGAGGGAAGGGCGGGGGTGTTAAAGTGTTACTAAACCCACAACAGCAAAATCAGCCTGTATGTGAAGTAAAGCATGCTTGTTACACTCACTGTGGCACCTACAGGGTTAGTCCTCTGCATTGTGTAAAAACGCTGTTTGTTCCTGTCTTCTTTGTTCTTCCCCTTGTTCAAGTGACCACCTCTTATCTCCTGATAAGACAAACTGAACCGTAGGGATTTTGTACATGCTCAGTTTGGTGTGTATTGCTAGAGAGGTTTTTTTTTTCTTGGGAGAGTGCATGTGATCAACATAGGGCCAATCAGCACTGGTCAGACAAAGGTCAAGGGTTTTGCATCCTCCTAGAGCAAAAAGAAAACTCCTCCTCCTACAAACTTTAGCTAGTGCTTGGCTGAACACTGATAGGAGCCACAAGACTTCTCTAACTACTGATGTGAAAAGGTATTTAGAAGTTTATATTTACTAAAATAATTGCATTTCCATGTCCTGTGTACTGGTGAGACCAGATATAGTAAATGCAGGGTGCTGGGTTTCGTAACACTGATTTTACTGTTGTGGGTTTAGCGACCAGCAACTGTTGACACGATAATCACTTTGGTCAGAAGTATGTAATGTATGTACAGCCGTGAGCATTTGTTATGTACCACACACTGAGTAGTAAAGGCACATAGACTGTGCACTTTGGAAGTGCTGTTGGACTCATTTTCCTTAGTAAATGTAAATGTGGTAAAGCTTCACACGCTGTAACGAATACCCAATTAGGTCCAGGGAAAATAAAATAAAGCATTTTGCTTGTACGATTGGATGATGGAAATCAGCAGAGCTTGATCACATTTACTAAGCTCTGGGGAAAATTAGATCAACTGCATTTGCAAAGTGCACAGTCTATTTGCCTTTAGTAAATCATACCCATTGCATAGGATGCAGCAGTCAGCAGTATGTGTCCTAGTACCTCTTTATTTTACTTGTCAGCAGGAGGAAAAGATAGCCAGCATCGGTCGTCAGTGGGAGAAAAAAATGCCCAGCATTGATGGTCAAGGAGGGAAAGATGTCTGGCATCAATGGTTAGGGCTGGATAAAAGTGGTCTACTGTCCAAAAAGGAGTAATTTGGGGAGTGCTGTCCTGGCATTTTTATTTGCCATGTTTTATAATAAAAAGTAAGGGAAACAGGTTTTCTTAACTTTTAGTCTTTTTTTCTTTCTCCAAAAAACAATAAAATAATACAGTAGTTATTAAATTTACCAAAAGAGAGTCCCTATGTTTGGTACAAATGTGTTTACTCTATGGGTACAGCACTTAAATTTACACATTGCACTAATTTTGTACTGATGACCATTTAATGGTTCTTTTGTATACTTGTACAAAAAAATTTATAAAAAAAAAAATGATATAACAATTTGGGTACAGTGTTGTATGACTGGGCAAATTTCAATCAAACTCTATCACAGCGCAAAAAAAAACGGGAACTCGGTCTGAATGGGTATTAAAGGCAAGTACTGAAGTGGTTAATCACTTGCTGACCGCCAAATGTAGAAAAATGTCCTGTCAGCAAGTAATTATAACAAGCTCATGGCTGTCTGGTATCATTTTAACAAGCCATAAGATTGGTATCAATTTTTACAGGCCATACTTTTTTCAGCGCAACGCGGCGGGGGGCCTCGTGCGACAGCCAATTGAACCTAATAAAATGTCACTGCTTGACATTTCAATAAAGTTCCCTAAAAGAAACAGTAAACCATGTGACTAGTCATCCCACCAGACCATACCACACACAGCTGCTACATTGTAACATAGTGGTTGGTGTCAATAGACCCCAACAGTGGTGAGAAGAGTTGACCCTCCCCAATTGCGTAGGTCCAACACGTGTTTGTAAACAGCAGTCGTTCCACACAGGTGAGGTATTGCTGTGAACGTCAGAGTGAAAGTAGTACTTCCAGGGCCATAATTCACAGTTAACTCTAAACTAATAACCTGCAAAGGCTTTGGAGTGCCACCTAACAACAACTTTAGTCACCGTAGTTAGTTGCCATTTCATGGCTGCACACAATTTTGAGTCTTGACATGTTTGGTATCTATATACTCAATGCAACATCACTTTTTTTTTTACCAAGAATTAGGTATTACATTGTGTTTATGTGCTCTAAAATTCAACTAAGTGTATTTTTTACCTGAAAATTTGCTCTTGATAAATGCCTTGGCATAGAAAAAAATGTCAACAGCCACCATTTTATTCTTCAGGGACTCTGATTTCAGAAAAGATATCTTTAGAGGTTATAAGTAATTTTCTAGCAAAAAATGCTGATTTCAACGTGTGTGAATAATTTAAAATGATTGCCTCAGGCAGCAAGTGGTTAAAGCGGAGCTCCACCCAAAAGGGGAAGTTCCACTTTAACAGGTTGCCGACCAGCCACAGTGTGTTTACTGAGGCAGGGCGGCACCACTGCGCAGAACGCCGTTTTTAAACGTCGGTCTGCAAAACAGGAAGGGGGCGCGTGCCCGCCCTACCCGTCCCGCTGATCGCGGCAGCGGGTGTCAATCACCGGGTCCCGGCAATTACCGGCAATCACTGACAGAGAGCATGGCTGAAGTGTTTACACTGCAAGTCTGCTCCCTGTCAGTTCGGAGCACATGCTGATCCAAGAGAAGAGTTTATCTCTCAGATCAGAGTCCCTTGAAGTACACACCCCCGCCCCCTAGTAAAACACTCCCCTCACACAGTTAACCCTTTCAATACCTAAATAAGTGTCAGTGTTTTGTTTTTTTTGCACTGATCATTGTATTGGTGCCACTGGGGATGTCAGTGACCCTAAGTCAGTTCCCCCCAGTGTCAGATTGTCCGCCGCAGTCCCGCTGTCCCGCCATAAGTCACTGATCGCCGCCATAAGTCGCTGATCGCCGCCATTATTAGTATAAAATAATGTAAAAATCCAGTATCTATACCGCCATTTGTAAACGCTATAACTTTCACGTAAACCAATTAATTTACACATATTGGGATTTTTTTTAGCAAAGATATTTCGCAGAATACATTTTGGCCGAAATTTATGACAAAATTTTATTTTTAAATTTTTTTATTGGACATGTTTTATAGCAAAAAGTCCAAAATATTGTTTTCTTCTCAAAATTGTCAGCCTTTTTTTTATAGTGCAAAGAATAAAAAACGCACAGGCACTCAAATGCCACCGAAAGAAAGCTCAATTTGTGGGAAAAAAAGGACGTAAATTTAATTTGGGTGCAGTGTTGCATGACCGCGCAATTGTCAGTTAAAGTAACACAGCGACATAACACAAACCGCTTCTGTAACCTCTTCCTGACTGCCCTATAGCAGAAATACTGCTACAGGGCGGCATGGGTGCACAAAATCACATATATACATGTGATTTGCGCTCCCGTGGTTTTCCTGCCCCTCCCAGATAGCTTCAGATTGCCCGTCAGTACACCAGTCATCAAATTTAACCCCTTGATTGCCAAGAACACGGTCATGTACAATAAACCTCCATTGCTAGTATAGTGTCTGAACGGATCAATATCTTTGATCAGATCAGCACTATACCAACGTTCACATTAGTATAGTGTCCCCAAAAACACAGCGTTTTGCAGGCCATAGATGGGTCGAAAACTGGCCGTTTTAAAAAAAAAAAAGAAAAATCGGTCATTTAATAGGCCAACGTTACCACCAACGGTAAAAAAAATCGTCCGATTTTCGTCCCGTCTACGGCCGGCATTTAATTACTTCTGTCCCTTGCAGAGAGCTCCGCTATTATATTTGACATGAAAAAGTGTTGCGGTTCCATTTCGGATACAGATGTTTTTATTCGGATACAAATAGATGCATTGTTGCAACCGCAATACTTTTTCATGTCAAATATAATAGCGGACTGGAATTCTTTTTCTTCTTCTTTTTCTTCTTCTTTTCTTCTTCGTTTTCTTCTTTTATTCTTCTTTTTCTTCTTCCTCTTCTTTTTTTTCTTCTTCCTTTTCTTCTTGCAGGTCACGGCTCATGCGCAGATTTGGCCATCATTGCCGGGTAAATTGGCCGATTGGCCCGAAAAACAGCCAACCAATTAACCCACTAACAGTGCAAAAATCGACTGATTTTCCATCCTTTTTCCATATGGGGTGCCACTTATACGTGGACAACATTTATTCAAGCGTGCCACTATTTAATCATTTGTACAATCTTGGAACTGGCACTTGTGGCAAAGTGTGACCTAATGTGTGCCCACCATTAGAACTGGGTGGATGCCGGGCGGTATATTCTAATGGTGGGCAGACCACACACTTTTTCTTGCAGAGATTTCTTCTCTTTTTTTCATTCAGTCCACAGGCTGCATAGAAAAAAAAAGAACATAGCATATATAACCAACAAGGACCAGCGATGTACTGGTACATCACTGGACTTTGAACGGTTATACCAGGGTGATGCCTACAGCTGCAGGCATCTTCCTGGTATCGGAAAATGACAAAAAAAAATTTTTTTTTTACACAAAATTGCCACTTAAATGATTTACTGCTCACACATGCCATGGGTATATGTGGAATTACTCCCCAAAATACATTCTGCTAATTCTCCCAAGTATGGGGGTACCACATGTGAGAGACGCTTTGGCAGTCTAGCCAAGTACAGGACCCCAAAATCCAATAAGCACCTTCAGGCTTTTAACCACCTTCCGCCTGCCATATAGTACAATGATGGGCGCAAGTGGTTCTCTCGTTCTGATAGGACGTCATATGATGTCCTTCCATTCTCACCACGCATGCGCAGCTCAGGGAGCACGCAGCGCTGTGATCGCCATCTGTTCTTATCTCAACACTGACACAGTTTATGCAATAGAGACTGCTCCTTGCTTAGCAGCCCACTAGCCATCCAGTACACACTATGAAAGAGACAACTACACATGCACCACCTACAAAAGGGCCCCCATTAAAAACCGACCAGCACTGACAATTAGGTGCCTGGTACTTTGCAGTCACCTCTATTGGTACTCCTTTGTCAGGAACGTATACACCCACCCGCTATTGGGGCTGTATGTGCAGTGTGCACATGAGGACCTGTATTTCTGGGTTAGTTGATGCTGATACTTTTAACCCTGTTTGCACCAGTTATAATTTGGTTTGGCATCACTACAGTTCAATTGATTGCCAGCTCATGGGTCAGTGCTCATTTATCTAGTATAGCATCTTTAAACCTGTTTGCCTGTTTATGTTTTCATGCATTGTTTTCATGCAATGTTTATCTGCATTGCCTTAATACATCCATTTAATCCACCACTGCTTGTGGTAGCATATTAATGCTTAAAGTGTTACTAAACCCATGACCCTGCATTCACTATATTTGGTCTCCCAAAATACACAGAACATGGAATTGCATTTAGTTTAGTAAATATAAACTGCTAAATACCATTTCTCATCAGCAGTTAGAGCAGTCTTGTGACTTTTATCAGTGTGCAGCAGAGTACTGGTTAAAGCTTGTGGGAGGAGTCTTCATTCTCCCCTGATTGTCCTCTGAGGCTGCAAGACCCCTAACCTTCTGTCTGGACAGCATGGATTGGCCCTGTGCTGATCACATGCACTCTTCAAAGAAAAAAATAAAAACTCTCTAGCAATACACACCAAACTGAGCATGTGCAGCTTGCCCCCAAGGCTCTGTTCTATCAGCAGATGGATTGGGGACTGTGGAAGAGGGGGAGGATCAGAAAAGACAGGATCAAACATCTATTTTACAGAATGCTGAGGATTAACCCCCTTAGGTTCCACAGTGAGTAAAACAAGCATGCTTTACTGCATATACAGACTGATTTTACTGTTGTGGGTTTAGTAACACTTTAAGTCACATAGGTGTGAGCAATCTCCAGCCTACAGCCAGGTGTGTCAGTGAGGACCAAGCAGCTTTAAGAGTTGTGGCAGAACAGAGAACATATCACCAGCACCACCTATCTATGTAGCACTTACCCCTCCTGTGGGGGGTAAGTGCTACATAGATAAAGAGTATTAGGTGGTGAATGCATATCTCTTCTGCAAAGCATATTTCTGATGTATTCTTCTATAGTCAAAAGCCTAGGCATTGCGTCACATGACCTTCTAAAGAAAAGGATTAGCCAGTCTGAACTCTGATCCTCCTATTTGACATAAATCACATGACAAATGCAGAAGCTTTTGGTTTTGTAGGCAGCAATTGATATTTAACTCAGCCCTTCTATTACTCTTTATTTTTCTTTTCCATCAAGACCAGGGGCATCCAAACTACAGCTGCAAGCCAAATCTGGCCCACTGCAAGATCTGGTCCATGGATATAAGGGGGGTTTTGATGGGGATTCTTATATAGGGGGAAGGCTGTGATGTTAATCCAGGGAATATCCTCTCGGGGATCAGGAAATAATTTTTTCCCCTGCAGGAGCAAATTGGATCATGCTTTGCTGGTTTTTTTGCCTTCCTCTGGATCAGCTGTGGGTGTAGGATTATAACTTTTTTATTTTTTTTATGATTGAACTGGATGGACTTGTGTCTTTTTTCAGCCAGACTAACTATGTAACTATGTTAGGAGGACTTTCAGGGCAACTCTGATGTAAGGGGGGACTTTGATGGGTATTGTGATGTAAGTGGCCTCTGATGTAAGGCGTAATCTGATGGGGACTCTGATGCAAAGGGGAATTTGATGGGGAGGTTCATGTAAGGGGGCTCTAATGAGGACCCTGATTTAAGGGGGGACTCAGATGTAAGGTGGACACTCTGTTAGAGACCCTGATTTAAGGGGGACTCAGATTTAAAGGGGACACTCTGGTAGAGATCCTGATTTAAGGGGGGACTCATGTAAGGGTGGACTTTGATGGGGCCCTTGATGTGTGGGGGGGGGGGGGACTTTGATGAACTCAGGCTTATGTAGAATTTTTTTGCTTTGTTTTAATACGGGGTTTATTTGTTGTTCAAAATCATATCATGCTGCATACTGCAAAACTCCAAGTAAAATATATCTATTCTTTCAAATTTTATTTGTTAATTTATATAACTGATTTTTGTAACGTATACAATGTGACCCTTATACTGAAAAGTTTGAAGACCCTGATCAAGACTGTCAGCATAGTTTCAAGTTACACTTCAGTACAGGTCTGCTTTATATTTTCATATTGATGTGTATATCTATCATAGATTTGTTGTATGCATTTTATTAAGTTGCAGCAAATTATCTGCGGCAGACAGCAAAAGGTTTTTTTTAATGTTCTTTTTTTTTTTTTGTGACATCAGTGATGATCTTCCCAGCAACCTCAGTCTCTCAGAGGTGTGCAGAACATCAGAGAAACGGCCTGCATTATGTAACAGAAGTCAAGAGAGCGGATCCATGTTTTATTGATGGACCCGCGTAATGAACGGGTTATGACATTTGTCTGCTCAGCGCTGGGGAGCCGGCTAAAAAAAATTGCAGTGGAGGGAAAGAACAGAAAGAGACCCCCTCCCCATTCATCCATCCAGCAGCAGAATAACAACCAGCCAAAAGAACAAATAAAAAAAATAAAAAAGCATGGAGAAAGTAAGATGAATCTGCAACAGAATTTCTTCCCTCTATCTGCAGAATCATTTTTAGGGCTCGTATACACAATCCCTGCGTACAATGTCCAGTTCAGCATGTGCGGTAACATTCAGTTGTGCATTTGTGATACATTTTTAGGACTTATTTAGGATTTTTAATTTACTGAGTTGTATTTACATTCTTTTGCATTACGTCCACATGTGTTCCGGTAAGTTTACATGCAAAAAAAAAATGCAGCATACTGTACTTTTTTAAACTGCACATGAAAGCACTGTAATGGGGTAAATTTCAGTGAAATGCATTCAATATGAACACATGTTCGTACTGCATCTAAAAATGCACATGACTGCATCTGGTGTAAACAAGTCTTTATGGTAGCCATACACATAACAATCTGATCAAATGATACAGAATCACTTAATATGATTGGATCTATGAATTATCGGAAAGGTCTAGACTGTGGTATCAATCGATTTTGAACAAAATAAGCAAACCACAAAACAATCGACTTCATCGCAAATATTCTGGCCATGTTGAATGGAAAATTCGATCCTAGAAATGTAGCTAATTTGATATGATGGTTAAGTATATGGAGTAACAAACAATCTTTTCAATCTTCCGATTGCATTTCAGATCGGTCAGTAAATCTATCAACAATATCGTACATAAAACTGTATGGCCACTGTGTATGGGATGTGATGTGTATGGTAAGGTGAACTTGTCAGGTCAAGGTGTTAGGAATGAGAGATTCCCAGGCACACAAAATGCAATTTGTGAAACAGAAAAGGTAAATTTTATTATAGGTACTTATATAGTGTCATCAATTTACGCAGCACTTCACGTGTGTATATATATATTGTACAGTCACATCAGTCCCTAACCCTCAAGGGGCGTACATTCTAAAGTATATGCAGGTATCTTGCCATGAAGCAGATGGTAAATCAGTTCAGACCCTGACACCCTCACCATTTACGAGGTGTGACAATGTAAATCCCAGGAATGCCTGCAGCGTAGCCCTATGGTGGTGGGTCACACAGCCATTCACAGTGACATGTTCTAACTTGCACTCGCCTGGGTCACAGACCAGTTGATTCAGTATTTATGGAGTAGTAGAAGAAATAACATGTGTGTGTGTTGCGCTCTTGGCGGAAAATGAGTGGCAGGCAGGAATCTGGAGCAGCGGATTAACATCAAGTTTTGGATGAAAAAATGGCAAAAGAGAGTGAAACTTTAGCTTTGTTACAACAGGCTTATGGTGAACATTCCATGAAGAAATCGTGTTTTTGAATGGGATAGGTGGTTTAACCTCTTAGTGACTGAAGATAAAATAAATGTTAAAGGATACATTCACCTTTCTAAAAAGAATATAAATGCACATCTTTTTTGCAGGTAAAAAAAAATGTGAATTTATTATTTCTTTTATTTGGAGCCTGCAAAGCATTGCACCCACGATCCAACAGAAGTAGTGAGTCAGTCAACAGTAAGTGGTTTCAAACATGCTTAGAACAAACATAGATCTATACTCAGACAAAAAAGTTAACAAAAAAAAACAGCCAGACTTGATGGACCACTTGGTATTTTTTCTGCTGTCATTCTTGTATGTTTCTATCAAATCTGGATCTAGCTATTTTTTTTACTTTATGTTTTATCAGATTTTTTTATTATAATTTCTTTTACACACTTTGTTTATGTACATCTTTTGCCCTGCAAGGAGAGAAAGATACGATGTATCTCTCTCGCCATTCAGAGAGAAAAAAAACACGGGGGTGGGCTGCACAGTGACAGATCATTGTGATAGCCAATCAGAGGCTATCACAACGATTGGGTGACCCAGTACAGGGAGTCCAATCACTAGTACGAGATCCAGGGCTCCTGGTGAGAGCCTGGCCTCTGGCACTGTGCGGTGTGTTCCCAGCACAAAAAAGACAGGTACGCATACATGCGGCCTCATGGACAAAGGCCCACTTTTGTGAGGCCAAATATGCATATGCATACTGTTACTGGGAAGGGGTTAGGGAAGGGCAAGAAGATGTCTACGATGGCTCAAGAAGTGAGCAGCCAAAAAAGCAAATGAAGGATACAAATGAGGAAAATGAAAAGGTCACCATAATCTATTCGGAGGAAAAGACCGGAATCCTGGCCTTACAAGTGGATTCTCCACTACGACAATGCTCCTGCACATGATGCATTAAGTGTTTGGGAAATCCTGGCCCAGAAATCCATTTCGAAACTTGACCAACCACCTTATTCAGCTGACTTGGCACCCTGTAATTTTTCTGTGTCCAAAATTTAAAATGTCCTAAAAAGACAGATTTAATGGCATTCCGGACATCCAGCACGCTGCGACAAAGATATTTCTCAGCACTCCAGAAAACGAATTCCAGTAACGCTTCCAGCAGTGGCACAGTTGTCTAGAAACATGCATCGGTTAACAAGGGGACTACTTTGAAGGTGACAACAGTCACTAGTATATAGGTAAGCAAAGTTTTTTTTTTTACAGTTCATTCCAGGAATTAGTCACACCTTGTATGTGTCACTCTTCACTATAGCTGGCTGGTACAACTTGTGCAGCAGCAGAGATGTGAAAGCTTTCATTGTATTGTGAAAGTTGATTTTTTCCTTGTACACAGTAAGCACAGATGTAGTAAGTACATACGATAATGGGTGAGTCAATTCACAAGATGCAGGTAAAAGAGATATCAAGTGGAGTGATCTGCTGCCTTGAGTTGTGTTGTGCTGATCGTCTCTGCTGGAAAATGTTTTATATCCATTTGCCAAAGAACTATACTGCACTACCACCAAACCTTGTTACTTTGACTTTTTGTACTGGATCTGAAACTTTGTAAATGGTGTTTTTAGTGTCATGATTTTCTCTGTTAAAGTGATGTCTCAGTCAAGACTGAAAACAAAGCTTTGAAATACATCCAGCAGACACTACCTACCCACTGCTCCAGGCCACCCACTGCTTAAAATCAATTTATTGCTGGTAATCTGGGAGCACCAGTCACTGAGCCGTGCAAATGAGGAAGACAGCTATTCCCAATTCCAACAACAATATACTCCCTGCTGTCTATCACACAGAGAAAACAATCGACACACTTTCACAATCCAGCTGCAACAGAGTATAGTACATATTGGTAAACTTTAGCACAGCTGCAGAGTTTGCTGGATAGCATTATCTGTGCACCTACTGACTGATTGCCTGCAGCTACACTTTAAATTCTCAGAAAAAATGTTTTTATTTCCTCTCTGTGGTTTTTCCTAATCCTCACAACTGCAGCCACTGCTGATAAACCACTTTTAACCAAAGACAGAATGACTTATAGCCACACACAAGATGCAATGAAATTATTTCTCTGCAGATTCCTTTTGATATAAGATTCTGTTTAATTTCACTGAGCCCAAAAGCTCTCGATAAGGCTGAGTGCTGTTGATTGCTGGGTAGTAGAAGCTGGACGCTCATAACTGTGTCAAGTTGATAAAGAAGAGATAAAATGGGCTACTCCAATAGATTTCTCAAGGACTGGGAGAAAAGGCTTTTTTTAACCCCTTCGTGCCTAAGAGTAAAACAATTCTTAATGCCTAAGCACAATTTTGCAACTTTGACATGTGTTGGCAAAACCGTACATATCATCACAACTACTTTGTGCATTCAGGTGGATTATACCACGTTTTTTTCAGAACAAATTGGGCTTTCATTTGGTGGTAAATGGTAATGGATATCTTCTGATTTTTTTTATTACCAAAGGAAAACTGGCCCAAAATAGTAAAAAAACAATTTTTTTTTTTAAATTTAGCTGTGTATTTCTTGCTATTACCATAACCTACCACCAAAGAACAACCCAAAATTATTTCTCCTGGTCCTGACGATCACAGCGATACCACATGTGTGTATGTTAGTTGTTGTTTGTACCCGTAGTACAGCCCAGCAAAAATAGTGTACATTTTGCTTTTTTTTATCCTGCCACTGACACTGATACTAATTTAAAAATTAAAAAAAAACCTGATCAAAAAAAAAAACCTGACCCTGACCTTTGACCATGCCCTTGACCTTTGACCCTGACCTTGACCCAAACACTAACGCTGGTACAGACCTAGATCAAACCTTGATGTAGGTATTTTTGTTTATTTTTTTTATTTTATTTTGTTATCACTATTTTTATTTATTTATTTGTTTATTTTCTGCACATACTTTTTTTCTCTTTGAAAGGACAGACAGAGATACAATGTATCTCTTAACTCCATTCAGAGAGAGAAAAGAAGGGGGGCGACTTCACAGTGACTGATCACTGTGATAGTCAATCAGAAGCTATCACAGCTATCAGGTGTCCCAGAATCGGGAGTTCCGGGTCCCAATCATTAGAACAGAACCGGAGGCTTTCAGTGACACCTCGGCATTTGTGCTGCACGAAGGCAGGTATACAAATTAGCGGCCCCACAGAAAAAAGCCCAGTTCTGTGAGGCCTCTAATTTGTGTACGGTCAGCATCAAGGGGTTAAACACCGCACTGGCTGGAAATAAAAAAGTGGAACCAATCCAATCTTAAAGTGTTACTAAACCCACAACAGTAAAATCAGTCTGTATATGCAGTAGAGCAAGCTTGTTATGCTCAATGTGGAACCTAAGGGGTTAATCCTCTGCACTGTGTAAAAATGCTGTTTGATCCTGACTTCTCTGATTTTCCTCTTCTTCCAGTGTCCCCCCCTCTTACCTCCTGATAAGACATATCATGTGGAGACACTCTGCACATGCTCAGTTTGGTGTGTATTTCTAGAGAGTTTTTTTTTTTTCTTGGGAGAGTGCATGTGATCAGAATCAGCACTGTCCAGACAGAGGTCAGGGGACCTGCATCCTCCTAGAGCAGAAAGAAAACTCCTCCTACAAGCTATAACTAGTGCTCTGCTGGACACTGATAGAAGCCATAAGACTGCTCTGACTGCTGATGAGAAAAGGTATTTAGCAGTTTATATTTATTAAAATAATTGCATTTCCATGATCTGTGTACTGTAGGAGACCAGATAGAGAGAATGCAGGGTTTTGGGTTTAGTATCACTTTAAAGAAAAAATGTGTTCCAGGGACACAATAGCAAGAAAAGCTTCTATCTGTCCCAATTTTAAGCACCCAAATATTTTCAAAGAATCACTTGCTAAGTAGAATTTCCATCTGAGCTGCACCTGGTTTTGGCAGCACAACCTTTCTGAGAAGGCAGCTTAGACTAAGGGAGAACGTAGGGGGTCTGCAGGCATGGTGTTGACAAGGTGTGCAGGATGGGGCCAGTTGGTGAGAGGTGGTCCTGAAGGTGCAGTGGGGTGGTATTATGCTGGGCATATAGGCATTGGTTGAGAGTGGTGGGAGCTGGAAATGGAACTTGCAGGTCTGGGGTGGGAGCCTTCACAGGTGTAGGTGTGCGAGTGGCCGACATCGCAAGATTTTATAACAAGTCTAGGTCGACAATTTGCACAATATTAAAGAAGAAATAAGGGGGCTAGATGCAGCCAAAGGAGTCACAAGAGTATTAAAGCAATGGCCACGTGTTCTGGAAAATGTAGAAAAGTTGCTTCTCATCTCGATAAACGAGAAGCAACTAGCATGAGATACTGTGTCTGAGAACATTTTCTGCAAGAAGGCAAAGGCCTTGTACGCCAACCTTGCAAGTAAACTGCCATGTAGGTCGACAGAAAATAAAGAGGTCTTCAAGGCGAGCAGGGGATGGTTTGACTTTAAGAGGAGAAGTGGCATCTATAGTGTTGTGAGGCACGAAGAGGCTGAGAGTTTGGTCGCTAAAGCAGCTGAGGTGTTCGATGCCGAGTTCCAACAGTTCATGTTTCCAAGTGTTACCTGCCGTAGCAAGTTTTTGACTGCAATGAGACGGGACTTTTTTTTAAAAAGATGCCTACATTACAGCAGAAGGAAATGCAATGCCCAGTCACAAGCCCATGAAAGACCATCTTGCCCTTTTGTGTGTGCTAATGCAACCGGTTATTTCAAAATCAAGCCTCTGCTCGTGTACCATTCCGAGAATCCACGAGCCTTCAAGAAATACAAGGTACAGAAGAGCCAGTTAAACATTATGTGGAGGTCCAATAGCAAGGCTTGAGTCACTCGTATCTTGTTCGTGGATCAACGAGATCTTTGGTCCTACAGTGAAGAAATACCTTTCAGAAAAGAATCTGCCACTCAAAGTCTTGCTGGTAATGGAAAATGATCCTGCTCATCCTTGTGGCCTTGAGGACGACTTGCTGGAGGAATTTTAGTTCATTAAGGTCAAGTTCCTTCCTCCCAACACCACTCCACTACTCCAGCCCATGGATCAGCAGGTCATTTCCAACTTTAAAAAGCTTTACAGCAAAGCACTGTTTCAGTTATGCTTCAAGGTGACCAAAGGAACAAACCTTACCCTCCAAGAATTTTGGAAAAATAATTTCTGCATCGTGAACTGCCTCAAGATCATCGATAAAGCCTGGGATGGGGGAACCAAGAGAGCTTTCAATTAGGCTTGGACTAAACTGTGGTCTAATTGTGCTCTTGGACTTGGTTTTCTCAGGAGCAAGAGCCGCTAGATGTTGATGAAATTGTGTCCATGAGACTGGAGGTGAATGAGGACAACATTCAAGAGCTGGTGGAGAAACATGACCAGGAGCTGCCCACCGATGAACTGATGGACCTGCATCACAAGCAACAGCAAGAAGTTATGGAGGAGATCTCGTCTGAAGAGGAGGACAAAAAGGCAGAGGAATCCCTCCTTTCAAATGAGATTAGGGAGATGTGTAAAATGTGGAAAACAGTGCAAAATTTTGTAGAAAAGCACCACCAGAATAAGGCTGTAGCAGTGCGAACGATAAATCTGTTTAACGACAATACAACATCTCATTTCCGCCATTGGATAGGTTCTTTGCTGGAGTTGCACAAAAAGAAAAATATTCCAGTGAGCCAACAGGTAGCAGTGATCCCATTAGTGATAGACGTCCTACACAATAACCCTCCACCTCCTCCTCTCCTCTCTGTCTCCCTCACACCAGCCATGATTCTTTTCATAGGTAAAGTGCAGGTTAATTTGTTTTATTTTTACTTTATACTGTATTTTGTATTACTGTATTCATTTTTATATGAATAAATGGTTGTGGAACGAATCATCTGAGTTTCCATTATTTCGTATAGGGAAATTTGCTTTGATATATGAGTTCTTTGGATTACAAGCAAATTTTCGGAACAAATTATGCTCGCAATCCAAGGTTTTACTGTGTTTTGCCATCCCTGGTCCCTCCTTTCCCCTTCTGTTTTCATGAGATATCTTATTTTAGACTAAGTGATATCATCACTGGATCTCTGTGCTACACTGTGCAATGCAAGCAGATCATGGCTGGTGGGAGGAGCTGTAACATCATAGAACCCTGCCTCAATGCTCTTCTTGAAGGAGAAATATGGCCAACAATTTTTGGCCCTACTTATATGAATCACAGGAGTGCAGTTCATTCTGCACTCCTGGGACCTGTTTTCAGCTGCTGTCATCTTACATCGCAGAGCCTTTCCAGGCTCTGAACAGATCCCAGCCATATGGGCAAGTTCTACCCAGGAGCCTGACTGGCAGCTGGCTTAGCCTCTCTGTATGCTGCCCGCCTCAACAACCCAGCGCTCCAGTAAGCTCTGGAGAGGAAGAGCAGAGAGCCAGTGACTGATGGAGGGGAGAACTAAATGATCAGCAGTCTTTGATCGCTCAATTCTCAGTGCAGAGCTGGCAGGGGACAGATGCAGCATCGGATCGATCCTGCATCCCCCTAGGTGAGTATAATTCATTTTTTTTGCACCAAACCCATACTTCTCTTTTAAGAGGCCTCCATCCTGATGTAAGCAGTGGGCTGGCTCTTGAATTATGCAATATTAAAATGCCTTGTCATTCTGGAGGAATGTGAGTTCCTAGGCAGGAAGTTGTGCCCACATGTGATGCTGAGTCTCCATGACTTTAAGAACTAAATTGCAATCATTGAAGAGGTGGGCTACGGATAGTAAGGCTGGGGGAATAAAAGACTAGAGGATTCTGGACATCCTCCAGCCAGGAAATAAGATGAGCCATCTTACGTGCTGCAGCTTCTAACGCACACTGTGAGAAGATCCCAGTGGGCAATGAAATTAGTATAGGAAAGGAACCTGTACAACTGTGCAATACTGAAGGTTAAAGTGTTGCTAAATCCATGACCCTGCATTCACTATATCCAGTCTTCCACCATACACAGAACATGGAAATGCAATAATTTTAGTAAAATATAAACTGTTAAATACCTTTTCCCATCAGCAGAATATAGCAGTCTTATGACTTTTACCAGTGTTTGGCTGAGCACTGGTTAATCTTGTAGAAGGAGTTTTCATTCTCATCTGACTATCCTATGAGGCTACATGACCCCTGACCTTCTGTCCAGACAGTGCTGATTGGCCCTGTGTTGATCCCATGCATCCTCCCCCCCAAAAAAAAATCTCTAGCAATACACACCAAACAGTACATGTGCAGAATTACCACTGCTGCTCTGCAAAATGGCAGATGGATTGGGAACAGTAGAAGAAGGGGAGGGGAATCAAGCAGCCTTTTTACACAATGTGTAGGATTAACCCCTTAGTTTCCACAGTGAGTATAACAAGTATGCTTTAGTGCATATACAGACTGATTTTACTTTTGTGGGTTTGGTAACAATTTAAGTTGGAGTTCTGCTTCAAAGTAAATCTTTCCCAAGAGAAATACTGATACTGGCATTTCTGACCTGAAAATTGTAGTCGCTTGGTTGTTAGGATGGCCTCAATACTTTTGGAGTCACAAATACCATGACATGGGTACAGATTGGGGAAGTCCGAAAAAAAGTCAGAAGTCCTTATCTAGGTCAGTCAAACAGTTAGTATGGCAGCCTCTATGGAATCCCAGGAAATTGCTTTAACTTGATCCCATTATTGGCTGATACTGTCATGTAAATCTCTTCTTGAATTTTATTTGTCTTCTTCACCCACACTTCTTTGTCAGTTTCCTTGCAGGGAATATAAAGGGACAGTAACATTCCTCCAGAACATCTCTCTCAAACTAAATACTCTACCAACCGGGATACTCAAACCTCAGGTTGAATATAGTATAAAGGGATTTTGACATTGTTAGGACATTACACACACAAATACCTTAATCCAAAAAACTTTATTGAACTAAAAATGCTATATAAAAAATCCATGATTATCAGGTTCCCTGGACTACCGTAATAAAATCAATTACAGTATTTAAAGAGTATTATAAAAAAAGTATGTGGCCACAAAGCAAAACATTAACCTACAAAAATCTGAGCAAGTATAGATATAATAAATATAGTGAAATGTCCACTTTATTAGCGCCCCACACGTAATTCTCCAAGCACCATCACTAAGTTAGAACCACACTCAGTCTATGAATGTACATACTAGATCAGCCATTCTCAAATTTTTGAACACAGAGGAACCCTTGAAATAACTTTCAGGTCTTAGGGGAACCCTTGCTACAAATTACTATATCTACAACTTATGATACATTAGTGTGATAGTCAGTGGGAAGAATGTTCCTTACACCTGTGATCATTGAGAAGAATTCTCCCCTTACAGAAAGCTAAAAAGGTCAATGATGTCAGTGGGAACTTATCTGAGAGTCAGAAATCCCTCATGGAACTCCTAGTAAGCTCCGGAGGAACCCATGGAACCATGGTTAAGAAACCCTGTATTAGATCATGGAACATCCATGGTATAGCAAAGCAGCAGTTGTTAGTATTCTCTTTAAATAAATGATTATTAAATCTTGATTTTTGTGTACCAATTCACATTTCAAGAAGAGAAACATTGCTTTTACAAGCAGAAGCCATCATATTAGTAAAGCATACAGTGCCTTGAAAAAGTATTCATACCCCTTGAAATTTTCCACATATTGTCATGTTACAACCAAAAACGTAAATGTATTGTATTGGGATTTTATGTGATAGACCAACATAAAGTGGCACATAATTGTGAAGTGGAAGGAAAATGATAAATGGTTTTAGAAAATTTTTACAAAAAAAATGTGAAAAGTGTGGCATGCATTTGTATTCAGCATCAATACTTTCTAGAACCACCTTTCACTGCAATTACAGCTGCAAGTCTTTTGGGGTATGTCTCTACCAGCTTTGCACATCTAGAGTGTGAAATTTTTGCCCATTCTTCTTTGCAAAATAGCTCAAGCTCTGTCAGATTGGATGGAGAGTGTCTGTGAACAGCAATTTGCAAGTCTTGGCACAGATACTCAATTGGATTTAGGTCTGGAGTTTGACTGGGCCATTCAAACACATGAATATGCTTTGATCTAAACCATTCCATTGTAGCTCTGCCTGTATGTCTAGGGTAGTTGTCCTGCTGGAATGTGAACCTCCGCCCAGTCTCAAGTCTTTTGCAGACACTAACAGGCTTTCTTCTAAGATTGCCATGTATTTGGCTCCATCCATCTTCCCATAAACTCTGACCAGCTTCACTCTCCCTGCTGAAGAAGAGCATCCCCACAACATGATGCTGCCACCACCATGTTTCACGGTGAGGATGGAATATTCAGGGTGATGTGCAGTGTTTGTTTTCCACCGCACATAGCATTTTGCTTTTAGGCCAAAAAGTTCAGTTTTGGTCTCATCTGACCAGAGCACCTTCTTCCACATGTTTGCTGTGTCCACCACATGGCTTCTCTCAAACTGCAAACAGGACTTCTTATGGCTTTATTTCAACAATGGCTTTCTTCTTGCCACTCTTCCATAAAGGACAGATTTGTGGAGTGCATGACTAATAGTTGTCATGTGGACAGATTCTCCCACCTGAACTATGGATCACTGCAGCTCCTCCAGACTTACCATGGGCCTCTTGGCTGCTTTTCTGATTAATGCTTTCCTTGCCCGGCCTGTCAGATTAAGTGGATAGCCATGTCTTGGTAGGTTTGCAGTTGTGCCATAGTCTTTCCATTTTTGGATTGAAAAGTGCTCTGTGAGATGTTCAAAGCGTGGGATAATGTTTTATAACCTAACCCTGCTTTAAATGTCTTCACAACTTTATCCTTGACCTGTCTGGTGTACTCCTTGGCCTTCATGATGCTGTTTGTTCACTAATGTTCTCAAACAAACCAAGGGAGGGCTTCACAGAACAGCTGTATTTATACTGAGATTAATTACACTCAGGAGGACTCTATTTACTATTTAGGTGACTTCTGAAGGCAATTGGTTCCACTAAATTTAGTTAGGGGTATCAGAGTAAAGGGGGCTGAATACAAATGCACACCACACTTTTCACATATTTATTTGTAAAAAATAAAATTTTGAAAACCATTTATCCTTTTCCTTCCACAATTATTTGCCACTTTGTGTTGATATATCACATAAAATCCCAATAAGATACATTTATGTTTTTGGTTGTAACATGACAATATGTTGAAAATTTCAATGGGTATGAATACTTTTTCCAGGCATTGTAGAATCAATTCACTCAGAATGCAGGGCACCATAAAGGCAGAGTAGGTGAAAAAAACATAAAGCATAAATCCAATGATTCTATGTATTCAATATTTCATCATACTGTATAGTGCATATTAGCCATATCACATTCTACTTTAATATAACTTCATGAATGTGCTACCCATCCATGGATAAAAATGCCTAAGGACCATCTACTTTATGTATAAATCCATGCAAATGAAGATGCTCCAATATCATCAATAGGTAAGGTCTCCTATGAGGCATTTCCAATAATGAATACAACATCATAACTGTATATATTTTGCATCTGAATATCCCATAAGAACACCACAAGTGTATTTGTAGTAGAAAACAAAGGAATGTTCATACATGAAGGTGCCACTTTGTATATCTTTGTAAATCCATTAGAATATATTCTTGCACTGCGATGAAATGGCCATATGCTCAAATATAATTATAATTTATAAACCGAGTACTCACAATGATCATGCGGCACACATGTCCTCTGCAGAGCTCCGAGTATGAGGAATAGTGCATGTAGACCACCCAGCTGCCCACAAAAATGCCCAGCCATGCCAGGAAGAGGTACTTCACTTTGATGCCAGGGAGACGGGACTGTGAAGAGAGAATGATAAGTTAAAATGAAGCCTATGTTATAGCTAAGAAATATGTTCCTGTTTTATAAAAGAAAACAATTAAAAAGAAAATAATAATAATAGTAAAGCAGCAAGAAGAAGAAGATTATCATGAATAACCAACAGTGCCATGCATCGATAAAACCTTCAGAAGTAAAAATATTTAACATGAAGTTGCAATAAGCAAAGCAATATTTTCCCAAGCACAGCTGACTTCCTCTACAATAGAGAAATTCAGGCAATTCTCAATTTTCCTCTAGCCTAAAATGGCAATTTAACACATAACAATGGCTAGCAGAACATAAATATATTAATGCTGAATAACTCATTTCTGTTTTGGAACTTTTACATACTGGTACTACTGACCCTTTTTAAATGAAGTCAGTCTTTTCCTTTTTTACCTGTTTTGGTCTATGGAGGAATAGGAAAGTTTTTCCTTCACATACTGGTAAGCCAACCACCACAGTGGCAGGACAGGGCAGCAGGGCTGAGCTGGGAGTGTGAATATCGTGCTGAGATGAAAATAGCCATCAATTTGCGCTCTCAGATCACAGTCTGAAGGTCACCAGTCATAGAAGATATGTTTCATGCTGAGAATTATCTGAGTGACGCATAACTACAGTGAGCAAGAGTAGGCTTGCAGCAGATTGGTAAAAATATGACAAGGAAAGAAATTTCTTGCCAATTTATTTGGCAAAGAAAGGCAGAAAGCAATGATATCAGGCAAAAGGCAGTATCCCTCAGTGGACACAAATAAAACACCTATATGATTAGTAGGGATGAGGTTCGAGGCAAACTATGTATGATGTGTGAGGTTTCAGTCCCGGTGAATTTATGGTGAAATTTGTTGGACCAAATTCTTTGTAACCACTGTCTGGCCTTTGATCTTTGGTCGCCTCGCTTAGAATAGCCAATAATCAGAACTTTACGTGCCAGCCCCCCACTATAAAAAGGTGGGTTCCCAACAACCATATGTCACTGTGTGTGTTGGAAAAATTTAGGGAGAGCTGACAGTCTGTGTAGGAAGAATTAGTTGCCACACAATGCTATACTGTGCTAAACTGTGGCTTGCAGTGTGGCAGACTACATATTCTTGTGTACCATAGCCATAGCCCAACAAACTGGCAATGAGTGTCAGTTGAATTATTTGATCATACCATCACTGAGCCTCTGCAGGAGGAAGTAAAAGTGCCAGCTGTTTGGGTACCACACGTATGAGGAAACACATGACTGCACCAGAAATCCCCATAGGAACAGCACCTCAATTAGTTATTAGAGTTAGCAGCAAAAGGCCTGCACTCCTACTCCTCTCTGTTCCTCACTTTTTCCATCCACCCCCTTCCCCCACAACATTATCCTTCCACATGCACCACAGCATTTGCAGCCTTTAGTGACAGAGAGGGAAATCTCACAAGGGCTTTCTGAGGCTTATGACTGTCAAGCAGAAAAAGGTCTCATGGGGAAAAGCTGTAAAGGGTCAAGTCAAGACTTAAACCTTTACATCTACCCTGCCATCTCCAGCAGTATCCCTCCCAAGGCAGGTGTCACTATTGTAGCTGCTGGAGCCAAATTAAAAATGTCCACAAATCAAAATGTCCCAAATGTCCAATGTCTTAATGGGAGCATGGCAAAACTGCTGACTTTGTAGCTTCTTTATTTCCAGCTTGTGGAATCAGCCCCTGCTCATGAGATTATAGTTTGTACTGCAACACAGTGGCTGGCACCCAGCCGCCATTATTTTGCCCAGAAAACCAATTCTGCTCTCCACCAACATGTAGAATGTTGTGTCTGGAGCAGGGTACGCATGACCACAGACACATTTTCCAGTAAACATGGGCAGGGACACTGCATATCTTTCACAACACATTGGGCCAGTCTTGTGGTGGCTGGGAAGGATGAAGGACAAGTCACATTGATGAAGCAAAAGGTGCTGCCACATGTTGTGTCCAATTGTGAAAGTGAATTCACCTCTATGTCTTCCTCCTCAATGGCCTCACTTCCAATCTCAGAATCAACCACCCCCTCAGCTTGGGAGACAAGAGCCATGCTGGGCCAGGACTGCTGGCAGTTCCTCACGTTCAGGTCGAGAGGTGGTTGACCCAACTCCATCTTCAGTCAGGCATGGTTGGGTGTGACAACAATACTAACCCTGCTTGCTGCCTTTTGCCTGGGAAAAATCAGCCTGGCATGTTGTCCTCAACCTGGTGGTGGTGTAATTCATCATGGAGTCCCCTGGCTTCCAGGAGGTTCATCCTCATTCCAGAAGTATTTGTGACCATTTTAAATAGTCATACCTGGCCGCAGTGTTTTGGCAGAAGTGCAGCACCAACATCAGTTGCTTGCCAACAACCTCATCAATGACACCCCTGCATTGTGGAAGTCAACATTGGCCGTGCTGCAAAGGCTGCACCAGTATTCCATCAGTGAGATCCTGTGAGATAATGGCACAAAGACAGGCTGCTAGGAACTTGGGTTCTTTTCACTGTATCATTAGCTCATCATTCAGAGTGGGTTGATTATTTTGGGACCTTTTGAAAATGCAGCCAAAATGGTGGTCTTTGATAAGGAGTTGATTTGTGATACAATCCCTCTTGTGTACTGTCTGGAGCACTCACTCGATGACCAGATAGACTGGGCACTAGAGGCTCAGCAGCAGGAAGAGAATGAGGACTTGCTGATCTCTCAAGGCCAGCAGGATCCTTTGCCTATTGTCTGCATCCCTTGGATAGGGTGACATTTTTGAGGACAGTGTTGTCCTCAGCAACACTGTGGACTTGAGGTCCTCTACTGCAGACTACTTTTGGCAAATAGGGTCTTATATGCTCAAATGCTTGCACAAGAACCCCAGGATTTGGGTCAATAAAGAGAGGGACCACTATTGGGTGGCTACCTTATTAGCTCACCAATACAAAGGTGAAATGGAGCAACAGCAGTGGCAGCGGGTGCCTCAGTAACACTTTACAGATGTTTCTAAGTGGATGGGCCTTGCTAATTGAGACACTGTCAGAAGTGAGAACCCCATGGACCATGGGTGTCCGCAGTAGCATCACTATGGGGGTGCAGACTGCACTCGAGTGACACCTGCCAGAGGGGGTGACACCGGTCCTGCCATTTACGAGCTGCTGCTGTCATTTTCTCACAGCCATCTGCGAGAGGCAGGACAGCTCTGGATAGAGGGCAGGGCTGCCCAAGTTAACAGCAGGTGGTTGGTTGATTGGTTGCTAGAACTGCTCTGCATCCTGTCACCAGCTTGCAGCTCCTGCCCTCTCTCCAGACCCACTGTGTCTCCAGCACTCCACACTGTCTGTGTAAGGTAAGACAGGTGTAGGGACAATGAGTGGGTGATGTGGGGGGGGGAGCTGAGGACAGTAATGGAATGCTGTGGGGGGGGGGGGTTTGAGAACAGTAATGGAGAGCTGTGGGGAGGGGAGCTGAGGACAGTAATAGGGCAGTGTGGGGGGGGGGAGAACAATAATGGGGGAGAATGAGGACATTAATGGGGGGCTGGGGACATTAATGGGGGGGGACTGAGGACAGTAAATGGAGGACTGGGGGCAGTAATGGGGGCCTGAGGACAGTAATGTGGGGCTGAGGACAGTAATGGGGGGGGTTGAGGACAGTAATAGGGGGACCGAAGACAGCAATGGGGGCTTGAGGACAGTAATGGGGGCTGAGGACATTAATGGGGGAAGGGACTGAGGACAGCAATGGGAAGGCTGAGGACAGTAATGGGAAGGCTGAGGACAGTAATGGGAAGGCTGAGGACATTAACAGAGAGGACTGAGGACAGTAATGGGGGGGCACAGGACAGTAATAGAGGGGCTGAGGACAGTAATTGGGGGATTGGGGACAGTAATGGGGGGGCTGAGGACATTAATGGGGGGAAGGGACTGAGGACAATAATGGGTGGCTGAGGACAGTAATGGGACTGCTGAGGACATTAACAGAGAGGACTGAGGACAGTAATGGGGGGGGCATAGGACAGTAATAGAGGGGCTGAGGACAGTAATTGGGGGATTGGGAACAGTAATGTGGGGCTGAGGACATTAATGGGGGGAGGCTGAGGACATTAATGGGGGGGGACTGAGGACAGTAATGGGGCAAAGGACAGTAATTGGGTTGCTGAGGACATTAATGGCATCACTGAGAACATTAATGGGGGGAGAGCAGCACCAATGCGCTAGCCTGCTCAGTGCCCTGCTGCCTGTTCTGCTGGGAGGGGGGGGTGGCAACACGTTTTTACAGCACCAGGTGCCACTAACCCTAGTGACGCCACTGGGTGTCCAGACCACACTACTAGCCAGAGCTTGCACAGTATGCCCTAGAGCTCCTGGCTTGCCTTGCCACCAGTGTGCCAGTGTGCTGTCTTAAAAGGCCTGGCTGCAGCAGGACACTTTATAATGGAGAGGCGACTCCACCGGTCCCACTGACTAATTTTTCATTAAAATAAACCACTCTTGGGGTACTAATGACTTCCAAACCCCTGCTACTGATGCTACAGAATAAACATTTAATTTTTACCCCTGCCCCAAATAAAAATAATCCATTATCAGCTTTTGTCAACTACTATGGACTATTTCATTACTCTAGCACTATCAGGGCACCACACAATGTTTTTGCCACTAGACCTCAGCTGCAAAATTTCTAATGTTTAATGTAAATCCTATTACTACTGCTTAAACTACTAATACTACTACTATTACTTCTACTATTGCTATTCTGGTGCTCCAGCTTGTAGAGGCATTGAACAATGTTTCCACAGTTGGACCTCAAATTCTAAATATTTATTGTTTGCTGTAAAGGTAATTGTGCTTTGTGTCTCAAAGTTTGAAGCCTACTCCAGTGCTTTGGCACTCAAAAACATTTGTGACTTTTGTCTCTTGAATAATCCACTCCAATGTTTATTTCAGGATGAAACCTGCCTTCTCTCTCCCTGATATATTGTGACCTAACCAAGCTGCTTACATAATGCGCAGCCATCGAACAATATTTGTGGCTATTGTCTCTCAGATAATACACTCTAGTGTTTATTTCAAGATAAATCCTACCTTATCTCTTCCCCTTACATTGCAGCTTTACCACGCTGTTTACATTCTATACATCCACTGTACAATATTTGTGGCTATTGTCTTTTAAGTATTACATGCTAATGTTTTTTTCCAGATAAAATATCTCATCTTTTATTTCAACTTAACCAAGTTGCTTACATAATATCCAGCAACTGTGCCATATTTGAATATGTTGTTTATTTCTAGATAAAACCTGTCTTTTCTCTCTTACATTGTAGCCTTGCCAAGCTGATTAGATACTGTCAAACCACTGTATATTATTTGTGGCTATTATCGCTTAGAAAATACATTCTCATTTTTATTGCAATATAAAACCTCCCTTACCACTTTTAACCAAACACATTACACTGTAAATATGTATATAGAAATTTGGGGGATGGTAGGGGTGTTGGGGGTTGTGGGGTTTTGATTTTGAATTGTGTAATCTGTTTTGATATTTTTTTAAACATTTAAGACATTGCAGTGTGGTACTGCAAAAATGTTCACAAACTTCAACACATACTATAAACCTGTTATATCCAGTAGTTGTTGTGCTATTATTATTATATTATTATTATATAATTTATTATTAAATTTTATTATTATTATTATAAAAAATATACTAATAGTGAGTCACTTATAATAGTAATATAATATAATAGTTTAAATGTGCTCTTACCAATAATATTTTTAAGTCAAAATGCATGAAACACCAAACCATAAAAATGTCTTTTGATGACAAAATTCCAATTACGGTGAACAGTCCACAATAATCCTCCATGTGTGTAATGAAATAGAGACTTTCATGCCCACCACCCAACACACTGCTCCTTACCGAATAATTAGACCCCAGATTATAGGTGGTCTAACAGAACATGATGCTGAACATATCTTGCTTGTAACATACTAGATGGAAAAGAGGTGTCACAGACTTCGGTATGTCTCCTCACCTCTTCCACCCTTATTTTGATCCACTGTATACTCGGTCAAAAAGGATAATGCTCCAGGTAGTGTGATAACGTACAAATGATTTATTAAAAATATAAATAACCACTTACAAACTTCAAAGGATAGGATGATGTAATTGCCAGGAGTGTTTCAGTCAGGCTCCAGGAGGCACATAAATGGCCTACATCTATATCAAAGGCAATCTACAGGTGCCTCTTACCTGCATAGGCAGTTTTATGGTAAAGGTGAACTGTGCCTTTAGCCCCTTTATGACAGTGTTGCGCATAAATGCAGTGGCAGTGGGCACAATGTGCTGCCAGAATCAGCAGCCTTCCATTGCTTTCAATAGGGCTGCCTCTTGCAGCTAATGGCAGGAACTCCTGCTGGGGTTCTCACATCTAATAGCAGGCAGGGTGCATTTGCCAGTGTGAATGCATCTTAAAGTGAATGTTTGTTCACACCATGTTTCACCCTCTAAGGGGAGAGTTTCAAAAATCTAATTTACAGCGAGATATAATACAAATCCCATTTTGAATATTAAAAAATTGTGCTGGTGTCTACTCTAACCAAATTGCAATCACCCTGTCTGTTATATACAGTATCTCCAATTACTCAGCCCTATATCTGGTGCAAAGTGTCACCCTATTGGTGAACAGTTCACAGTTTAAAACATCGTTTGGTGTTTTGAAGCAATCTGCATGAGACAAAAGATGAAATTAAATAAATTGCCCATTCCATGGCTACCATTCACTCTCATTTTAGTCAGTTTTACACAAAAAAAGTACTTAGAGAGGATTAAAGTCCTCATGCACACTAGAGGTTTTGATATGTTGGTAACGTTAGCTGTGTAAAGTCACGTAAAAAATTTTCAGCTTTTTTTTAGCATTTTTGCATTGGCGTTTAGCAGCATTTTCACATGTTTGCATTTTTAGCAGGTTTTTTTGTGGTAAAAAAAGTCCACAAACACTGGTTTGCAGTGTTTCACTGCGTTTAATCATGTTTTTCAGCGTTAGAGCGCTTTTACAGCTAGAAACCCACTAGTCCTGGGTTCTCTTTCCAACCAAAACACGTCCCAGCCAATAAACGTTGATTACAGTCTATGTGTGCATGGTGGGGGGTTTACTAGCTGTAGGAAAAAAAGTCAAAAGCCAAAAACAGCTGCTGTAAAAATGTCAAGTGTGTATGAGGACTTAGTCCTGATGCACACTGGACGTTTTGATAACGCTGGTAACGTTAGCTGTGTAAAGTCACGTTAAAAATTTGAGTTTTTCAGATTTTTTAGCGTTTTTGTAATTAGCGTTTAGCAGCGTTCTTCTGCGTTTTTCCGCATTTGCGGTTTTTATGTTTTTTTTGCGGTTTCTTTTTACAAAAACATTTTTTTTAATCAAAAAACTGCCCAAAAACGCCGGTTTGTGGCATTTTATCGCGGTTTACAGCGTCTTGCCGCCTTTTTCAGCATTAGAGCTTTTTTACAGCTAAAAAACTCCTAGAAACCCACTAGTCCTGGGGTTTTTTTCCAACCAAAAAATGTCCCTGCCAAAAAAACGTTGATTACAGTCTATGTGTGCATGGACACATAGGATAACATGCTGGGGGGGGTTTACTATCTGTAGAAAAAAATGTCAAAAGCCAAAAATAGTTGCTGTAAAAACATCCAGTGTGCATGAGGAATAAAGCTGAACACTGGGCACAAAAACTTCCATTGAAATATATTTCTCAATAGCCACTAATGATAGAAATCCACTTTGTGTGCACCAAATGTCTTTGCAAACCCAGATATTACTTAGTAAAACTAGTGGTGACATCATCACTGTGCTGTAGGAAGCCTGTGTGGTCAGAGCAAAGCTGTGGTAAGGCCCGATTAGTTCCCACCCACTAAAGGTAGTCAGGAGAAAATTAGAGGATGGGGCAGATACAAACCTAGTCACCCTGCACAAGGAGAGAGCAGCAGAGACCGGATTTTATTACAGGAAGCCCCCACACACAGGAACAGTTTCACACTGGATTACTGCACAGATCAGGAAAACATACACAATGCCTTTTGCATATAGACAATTATTGCTTATCCTCAGGCTTTAAATGACAAATCCAAGACAATAAGATATTGCTCTTTGCAATATTTTTCTTCCTCTTTTTACTATTTTAATGCAATGAAACTCAAATTTTAATGGTTTTGGATCACTTTTATTATAAGGTCTCATACTTAAGGTAATTGTAAAGGTTGATTTGAAAATTTTATTTTTTATCCACTTCAATACCGTCCTCTTTTACCCCCTTCCTGCCCAGGCCAATTTTCACTTTTCAGTTCTGTCACACTTTGAATGACAATTACACAGTCATGCAACACTATACCCATATGAAATTTTTATAATTTTTTTCACACAAATAGAGCTTCCTTTTGGTGGTATTTAATCACCACTGAGTTTTTTATTTTTTGCTAAATAAAACATAAAACACCTAAAACTTTTGCAAAAAAATGCACTTTTCTTCGTTTCTGTTATAAAATTTTGCAAATAAATAAAATTTCTTCATAAATTTAGGTCAAAATGTATTTTGCTACATTTCCTTGGTGAAAATAATAATGATAATTGAATTTGTATTTTTTTTTTCACATGTTTCTATTATTTTTTTTTATTACATTTTTTTCTTTTTTTACTATTTTATTTTTCAGCACACTGTGACCAAAGCAATACAATGTTACCATAGTAACATTGAACTACTCTTGGCAAGTGATAACAAATTATGGTTGCTAATACCAATGTATTTCATTGATATTTGCAATAATTGTTACTGAGTGAAACTGATTAATTCTTTTTTTGTGATTAGCTGTGATTGGGCAAAGCTGATCACATGATACAGATGGGCTGTGATTGGCTCTGTCTATATCATGTGACTACTTTGACCAGTCACAGCTAACAACTGTGACTGGTCAATGGATGGCATGACAGAAAGCCATCTATTGTATGCAATTGACATGTGATCTGCTGTGATTGGTCACAGCGGTCATATGACACTGGCAACGGGCCCGTGTAGTGATATGTCATTGGCGTCGTGGCCCCATGGCCACTTGAGCGGCTGGTTTTGACAGGACATCATATGACACCCAGTCACAACGAGGAGTGTCCCGCCCCGTTGTCAATCTGCTATAGCCCAGGGGGGAAGGTGTTAAATAACAAACATGTCTGTAGCACCCTTCTAGATAGGTGCTAGGTTTAGATACATAGGTTTAGTGTATGGTCTGATAGGTAAATTTAGTTGTTACACTATAGACAGTGTCAGGGGCGGACTGACAACTCATGGGGCCCCTGGGCAATAAGAGATCATGGGGCCCCTGTGTCCTTGATCACACTCCAACCACACCCAAAAAAGCCTATGAAAGGTACCAGGGGCATCTCATGGGGCCCCCTACTGACCCCGGGCCCTCGGGCAGTGCCCGAGTGCTCAAATAGTCAGTCCACCCCTGGACAGTGCGGATATAATTGTTGCTGGATAAAAGTATAACTTACACACTATAATCTGTGTTGCTGTGTTCTGCTAGCAGGGTCTGTTCAGTTGTTCAGCTGCAGTCTGACAGCTCCCTCTGCATCCAGAATGCATGAGAAGTTTCTGGATATTAGGTGTGGAGCTATGCAGATGGCAACATGAATATTGATACAGCCCTGGCCTATCCCAGAGAGAAAGGCTCTGATGGCATGCTGGGTAACTGTATGTATTCTGTGAGCACACTGGGCTTTGGATCTTTCCTTTGTAGGAGTGTTCCAGATTAGAGAGGGCCTGATGCCCTCCCAGGTGATGCTGCTGGATCTACTGTCCTAGGCCTCATGTGGGCAACCTGAGCTGCTAAAGCTGACTGAGGAGTCGTCTACTGAAAATCTGGTCTGATATCACGGAAGAAGGCAACCTGCTGCTCCTGGGCCTTGTCAGTACAGACACCCCTAAAGGATCTTAGAGACTGTGTGCTACTTAAGCCCCTCTGGTGCTAAGGAGTCAGCTGTGGGTCTTGAAGTAGGAGTAATCTACTTCAAGGGACTCTAATTGCTATCACTACTACTACTGCCTTAAAACTGAAGTCTACTGTTTGTTTCAAGCATGGACTTCTCCATAGCTTATCTGAAAGAATACCTAAGTCCTCAACTGTAAAACATTTCTGTTTTTGGAGTATCCCACCTAATTCCCCATTTTCCCCAAGTTCTCCAAAAATAAAAACAACACCACTAGACTGGTCATTGAGTGAATGAGCCTATGTGCCTGGCTGTGGTAAAAAAAACTTTTACCTCTTTGCAACCACTTTAAAATGGAGCTCCAGTCTTTTTGTGTTTATTAAAACTCAGTAGCTACAAAAACTGTAGCTGCTGACTTTTAATAAACACACACTTACCTGTCCCGGGGTCCAGCAATGTGCTCACCCAAGCCGTTCCTTCCCTCGTTCTTCTGCCCCTGGCATCCCAACTGTGGGCACCCAGCTGTGACAGCTTGGGTGCCCACTACGCATGCGCAAGCCGTGGCGTGCATTGTAAATGGTCCCACTATCTTCTAGGACCTGTGACATGTTCCAGTAGACTGCGGAGAGGGAGTTGGAGAGAATTTCTGCTCAGATCGCCTAGGTGATCCGAGTGATGAGAGGCATTGGGAGCTGGTATCTGTGAAAACTAGGTACCCACTTACCCCCCCCCCCAAAAAAAAAGTGCCATTTGTTTTAAAGGAGGGGGGGAGGCCTTAAAGCAGAACTTCCCCTTGGGGGTGGAGCTCCGCTTTAAGTGTACACCCATGCAAGGGCTGTGTTTGTCTGCTCAGGGATGCATGGGTGTTCCGTACATCCCTGTGCAGGAACTCTCATTCACGTCAGTTGAGACTCTAGATACATTTGGCACCCATTTAGGTACAGCTGCTTAGGGGTCCCTGAAAGGAATGCACCCGCACCCACAAGGTTGTCAGATTGGAAGCAGTGGCTGTGTCTATGCAGCCACTGCATCCCAATTAACATGAAAAGGGACAGCAAGTGTTCCATGCATCCCAATGCAGATAAACATGGTCCTGTCACGGACATATGTCTAAGTATGCCAGTGTGAATGAGGCTTAATCTTTTTTTTTTTTAACGCTTTTTTAAACTATTTTATATATTTTTAAAATGTTTAGATACATTCTTTATTATACAAATAGACATTTAATACAGGCTGCATCCATGACTCTAGTTCTAGAGAGCATTCTGGGTATTTTGACGTGAGACAGCACAGCAGTAGCTTTTTCCTGAGAGCAGGAAAGATGAAATGACCACTGTGTGTAAATTGTGCTGTCAGTCAGCAAGGCACAAAGACATTTGGCTTGTGGGGTGTCAGACACCGGGCTGTCTGGTCTTCCATTACAAGGGAAGCTGTCGTATTGAGAGCTTCACGTCAGACTGAGGTCCGCTTTAAAAAGCACAATAACAAATATAATCAAAAGACAGCTTTTAGCACATTCCATTACAGACGAGCTTTCACGCTCCGGAGTACAGAATATTCTGCATACAAGCCTGTCATGGCAAAGCTGTTTAATTTTCTGCCATTTAAATAATGAAGAATTGTGATTAAATTGTCTGCGGCGCGCATCTCTCCCGGAGCAGGTCGAAGATTCTGTGCTTAAACGTGAACCTGGCAGGCATTCTACGGAGCTGAGATATTATGTGATGGGAGGTTAAAATGTATATTTATCGGAAAAGGCCCTGGGCAGCCTATGCTGTTTCCATGGTAACTGTAGGAACCAGCGATTAAAGGGGAACAAATTAACATTGGGAGAGATAAATAGAAGGCATCATTACAGCTGGGATTATAGCTGTAAGTCAGCAAGTCAAGGTGTTCAATCCTTCCCTGTCTACCTATCTATTTGTCTGTCTATCTGTCTGTCTATCTGTCTGTCTATCTGTCTGTCTATCTGTCTGTCTGTCTATCTATCTATCTATCTATCTATCTATCTATCTATCTATCTATCTGTCTATCTGTCTTTTAGTCTAGTTATGTATCACTTAAAAATATATACTGTATATTGAAGCATTATCATACCTATTTGTCATTATTTTCTGCAATCCCCCACACAGTAGAAATCAGGCTGAGAATGGGAGGTTCTACACCACGAGCCATCTGATATGTGTGGAAGACAGTGCTGGATTGGTGCCACTAGAGACTAACTGTTGACAGGTCTCTGCGTGGAGGGTATAGAAGAGATCACTTCCAAAGGGTTGTAACCCAGATGTCGATGGTGGTAAAAGACTCCATTAACCACTTCAAGTCCAGACACTTTACCCCCTTCTAGTCCAGGCCAATTTTCAGCTTTCAGCGCTATCCCACTTTGAATGACAATTGCGCAGTCATGCAACCCTGTACCCATATGAATTTTTTAGCATTTTTTTAGACAGATAAAACTTTATTTTGGTGGTATTTATTCACCACTGGTATCTTTATTTTTTTGCTATATAAATGAAAAAGTCCAAACATTTTGAAAAAAAAAAGTGTTTTTCTTACACAATTTTGCAAATAAATAACCTTTCATCATAAATCTTGGCCAAAATGTATTCAGCTATCTTTTTAGTAAACAAAAATAACCCAAATTAGTTTATAACAAAAAATTATAATTTAAAAAAAAAAATGTTACATTTTTATTTTGTTTATATTATTTATGTTTTCTTTTTTTTTAACATACTGTCACCCTACCAGTACAGTGTCACCATAGTGTAAGGGGTGATGAAGATTTTTATATATATATATACTCTTTGCTTTTACACCCATGAAGGCTGTAAAAGCAATCATTTCTCCTTCCCTCTGGCTGCATTCTTTCAGCCATTGAAATACTGTGATTGGTCACAGCTTGTCACATGGTACAAGGCTGTTGTGAATAACCTTGTACCATGTGACCTCTGTGATCATTCACAGATTTCACTAGTAGTAAGTAATGAAGTCAGAAGTGACATCTTGCTTACTACTATTCATGTGATCACTGATTGGCCAATCAGTGATCATACGAACGGGACCTCTGTGTGGGGTCCTGTACAGCAATCTGTGTTCTGCTGTGTCCTCCGGATACAGCGGGCACTGGATCACGGTGCCGTGCGCTCCCAGGGAGTGCGCACAGGCAGGGAAGCGGTGAGCACATTTATAAACGGCCACCCGCTCCTGCACTGTTCCTGTCCGGCCGTTTATATACATGGGCAGGACGGGAAGTGGTTAAGATCTGGGGGTGCTACCCTTCTCGTTCTACTTCAGTTCTACTTGCATACTTTTTTCTCCAATAAATGATTTTAACAAACCATCATGTGAGACTTTTTGTAAGTGAGAATACTTGCCGAAGTGTTTCACACCATGAGACAGTGGTTTGCATGGTACAATGTGGGGGGGAGATGGTTAGACAGTAAGCAGGAGAATGAAAGGGAGAAAAGAGAATAGATTAGTGCTGTGATAATCCCAATTTGCAGTCCAATGAGCTGGCAGGTGATGCAGGAATATTTTTGTTTGTATTACTAAATGGTGACGTTTTCCTCCTTGATATGCAGTGATAAGGGGATGTGTTAATCACAAGAATAGCTGAGCAGAATAAAAATATTTTGGTAGGTAAAGCAGTTCACATACATACATTTTAATGGTGTGTTTAGATACTTGGTGGTCATTCCACTTTAATACGAGTTATGGAATCTGTTGCCACTGCATTCCTGCCATGTCCTCACATGGACTGCAGGACATCTTTGGTTTCCAGTAACAGGACTGAGCCCTATATATTGAATATGGCCAAAATTGTAGCATTTCAAATATACAGTTGCAAGAAAAAGTATGTGAACCCCTTGGGATTACGTGGAGTTTTGCATGAATTGGGCATAAAATGTGCTCTGAACGTCATCTAAGTCACAGCAATAGAAGAACACAGTCTGCTGAACATAATACTACACAAAAATTAGATGTTGCCATGGTTTAATTGCACATAACATGTAAACATTCACAGTGCAGGGAGGAAAAATTATGTGAGGCCCTAGCTTAATGACTTCTCCCAGAGCTAATTGGAGCCAGGAGTGAGCCAACCTTGACTCCAATCAGTATGATGATATTGGATGTATTGCTGACAGCTGTCCTGCCCTTAAAAAACACACACCTGTTTTGGGTTTACTGGTTTCAAGAAGCACTGTCTGATGTGAACCATGCCTCGCAGAAAAGAGCTCTCAGAAGACCTACGATCAAGAATTGTTGACTTGCAAGAAGCTGGAAAGGGTTACAAAAGTATCTCCAAAAGCCTTGATGTTCATGTGTCCGCGGTAAGACAGACTGTCTACAAATGGAGAAAGTTTAGCACTGTTGCTACTCTCCCTAGGCGTGGTCATCCTGTAAAAATGACTGCAAGAGCACAGCGCAGAATGCTGAATGAGGTAAAGAAGAATCCCAGAGTGTCAGCTAAAGAACTACAGAAATCTCTGGCACATGCTAACATTTTTGTTGACACATCTACAATAAGGAAAACATTAAACAAGAATGGAGTACATGGGAGGACACCACGGAGGAAGCCATTGCTGTCCAAAAAGAATATTGCAGCACGTTTGAAGTTTGCAAAAGAGCACCTGGATGTTCCACAGCACTACTGGCAACATATACTGTGGACAGATGAAACCAAGATTGAGTTGTTTGGGAAGAACACACAACACTATGTGTGGAGAAAAAAAGGCACAGCACACCAACATCAAAACCTCATCCCCACTGTAAAACATGGCGGAGGGAGCATCATGGTTTGGGGCTGCTTTGCTGCCTTAGGGTCTGGACGGATTGTTGTCATTGATGGGAAAATGAATTCCAGAGTTTATCAAGACATTTTGCAGGAAAACGTACGACCATCTATCCGCCAACTGAAGTTCTGCAGAGGATGGGTGATGCAACAGGACAATGACCCAAAGCATACAAGTAATTCAACAAAACAATGGCTGCAACAGCACAGAATACGCCTTCTGGAGTGGCCCAGTCAGAGTCCTGACCTCAACCCGATTGAAATGCTGTGGCATGACCTTAAGAGAGCGATTCACACCAGACATCCCAAGAATATTGCTACACTGAAACAGTTTTGTGAAGCGGAGTGGTCCAAAATGACTCCAGATCGTTGTGCAGGTCTGATCTGCAACTACAGGAAACGTTTGGTTGAGGTTATTGCTGCCAAAGGAGGGTCAACCAGTTATTAAGTCCAAAGGTTCACATACTTTTTCCTCCCTGCACTGTGAATGTTTACATGTTATGTGCAATTAAACCATGGCAACATCTAATGTTTGTGTAGTATTATGTTCAGCAGACTGTGTTCTTCTATTGTTGTGACTTAGATGACGTTCAGAGCACATTTTATGCCCAATTCATGCAAAACTCCACGTAATCCCAAGGGGTTCACATACTTTTTCTTGCAACTGTATGTCAATATATTTGGGAAGAATATTTTTAAAATATATTTCAAACATATTTTTCTTCCATGTGGGCTTGGTCATAGACCACAGACCTCTGTGACCAAGCCCCGGTGGACGGGGTGAAACACATCAGAGGGCGTGGCCGGAGTGACGGCTGAGGCCATCTTCACATAGGACTCCACTAGTGCTTAGAGCAGTGTCCTTTCTTACATTGCAACCAAACTAATTATATATTGCTCCACATGTTGTCACATGAATTCAACTAATTTTTGACATACAAGCTGTCACGGTCACAGGAAGTGAGGGGAAATCCTCAACCCACTTAGCAATAAAAACATTCAACATCCTGTCCTGCACTGTTGCCCACAGTTGGTATAGAAGAGTGTGTGGCCAACAGCTGCATTGTTTCAATCCAAATGAGAGTAATAACTAGTACATAGAACAGGCTATTTCTTTTATCAAAGTGGTTGTAAACCCTCACATATACCCAGTGAAGTGACTGGCCTCAGGTGATACAGAGATGAAACAAATCCTCTTACATAAGTTATACCGGTTTATCTATAGCTTTCTTTCCCCTACATCCATTAAGTGCAGGATTTACACAGGAGAGCTGAAGTTACATCAGTGGGGAGAGCTCTGAGAGCTGATTGGAGGGAAGAGACAAGCCCCCATTCAAACAGAGCTGAGCCCGTCAATCACAGGCTGTGCCCTCCCCGTCACTATTTTTCTCTTTGTGTCAGGAAAACTTGTCGGAAGCTACTCATGCTTATAACAGAGGACAGAAATGACACTTAAAGGTTGATTTAGTAAAGGCAAATAGACTGTGCACTTTTCAAAGTGCAGTTGCACTCTGCAAGGGCAATTGCTCCAGAGCTTAGTAAATGAGCACAAGCTCTGTTGACTTCCATCATCCAATCATGTCAAAGCAAAAATGCAGGTTTTTTTTTTAATTTTCCCTGCATGTGATTGGGTATTCTTTGAAAAGTGAAGCTCTACATCATTTACTAAGGTCTGGAGCAACTGTTCTTGCAAAGTGCAACTGCACTTTGCAAAGTGCACAGTCTATTTGCCTTTATTAAATCAACCCCTTAGTGCTCTGGATTGAGACAAGCACACATTATAGAGTGATATGCTTTGTTCTAGGAATGCACCAATATATTGGTGGCCGAAATGTATCGGCCGAAAATAGTGTTATTGGCATTTTGCCGATAGGGAACAAGTTGGAAAAAATGGCCGCCAAAAACACAAAATTTTGCAGTGATTTCACCCTCAATTTTGCCCCTAATTTTGCTGCAATTTTACAGTGATTTTACCACGTATAGGGTGCGTTTTTTATAGGTCATGTGACAAAAAAAAAACCCATCAGAACACAACACGTGCATTTTTGATGGGTTTTCAATGCATTTCAGGCCTGATTCATGCCAATGCAGTGTGCGTTTTGTCCATCTTGCTGTGATTTTTGCAGTGCATTTTGCGTGTTTGCATGCATGTTTTTGATGCATTTTTGATGCATTTTGTGTTTTTTGAATTTTTTTGGGCCAACTTGTTGCTGGGCAGATTAATGCAAAATGCATAAAAAAAGCAACACGTGCATTTTTTATGTGTTTTTGCTGCGTTTTCAGTGCATTTGAGGCCTGGTTCACACCAATGCAGTTTGCGTTTTGTCTGTTTTGCAGTGCGTTTTGCATTTTTACATGCACGTTTTTATATGTTTTGCGTTTTTTTTGGCCAACTTGTTGCTTGCTAGATTAAGAATGCAAACTCATCAAAAACACAAAATGTGTGTTTTTTATGCATTTTAATGCATTTCAGGTCTGGTTCACACCAATGCAGTTTGCATTTTGCCCGTTTTGAAGTGCGGTTTTGCACGTGCTATTTTGATGTGTTCTTCAATACATTTTGCATTTTTTGAATGGTTTTTGCTTTGGCCAACTTGTTGCTGGGCAGATTAAAAACGCATCAAAAATGGGGCAAATGCATGAAATTGCGGCAAGAATGCACTACTTGTTTTTCCTGCAGCGTCTCCATTGAAGTCTATTGAACCAAAAACAATGTTTTGCATTTAAAAAAGTCCCTGTCCTTTTCCAAAAATGCATCAGCTCAAAAAAGCATAGATGTGAACATGTCCCATAGGAAACCATGTTAAATGGACTGTAGTGCGTTTCTGCAAAAAGCCCTAAAAAACGCTCAATGGGAACATGTGTTTTTGGTTCTTTTTTTTTCTCTTAACTCACCAAATACGCACCAAGAATGCGACAAGCAGGATTGTTAATACCGCAAGGGAAGTGCAATAGACCAGTGTGAATACATACATTGAATTTAAAGGGATGCATTTTTCTTCAGCTTTTCTTGTGCCTTTTTTTTAACCAAAAGGGCTGCAAAAACTGCTCAGTGTCAAAGCAGCTTATTGGCTGAGAGGTGCTGAAAATAAATTCATATTCATTTGAATTCATGATATTAATTAAAAAGTCGAATATAATACAATTATATATAAAATATATATATATTTTTTCAGGCAAATGCCTCCTGAATTTTCGGTTTCAGTTTCGGTCCAAGAATTTTCATTTTGGTGCACCACTACTTTGTTCATATTTCATGTCTGAGGTTTACAACCACTTAAAGTAAAATTGAGCAGATTCTGCTGCAAACTTTGCCCCACTTGTAACCCCCATAACTCCCTACCCCCCTTGGAGCCCCTTTGGTTTAGTCTGGTGACATCACAATTACTCTTCGCCCTCTTCGTACTCCGTCAGTGGTCAAATCCTAAATGCTGCAGAGGGCAGTGCTACATCATTACAGGGTACCCCTCTCCACTCGTAAGTAATAAAATCTGACCCCCAGTCTAACCCTCATTCACAGTGGTCATTTAGCCCCAGTGCACGAGATACTGTGCAGGCAAAAGGCACATCCAGCCCAACTGCTGGAACTTGCTAAAGCTCTATGAGAGGCTGCATGGATGGGACTGCATGGTGCACTGACTGGTACAAATGGTAAGGCAGTATGCACCCAGGGATGAACGTTCCTGGGCACGTCTGCCGTAAACAGTACCAATTGGTGCACCATCCACACACAGCAGCATTCAGCCTCTCATAGACTTTTACAGGCTGCCGGAAAAGGGGTTGGATGGTGTATCTGTGCCTTCTGCACTCACCCAAATACCAGACTCTCATAACTCGGGGCCAAATGCCCAGCATGCATGAGGCCTTACACTTTAAATTTTCTGCATCCAAATTGGGAAGAACAGTTTTGGTGGAGTAAGCTACAAATAGAGGAACATTTCCACTATTCTCTAATGGGTTGTTTTTGGAAATTCTGTTTGATGGTGCTTCCTGCCAGAAAGTATTACAAATGTCAGCCCTGGTTCACACTGATGCAGTGTGTAATTCGCAGCGTTTTTTGTGTGAATTCTGCACTGCATCAGATTCGCACCCTGTTCATGCAAACCGCTGCGGGTGTGTATGTTAAGTTAACAACACTCTAAAGGAGGTCCGCAAAACACGGTGCGATGTGCAGAATCGGATCGCATAGGTGTGAGTACCCATGCGATCCGATTCTAGTGTGGACCAAAAAAAGGGTCCTGCACCTATTTGGTGCGGGTGCGGTGTGATTAGAGCCATACAAAATGTAGAGCTCCAATCGCATTGCCCACAAATCGCATGTGATTTGCACAGGAACGTGGTGCGGTTCCTCTGCATATCACATGCGATATACCGCACTGCATATATGTGAACCCGGGCTAAAAGGTCATACAGCTGGCTGAAATCCTATGTGTATACACCTCAATCCAGCCATAAGATGAAGAACTCCTCACCCTCGGCATATTTGTTTGTTTCAGCATAATGTATTTTGTTGTACATACACCTCAATAGAGGGCTCATTCACACCAGATGGATCCCTGACATACATTTACCTTGATTTTCCGGTACAGATAAAAGAAAATACATTGTTATCAGCAGGACCTGATTACTACAATGTGCTACATTGCAAAAAAACCCCACAAGCTGTATTTTGGTTGCACTGACTTGCACTTTGCTGTTCTAATAAATACATTTTTATGTAAAAAATGCAGCACACCTAAAACGCAGGTTGACACAAATCAGCAAAGCTCTAGGTTATGTTATGGTGTGAACAAGACCTTTCACATCACTGCACAGCCTACAACCTTTGTCCGATGCAATCGACATAACAAGGATCTTGCAATGTGAATATTATGTGCGTGGGCAACTCAATGCCTATGGCGTTACAACAGAAAACATTAGGTCTTGTCAGAAGCTGAGAATACATTTTAATCCAACGACGAGGCTCTGTTATTTTTTCCACTCCGAAAGACAGTGTGAAATTGGCACATCCCGCAGTCTGCTCCTCCATCAGAGCCACCTCGTAGTCTGCCTGGTCTGTTTGTGATGGCGGTGGTGGTGGTGGAGGAGTAGTTTCAGATGTGAGCTCCTGTGTTCCCACAGCTCTGCGCTCAACCCATGCGGGCCTGCTCCATGACCCTCTCCCTGACACCATGCCCCCCATCTCCACTTATTATTATTGACAGTGTAACCTGCAACCCCCGAGACATCATTACTGCTGTTATTTCAGCAGCAGCTCTTGCCAACCCTCCATCAGTACAACCTCTTCTCCTATCAGACAGCTGACTGAAGCTTCAGGTGGGCAGGATTCATTCACAGGCCCCCGCTGCTTGAAAGCGTACATTTATTTCTGTCCGGCGATACATGAAAAACAAAACAGGCAGAGGGCCTGGAGGGACTGTTCCGCTCCATCCTAGAGTTTGTGTTTTGGCTTCCCGTGTGTTTACAATTTCGCCGTAATTTCTGCTTTGTGATTGTGAAGCCTCCAGCCAAGTCTGCAATGTTATTGCATGTTCACGGTTTGTCCTATCTGACCTGACGCAACGGCCTCTCTGGGGGTAGCGCCAGAATATGGAAACACTTTCAGTAAAATATTAAACAAAAAAATGCTCAGCGATGCTCATCACAGCAAGAGTTTTCAATGGGCAAATAAATTCAATTTCTGCACGCCCGATTTAACAAAAGGCAAACTGACCTCACTCCAAAAATTAGCAGAAAAGATGCATTTATTGGATGCCGCGTGTCAGATGGGATACAGGGATGCAGAGCTGTGTGGAGAAAGGCAAAATTATCATTGTGACAGCTGTCAGCATTCCCTAGACCACGGACGCTGACTTTCAGTAATCCGCAGTTGTGTCATTGTGTGTTTGGTCAAAAAGTTCTGCACTTGCTGTTCACCCATTATAAATAATATTTACTTTATGTTACTCATTAGTCTGCAGAAAAATGTAATTCTTTAAACAAGTCCACCAGTTAAACTACACAAGTGAATGTAAACCCAAAATCTATTTTTCAGCGTGTTTATCATCATGTCTCACTGTGTACAATTTTTCTTATGCAAATTGTTTTTAGGTTAGGAGTATTACTACAACACAATCTTTCGGGCCCTGTGCCAAGAGCTTCCCCTTTAACAGTGACCACAGAAAGTTGCTCACTCAACATTGCCGCCATTCACAGTTCACCTTGTATTTTTATTCAATAAAAATATGCATTCTCAAATTGCACAAGGTTGAGATCATGTTAGCATGCTTCCTTCCACCTTGACCAATCAGAGAATGCATCCATTAAAAAAATACAAAGCTTTCTGTGAATGGAGCAAGAAACCCCCCTGTGATCAGTGTGCTGTAGAACAGCTACTTGGCCCAGGACCCAGAGGACAGCAATGGTCACTGTAGTAGCACCGACTACCACAGTGATTATCAGCTTCCTCAGCGTAGGCATGAGTGAGATATGCATACTTCCATTGGTCCAAATTGAACCAAAGTACGTATGCAATAAAGATCATATCTGGAGTTCTGTTTTAAGGAGTCCCCCACTGTACATTCCTCAGACTGTAGTATATAAATCAGGGGCCTCCAAATTTTCTAAACCAATGTCCTGACTTCAGCAGGGAAACTCATTGGGATGTCCTGCCTGCAATATTAAATTTGGGCACTAGATGGAGCCCGGAATAAATTTACTGTTTTGTAGAAGCCAAACACTGCTTAGCTTTAATAAAAATTCCAATCATCCTTCCTTCTAAGAAAAGGAAATAGATGCATCCTGGGAATTCAGACTCCATCTTAAGAACTGAGGGAGAAGAAACAGCCATCCTCTTGCAGTACATGTTGTGTACTAAACTTACATCCTCTATAGGCAGCATCACTAGTGAGCATGTAGTTAATGCCATCTGAAGCCTAGTTATTTCATTGTGTTTTTATATGTTTCATACATTGGTTGTATGTACTTCTCATTTGTTTTTCCCATAGTTTCATCAACCCTGTTTTGTTAAAGCTTCAAGATTACATTCAGTCTGGCTTATTACAGAATAGGAGGGTTTAACTGCATGTTGAGTTACACATAGGGAAACGGGTAGCAAGGACAGAACAACAAAGGATCCATTTACTGTCCTTCAAACTTTAGCTCAACTGTGGCCAGTGGGAGTAAACAATACCCATCTTTAGCATTAGGGGGAGAAATAGTGCCCCATTGTTGGTGTCAGTGGGAAGAATAGTGTCCTGTGTCAGTGGGAGGAATAGTGCCGCAAGGGCTGGATAAAGGGCTGTATAGGGCCACATCCGGCCCCTGGGCTACAGTTTGGAGACCACTAATATAAATAATTAATTGGATTTAAAAAGGGTTATCCATGAGAACAACAGTGTTGCATCCTGCACTTGTGAAAGAAAACCCAATTTGTATCACCTTACAAAATGTCCCACTGCATTTTTGGTAGAAAGAGATACACAGACTGAGAAGAGGAAGGAATTAGAAGGCAATGGAGAAACAGAGTTAAGGAGAGGGAGAGAAAATTGAGCGATAACAGGGAAAAGAGAGATACCTGTATGAAGAGAGGGAGAGAAAAAAAGACTGAGAGAGCAGAGAGAGAAAATGAGGAAGAAGAAGTGGGTGACTTGTTTTCAGAGCAATATTCCAAGGTACTGTTGAATATTCATGTAGAGTTAATGACCCTTGTTTGATCTTTGGTGTCATTGTCACCCGCTGATAGGAGACTGGAAACTTCCTCACAGCTAATTAATTAGTTCTGATAATTCTTTTAGCTTCTGTGCCTGCCCTGTAAGCAGACGGTGTGTGAACACGCACCCAGCAGGCTCCCACCCCATGCACATCTGGACTTCCCACAACACCGCATGAACGCTTATGAAGTCAGGCCAGACAGAACCTTCAAAAGACTCTTAATTATATAAGATATATGTGGAGGTAACCAATAAAAGTTCCCAAGAATTGGTCAAAGCACAGGCTCAGCACTGTGAAGGTTTAGGCTATCTGGGAGGGTTCAGTAGACTAAAGATGCAAAGTTCTCACTGTTTGTTGACAATCCAACTATTTTAAATTCCCTTTACCCAAATGCCATTTAGAACCCTCCATAATTGATGCTGAAATGATATTATCAGGTGCAAATGACTAATGGAATGGAAACTGAAATTTAAAGACCATCTTTCACTAAATTTACCCCTCACCTGTGGCACCTAATCCAAGAATGAAGACCACGTGCCCTGCGCTGATCTAAGGAAAATGTTTTTATTTCAGGTGCTCATAGCGTGGTCATGCGAGTAAATTGGCATTTAATCACTTGTCTGCCACTGTCCACCAAAAAATGTTCCTGCTACAGTGAATAGAGTGGTGGAAGCCATTTCTGCCATTGCATATCTTGGTGCGGGACAATAGTAATGGTGTACGATTTTTAACCCACCCAGTTCTCTGGGACGTGAAAAAGGAACCTTTCTTTGAGGCACCGGTAAATGTGCCAGGAACGCTCAGCGCGCCTGCTTTTCGCACATCTTTTGTTTATTTTGGGTATGCAAATATGCAGCCTCTTGGCATCAAGACCCAGCCGCTGAGAGGTCGCATATTTGCATGTGCTCAGCGCCAAGGACTTTCCAAGTTTTCCAGGATCCTTACCTCCCTGCTCCAGTTATTGGTTCACAAAAATCTGCATAGAACAGGCAGTGAAATAACAACTTCTGAATGGAAAATGGCATCCTTTGGTAATACCCTAAGCCCCTGTTCACATTAGTTTGTTTTCTCCTGCTTTTAGTGTTGCACTGGCATGCACGACAATGGAAATCACATTATTCTCTTTGGTGCCTGTTCACATCAATGCAGTGCAGTGCGTTTTTTGAAAAGGTGCAGGTGTTTCTTTTGGTGAAGCATGTTTTTTCCCCATAGAGTTCAATGGAAGCACATGGGAAGTGCATGTAAAATGTATGTATATGAATTTTTAGTGAGTTTTGTTTATAAAATCCAGTTCTCCTCCTACAGAAAAAAATGTCTCAAGCATGAAAATGTGTCAAAAAGCACATACAAAAATGCAAAAATGCACTGTTAAATGCGTGAATATGCAAAAACACTACAGTGAACCTAAGAAGCAGATGAGGGTTTGAAATACAATTTAATTAAACCCTTGCAGCATAAAAAGCTGGTTTGAAAGGAATCAGTTTAATATGAATTTAGACAAATGAATCCTGGCACTGCACATTGTGACACAAGTAAAGCGTTTCGACCCTGCAGGTTACCCCGTCTATATGAAGATGACCTGTAGACCGCACGCTCCGTACCACCCCTCCTGCGTTCCGCACGGCTGTTTGCACAGAGCTGAGTCAAATGAATTTCCATTTTTTTTTATTTTGCATAAATAGTCCCTGTTCAGCTCTGTGTCGATTTTTTTCCCCCTGCCGTCTCTTGAAAACCACGCGGCCCAGTCATGCCCAGAGGCAGCGTGGGAGATAGGCGAGAGAATTGGCAATTCGCAGCAGGAGTAAGAGTCAAATTCAATATTCAGCGTCTGCCGCACAACGAGGTTCATTTTCTCAGCTAAGGGATGCGGCGACCTTGTCGTACCTGCTTGTCATCACTGTGGGCTTCTCTGCCGCCGCTGTGCGCAAATGCAAACCATCTAGCTAAACTTAATCAGAACGCATCTGTCAGGCTACCTCGTCGGACGCTGCAACTAGAGAATAACGGGGTCCCATTAAAATGTTATTAGTGCGTAAATATGCCACAGACCCCTTGCACAAGGGGAAGCGAGAAAAGGCTGCGTACAAGCCCGATATGGCCGTTATAATGAATTCAATTCATCGGAGTCCATTTACTAAAGTGATTGAAATCTCTTTCGCTTGACTTGAGTCAGAAGAAGGTATCTGGAGAAGATGAGTATTTATGAGATTTAATAACGCAGTTTTACAACACCTACGCGGCAAAATGTACACTAAAACTGGTCCACTGATACCTGTTTTTTAAGATCTTTATCTTTTTCACTTTTCCGTAATCTGTGATTGGTTTCTGTGAGCCGCAGTTTTTATAAGTGAGCGCCAACGCGTCAGTTAATTTATAGATATTTATGTACTCACATGCCTAATCTTACCCCTCTTCAATAGAAAGTAAACAACACTGAACATCATTATTGCATACTGAAAGCTTTGGTTGTTGCTGACTCCATCCTAAACTGGCTGCTTATCCTGCCTGTCCTCTACCACACAATGCATGGCCTCCATGTCCAGAAGTGATGAGAGGTGACAAGCGTAAAACCCTTGCATGCCAATAAGGCCCCACGTATGTGCACGCATGGACATGTGTTGTACTGAGGATCAGCACACGCTACGTACAGTATGTTCATGCATTCTGGGAGTGGGCTCTTTCATTTCTAATGGGACCCCACAATGCACATCCAGCACACCTAAAAATGCACATGACCCTCAATGAACTGCAACACATACACCAAAAGAAACCTCTGCTGCATTCAGGATGAAAAAAAAAAAGTAATGTGTATTTTTGTTACATTGACGTGCATTTGGTGTCCTTTAGAAAATGAAAAGGCAAATGCATAAAACTATGCCCAGCAAAGCATGGCAACACATCAAGAAACACACTACAATGTGCACTGTAACAAAAGTGCATACAGTTGTGTTCAAAATAATAGCAGTCAGACATCACTAACCTGATCAATCACTGTTTTTGGTAGAAATGATATTTCTACATGGCAAATAGTGTGGAGTTCTATTAGTGAGGTCATTCATTCTTTGAAAAACAGGTGGCAATTATTGCCCTTATTTAAGGAAGGAAGACAGCAAATGTTTTACATGCTGGTTACAGTGCACTTCTCTCTGAAATTCTGAGGAAAATGGGTCGTTCCAGACATTGTTCAGAAGAACAGCGTACCTTGATTAAAAAGTTGATTGGAGAGGGGAAAACATATAAAGAAGTGCAGAAAATGATAGGTTGCTCAGCTAAAATGATCGCAAATGCTTTAAAATGGCAACCAAAACCTGAAAGACGTGGAAGAAAGCGAAAAACTACCATTCGACTGGATAGAAGAATAGCCAAAATGGCAAGGACTCAGCCAACAATCAGCTCCAGGAAGATCAAAGAAGGTCTAAAGTTACCTGTGAGTACTGTTACAATTAGAAGACGCCTATGTGAAGCCAAGCTATCTGCAAGAAGCCCCCGCAAAGTCCCACTGTTGAAAAAAAGACGTGCTGAAGAGGTTACAATTTACCAAAGAGCACATTGACTGGCCTAAAGAGAAATGGCGCAACATTTTGTGGACTGATGAAAGTAAGATTGTTCTTTTTGGGTCTAGTGGCCGGAGACAGTTTGTCAGACGACCCCCAAACACTGAATGCAAGCCACAGTACACTGTGAAGACAGTGAAGCATGGTTGCGCAAGCATCATGATATGGGGATGTTTCTCATACTACGGTGTTGGGCCTATTTATCGCATACCAGGGATCATGGATCAGTTTGAATACATCAGAATACTTGGAGGTCATGCTGCCTTTTGCTGAAGAGGAAATGCCCTTGAAATGGGTGTTCCAAGAAGACAACGACCCCAAACACACCAGTAAACGTGCAACATCTTGGTTCCAGACCAACAAGATGGACGTTATGGAGTGGCCAGCCCAATCCCCGGATCTTAATCCAATAGAAAACTTGTGGGGTGACATCAAAAATGCAGTTTCTGAGGCAAAACCAAGAAATAGAGAAGAACTGTGGAATGTAGTCCAATCATCCTGGGCTGGAATACCTGTTCACAGGTGCCAGAAGTTGGATGACTCCATACAACACAGATGTACAGCAGTTCTCAGAAACAGTGCTTATACAACTAAATATTAATTAAGTGATTCAAAGGAAAGCAAAATATTAACTTTTCTTCAATTTTTTTAGAGGAACAACACAAATGTGATATTTTTTTCTTCATGTTTTGATTTGGAATAGAATGTGTAGTGTTCCCAATGCATTTGTGTGTATGGAAATAAAAGCTATTAGAAGGATTTTGAGCTTTATTCACTTTTTTCAACACACTGCTATTATTTTGAACACGACTGTAGGTGTAAAGAGGTGCAAACAGAATTAATCTGGCGGAAGAAAAAAACCTGGCTGCATCAATATCATAATTTAGCAGAAAGCACAAGCACATATACACGGAAGAAAAAAACTTGGGCTTTTATCACTGTTCTCCCTCTGCAAAATTCTGATCTTCTGAGCCATACATTCAGGGCAAGGAGGCTGCCAGTGAAATCAGAACTCTTTTGTATACTTGTACCAAGTCAGTGGCTCAGAAACAAAAGAAAACAGAGGACCAGTTTGTAAATCAGGTCATTAGTAATTTCAGAAGAAAGGCAGGAATTCTTTAACCTCTGCCCTACAACCAAAAAATGGTACAAAGTGGATAATTATTTCTGCAGTGCTATAAACATTGCTCCAAAAATAGCCCTTGGGTGGTCAGTGTCACTACTAATGGCTGTGAAATGTGACATCATTGGATGGCTCAGTTCACAGATGCAGTGTACAGAGCTGATTCGTGCAGCTCTGTACCTTATGATCACTGCAATGACCAATTACAGAAATTACAAATTTAAACAGAACTACTGTTTACATCTGAGAGCCCGTCCTTTCTTCTCACAATGGAGGAAGGAGGAACTATTGAATGAACAATCATTCATTAGTTATAGAGGAAAGAACAGAGAAATTCAAGGTGTTTGAAGGGGATGAGGGGTTGATTGTATGATAGTTTTTATAACCCTTTCACCTCCGCTTTATCATTTCCATGCTTTCTCTAAGTGACCTATTAACCCTTCATCTCCCTTATCCTCCTACTATATGATACCTGTACATTAAAGAAGTTCTTCACTGTGGGAAAAAAAAAATTAAAAGTCAGCAGCTACAAATCCTGTCTTCGTCCAGGCTAGTTCTTCACTAGCCTTTGGGTTGCTGGCACCAGCATCCCAAATGTGGGCAGTCGGCTATGGTGCTTTTGGCTTCACAGCTGGTGAGAGCTGTGCTGCGCTTTGTGAATGGTCCCGCAGTCTTCTGGGACATGTGAAAGGTTTCAGAAGACTGCAGATGAAGGGGAGAACTTCCATTCGGATCACCAAGGCGATCTGAACGCAAGTAGGAGCAGATACCTGTCAAAACTAGGTACCCAACTAGGTACTCGCCCCCCCACCAAAAAAAAAACAAACTTACATGCTAAATAGAAGGGGGGATGAGGAATTAAAGTGGAACTTCCCATTTTGGGTGAAGTTCTGCTTTAACTCCTTCACCTCTTCCTCCTTCTTTGTACAGGAAATACCTATGATGCTGAAGTATCCAATGCACCATTACCAAGCTTCATGTTTAAATCCCTCAATATCAGCATGTTTCTTTATTTCCAAAGCATATTGGCAAAAAATGTTTTAAATTAATGACCTTGCGGTGTCTACTTTCCGCAAAGAGATAATTTTAGTGGTATTTTACTGTCCTAGCAATTTGCTATGGTTTATAACAGAAGGTAAAAAGAATATTTTTTTATTTTTCAAAAATGTTGGTCTTTTTTCCTTTATATACTGGTTATTAAGTACCACCAAAAGAAGCTGTCTCTGTCTAAAAAATTATATAAAATTCAATCAAACTAGCACAGCACTGAAGCTGGCCTGGAAATGATGGGGTAGATACAGCTGGTACTCCTACGGACACAGCTGATCATGTGGTATGGTAAAAGGCCAATCACAGCGGCCTTTTACCACGCGATTAGCCGTGTCCAATGGCACAATGATCACCGGGAAATGCAATTGCCGGTTATCGGCTGCACTGTCACAGCGTGAGGAAAGTACTGTCGAGAACCGAAAGTTGTCAGAGGGGGGATTAGCACCGATCATCAGGGCACTGATGATCAGTGTCCTGATGATTGGTGCCCAGCAGTGTCACCCACCAGTGCCGCCCACAAGTGCCCAGCAGTGCCACCCACCTGTGCCCATCAGTGTCCACCAGTGCCACCCACCAATGCTCATCAGTGCAGCCCAGCAGTGCCATCCAGCAATGCCACTAATCAGTGCCCAGCAGTGCCACCAGTCAGTGCCCAGCAGTGTCATCAGTCAATGCCGTCAGTCAGTGCCACCAATCAGTGCCCAGCAGTGCCGCCAGACAGTGCTCATCATCAGTGCTGCCTATCAGTGCCGCCTATCAGTGCAACCTCATCAGTACCGCCTATCAGTGCCCATCAGTGCTGCCTATCAGTGCTGCCTATCAGTGCAGCCTCATCAACGCACATCAATGAAGGAGAAAAATTACCTGTTTGCAAAATTGTATAATAGAAACAAAGAAAAATATTCATTTTTCTAATTTTTTGCTCTTTTTTTGTTTATAGCGCAAAAAATAAAACACCCAGCAGTGAGTAAATAACACCAAAAGAAATCTCTATTTGTGTAAAAAAATATTTTTTTTTCATATGGGTGCAGTGTTGCATGACCGCGCAATTGTCATTCAAAGTGCGCCATGTTTACAAGCATTTGGCGTTTGAAACGCCGGTAAAATCAACTCCTGAACGCAAGTTTGGTGCGTTCAAAAAAACCATTGTAAACTCAACTGCCTGTAAACGACATAGTGTACATGGACACATAGGAAAACATTAGGGAGAGTCCAGGGGCTGATGAAACGCTGAACACCTCCTGAAAGTAAGTTTAGGAGCTGCAGTGTACATGAGCCCTAAAAAAGAAATCGAATGCAACCACCACAACTAAGGATTGGTAATATTACATTTTTGATTTTGGGTTTTTTACCACATTAAGTGAAATTTCCAAGCAGCATATTCTGGTCAGGTGTTGTGGATATGGAGGGGGGTGTTTATTTGTTACTACAAAAAAATGTTCAGTGTTCCTGTAGACACCTGTTTATGGCAGTATTGTTCCCTGACAGTGGGAAGACTACAGACTGCTTGTAACATAATGTAGTCATTCCAAATTATGCACACTTCACCACAATGAAAAGCCGCCTGTTAGAATGCCTGAATCAGCATCTGTCAATCTTCTCCCTCCATTGTCAATACTGTACACATTATTTAATGGATGAAATCAGAGCATCTTTTTCTTCATCATCTCTGTCAGAGGCATCTAAGGTAGAGATAAGAAGGCCCATTACCGGGCGGGGAATGACCCCCATGGGGACTGCGGGAGGAAGCTATTAATAATGAGATTACTAAAACGAGCACGAGCAGAATATATAGTCAGCCCATCTGCCACCGTTCACCTTGCCTTGGCGTTGCGCCCGGCTGCTTTGCAGTGATGTCGTGTATAGAAAAGACCGCAACAAAATGTTTTCCATCAAACACCTGTTTTCAACAAATAGCCGGGACCCTGGAGCCACTGTGTCACATGGGGACAACACCAGATGCATTTAAAGCATATCTACACTGTATTTGATCACCACAAAACAAAAACCAAATTTAATTAATTTTTTGTTTTCAGAGCAAACTCACCCATCCATTCATGTCTCTATGCTTTATTTTGCAAAGAAATCACTTTGAAAAACACTCCCTAGCAGTTCTGGCAGTGGCCATCTTGAGTAAGGGCAGATAATTCAAGTAGCATTTACTTCCTGGAATCCATCTGCCTTTAGCTCAGGCATGCAGGCAGGAGGGTGTGCTTAGCTGAGAAAGCCCCTCCCACTCTCCTGAAGACTCCCGGGATGTATGATATAATTTGTCTAGGCATGAAAACCAAGGAGTAAATGAAGAAATGGATACAAAAGGTTAAAACAAGTAAATACAATACAATTTCCTATCTATTTACCAATACTAGCAGCATAAGGATTAAAATAGTCAATATTGATTGAGAGACTGAAGTTCCATTTTAATAATATTAACGTTTTAAAGCAATTTTCTGCCTTCCAGTCGTTTTAAACGTGAATCGAATGTTTGCCTTCAGTGAGTAAAAATGTTGGGTAAAATTGACAGGGAAGTCATTTTTTTATGTGGCTTTCACATTCTGACATATTTGTTGTTTCATACCCCATGCTGAGAACTGTAGGTGCTCCCTCTTGTTGATTTTTATTAGATAGTGCCAGCCTTCATTTTGAAAAGATTGTGTTGTAATCAGTGCAACAAAAGAGCGATTTAGAGGTTTGTCGTATTTTTTAAAACCGCATTTTCCATCTACATACAGGGTGCATTCATACCTATGATTGCACCCTGCCTGTGATTAGATGTGCGCCAGGCAGTCTGCATCCAGGGTCGATCACTCACATGGGATCACTGCATTTGATTACATGTGAATAGGTGCAATTATCTTCTGGAGCCAGCAGCCTCCCAATGCTCCCATAGCCTGATGGAGAGAAATGAGGCTAGTTCCCCATCAGGTCCGCTTTACTTTTGATTGACAGTGCATGGAAGTGGTTGGATCGATAGTCACTCTTTAGTCCAATAGCGGCTTTCGAATCCACTCACTGCCATGCACTGTCAATCTACTAGTCCCAGAGTTCCCCATCAAGCTTTAGCCACAAACAAAGAAAGCGGCCATGAATTTGAGTTGTTGAGTGAATGGAGCCTAATAAGGAACTCTGAGACTAGTTACCCATCAGGTCCACCTTGTCTGTGATTGACAGTGTGTGGATTCGAAAGCCATAATGGACTGAATAGCGGCTATCAATTCACCCACGGATATCATGGGAAACTCTTCTCAGAGTTCCCCATCAGGGGAATTTAGCATTTCCTGCATCCTTGATTGCTAGGATGTGGAGACCTTCATCCTAGCAATTAATGATGTAAATGTAAAAAACATTCAAACATATTCATAAAATAATAAACACAATACACTACCCCCCCTCCCAATCCCACTTTGAGTTGGTCCTAGTTACAAACAGTTTGCTTATCTAAGAACTGTCAGTATTTCATTTAGAATTGTTTGCAGTCATAGTGGCGGATTCTAAGGCTCCATGTACACGAGCCTACACTGACCGCTGGCCGCAGGAAAATGCAAATCAAGGCAAAACGTGGCAACCGCAGTACTGCAATTTTGCTGTGGATTTGCTGCATTTTGCGGTTTCCTATGGTCAAAACATTCCTGTCCTGAACACGATTCTTCCGCGTGCAAGAGAGGGAGGTTTAACCTCACCTACACGTGGCAGCTCCTAAACTCTGCTAAAAGTCTATATGTACATGGACACATAGGCTTTTATGGAGTTGAGTTTAGGAGTTTTGGCGAAAAAATGCCAAAAGCTCCTAAATTTGAGTTTAGTAGCTGCTCATGTACATGATGCCTAAAAGTGGCAGTAGAACTATTTGAATTTGGCTCATAGCTCTGTACTGAAACTTTGCTGAATTAGCCTTGGGCCATGTTAAAGTGGCCAGAAAAGTGACAATACTGCTTTATTGAATTTCCCTGTATTCTCTGTGGGTATTGAACCCAGAGTAAAAGCTGTAAACTGGCTTCCAGAGACAGAGTAAAATTTTGCTGTTTATAGCTTTCGACATACCAAGTGGATGGACCACAGTGGAACAGCAGTAACAAATTCAGAAATGAACAATTGGAACAGAACTGTAGCTGTATCATATACATAATGACATTAAGTGACACGCATGCATGTCCTTTAATGTCGGACTCCATAGATGAACTAAGTAGTGCAGCAGAGTTACAGTTTTACCCTCTTTCTAAGATCACATCAGCACAGAATTATGCAATAAAAATAAAAGCATTTCTGCCTAGAAGCCTTGTGAAAAACCTGCTCAAAACCTAATGTGCAGCTTGACAGCTATGGTTCTGCCAGACAGTATTAGCTATTCCCTGTTATTTTATTTGTTGGCTGGATAAGCCCTTTCAAAAAATAATTTCAAAGCATCAAAGGTCTTTTTTTCTTTCAAATTCATACACAACAATACTGGGTAATGGTAAAGAAACCCAAACATTACTGCCGACCAGAGTGTTGAATGGCACTGGTCTGTCTGTCCATAGAGTGATGTCTTTGTCACGGTAATTAAGTATTGTAGTAAGGCAAGGGAACTTTTTTCCACTCTGGCGGCTCAATGGCACGGCTGCGTCCACATGTGTTGTGTCAAAGCATTTTAATATTCACTTTATATTCAATGCCACAAGCTCTTTTGGAGCTTCTTTGAGGCCAAACCTTCACCGCGGGATAATTCACTGATCTAGTTATGTTGTGTGGGTGTCATAACTAGAGATGAGCGAATCGAACTTGGCGAAGTGGAATTCGTTTTGAATATTAGAAAAAATTCGATTTTTTTTCGCGCCGAATCCGAAAATTAGCAGACTTCGGATGCGCGAATCGAAATTTTTCCAAAAATGGCGGCGACATGTGTGGCGACGGAGCGGGGATCTCTGGGAAGGCGCGCAGACAAGGCGCGCTGACCCATAATGCATTCATTCATGACATGTGATCGCATTAGCCAATCAGCAGCCAGCCAGCCAGCACTGTGTAATGGTGGAGCTATAAATTGCGGCCATCTTACAATTCTCCATTTGCCTCCGGTCATTCAAGAGAGACAGACCTCTCTGTATTAGGGACAGAGTTAGGGCCACAGATACTTTAGGGACACAGAATCGTTACTTAGGGACACAGAATTGTTACTCAGGGACACAGAACTGTTACTCAGGGACAGACACAGAATTGTTACTGAGGGACACAGAATTGTTACTGAGGGACACAGAATTGTTACTGAGGGACACAGAATTGTTACAGAGGGACACAGAATTGTTACTCAGGGACACAGAACTGTTACTCAGGGACACAGAATTGTTACTCAGGGACACAGAACTGTTACTCAGGGACACAGAATTGTTACTCAGGGACAGACACAGAATTGTTACTGAGGGACACAGAATTGTTACTCAGGGACACAGAATTGTTACTGAGGGACACAGAATTGTTACTCAGGGACACAGAACTGTTACTCAGGGACACAGAATTGTTACTCAGGGACACAGAACTGTTACTCAGGGACACAGAATTGTTACTCAGGGACAGACACAGAATTGTTACTGAGGGACACAGAATTGTTACTGAGGGACACAGAATTGTTACTCAGGGACAGACACAGAATTGTTACTGAGGGACACAGAATTGTTACTGAGGGACACAGAATTGTTACTCAGGGATACAGAATTGTTACTCAGGGACACAGAACTGTTACTCAGGGACACAGAATTGTTACTCAGGGACACAGAACTGTTACTCAGGGACACAGAATTGTTACTCAAGGACAGACACAGAATTGTTACTGAGGGACACAGAATTGTTACTGAGGGACACAGAATTATTACTGAGGGACACAGAATTGTTACTGAGGGACACAGAATTGTTACTGAGGGACAGACACAGAATTGTTACTGAGGGACACAGAATTGTTACTGAGGGACACAGAATTGTTACTCAGGGACACAGAATTGTTACTCAGGGACACAGAACTGTTACTCAGGGACACAGAATTGTTACTCAGGGACACAGAACTGTTACTCAGGGACACAGAATTGTTACTCAGGGACAGACACAGAATTGTTACTGAGGGACACAGAATTGTTACTGAGGGACACAGAATTGTTACTCAGGGACACAGAATTGTTACTCAGGGACACAGAACTGTTACTCAGGGACACAGAATTGTTACTCAGGGACACAGAACTGTTACTCAGGGACACAGAATTGTTACTCAGGGACAGACACAGAATTGTTACTGAGGGACACAGAATTGTTACTGAGGGACACAGAATTGTTACTGAGGGACACAGAATTGTTACTCAGGGACACAGAACTGTTACTCAAGGACACAGAATTGTTACTCAGGGACAGACACAGAATTGTTACTGAGGGACACAGAATTGTTACTGAGGGACACAGAATTGTTACTGAGGGACACAGAATTGTTACTCAGGGACAGACACAGAATTGTTACTGAGGGACACAGAATTGTTACTGAGGGACACAGAATTGTTACTGAGGGACACAGAATTGTTACTCAGGGACACAGAATTGTTACTCAGAGACACAGAATTGTTACTCAGGGACACAGAATTGTTACTCAGGGACACAGAACTGTTACTCAGGGACACAGAATTGTTACTCAGGGACAGACACAGAATTGTTACTGAGGGACACAGAATTGTTACTGAGGGACACAGAATTGTTACTGAGGGACACAGAATTGTTACTCAGGGACAGACACAGAATTGTTACTGAGGGACACAGAACTGTTACTCAAGGACACAGAATTGTTACTCAGGGACAGACACAGAATTGTTACTGAGGGACACAGAATTGTTACTGAGGGACACAGAATTGTTACTCAGGGACAGACACAGAATTGTTACTGAGGGACACAGAATTGTTACTCAGGGACACAGAATTGTTACTCAGGGACAGACACAGAATTGTTACTGAGGGACACAGAATTGTTACTGAGGGACACAGAATTGTTACTGAGGGACACAGAATTGTTACTCAGGGACAGACACAGAATTGTTACTGAGGGACACAGAACTGTTACTCAAGGACACAGAATTGTTACTCAGGGACAGACACAGAATTGTTACTGAGGGACACAGAATTGTTACTGAGGGACACAGAATTGTTACTGAGGGACACAGAATTGTTACTCAGGGACAGACACAGAATTGTTACTGAGGGACACAGAATTGTTACTGAGGGACACAGAATTGTTACTGAGGGACACAGAATTGTTACTCAGGGACACAGAATTGTTACTCAGAGACACAGAATTGTTACTCAGGGACACAGAATTGTTACTCAGGGACACAGAACTGTTACTCAGGGACACAGAATTGTTACTCAGGGACAGACACAGAATTGTTACTGAGGGACACAGAATTGTTACTGAGGGACACAGAATTTTTACTGAGGGACACAGAATTGTTACTCAGGGATACAGAATTGTTACTCAGGGACAGACACAGAATTGTTACTCAGGGACAGACACAGAATTGTTACTGAGGGACACAGAATTGTTACTGAGGGACACAGAATTGTTACTGAGGGACACAGAATTGTTACTCAGGGACAGACACAGAATTGTTACTGAGGGACACAGAATTGTTACTGAGGGACACAGAATTGTTACTCAGGGAAACAGAATTGTTACTCAGGGACACAGAACTGTTACTCAGGGACACAGAACTGTTACTCAGGGACACAGAATTGTTATTCAGGGACACAGAACTGTTACTCAGGGACACAGAATCGTTACTCAGGGACACAGAATCGTTGAATTAAAGAGTATGTCAGACAACACGCAGAGGAGTGTCAGAGGAGGCCATGTTTTAGGAGCGAGCAGACGTGGCAGCAGAGGAAGGGGTCGAGGCAGCACTAGTCGCAGCCAGAGGCCAGTGCTCTCGGTGTCATCCAGCGGTCGTGTCTCCACTGACAACCCTGCCGTCATCGATTGGTTTGCTCGGTCGTCTTCCTCTTCCCAGGTCACCTCTGACACCTACAGCCAACAGTCGGTGGGTACGTCAGACACAATCGTTAGTTGGCATGGCCCGGGAGCAAGCCAACTGAAATCACGTGTCCTCTACCTGCCCCTGTCCTTTGGTGTTCCCTCACCAAGCGAAGTATCGCATGCTGTGGGCTCAGCCCCACTGTACAGTGAGGAAGAGCTAACAGAGGGCGGTCAGGAACGGGGGGAGACATCCGCCTCTTCAGCAGCCAGGCGAAGAAGTACTGGCGAGGAGAGTGGCTCGGTAGCCGGTCTAGAGACAGGTCTGTCTCCTGACCCACACGCAGCCGAGGGGGCTAGTAGTGAGGCGGAGACCCTAATTGATGATGATGAGGCTGATCGCACTTGGCAGCCTCGTCGTCATCAGGCTATTGCTTCCGCATCATCAGGAGAAGAGGGTGCCAGCTTGGCAGCGAGCAAAACAGTTGGTGGGTTGCCCAGGAGGCAGCAGGGTCGCAGCAGTGTCAGTGGAGGCAAACGGCCACGGAGTAGAGCACCAGCTCCACTGCAGCCTACCACCACGGCCAGTAGTGGTGCCGGTGTGCACGGAGGAAGTAGCAGTCAGCCAGTGAGGAGTAGCGGGGGCAAAGTTTCCTACTCGGCAGTGTGGCAATTTTTCGTCAAGCCGCCCGAGGAAGTAAACGTAGCCGTATGTCGACTATGTGGCCAGAAAGTCAAGCGTGGCCAGGGGGCCCATGTTGGGACTACAGCGTTGCGTCAGCATATGCAGCGTCGCCATTCGGTGGCCTGGGAAAACCGTGATAAAGATAAGGCGGTTCTGCCTGCCCCAGCCCCCGCTCCATCACCCGCTCCGTTACTTGCTCCGTCACCCGACGTCAATCGCCCTCTATCAGCCAGTCAAGGCTCCAACACCTCTGCTGAGGGGAGTTGTCGCTCGTTGGCATCTTCCGCTCGTTCAGATGCTCCTTCTCCTGCTACTCCTCTTCACGGATTCCGTCAGCAGTCTTTCTTGGAATCCGTTTCCAAGAGACAACAGTTTGCGAGCACGCACCCGACGGTGCAGAAGCTGAACGTCCTCCTGTCCAAGTTGCTGGTGCTGCAGTCCCTCCCTTTCCAAGTGGTGGACTCAGCACCTTTCCGAGAAATGATGGCTTGTGCCGAGCCGCGGTGGAGAGTGCCAAGCCGTCATTTCTTCGCCAAAAAGGCAGTGCCAGCCCTGCATTCACATGTAGAAGAGATGGTGGGCCAGTCTTTGAGCATGTCGGTCTCTGCCAAAGTGCACGGCAGCGCCGACGTGTGGAGCTGTAACTACGGTCAGGGACAGTACATGTCATTTACGGCCCACTGGGTGAACGTGGTGCCGGCACAGCCGCACCAGCAACTTGGACAGGTCACGCCGCTTTTGCCTCCACGTTTGCACGTCCTTGGTCCAGCAAAGATGTCCGCCTCTACCACCTCTTCTTCCGCCGTGTCCTCAGCCGCCACCCCCGTGCCAAGTCCCATTACCCGACCGGCATATCACATGTGCAGGGCGCAACGGTGTCACGCTGTGCTGCACCTGGTATGCCTTGGCGAACGTAGTCACACAGGGGAGGAACTTCTGAGTGTAATGAACAGAGAAATCGACAGATGGCTGTCTCCGCGCAAACTGAAAATCGGAACCATGTTGACCGACAACGGAAAGAACATGGTGTCTGCTCTGCGTCAAGGAAGGTTGTGCCATGCGCCATGCATGGCTCACGTGTTCAATCTGGTTGTCAAGCGGTTCCTAAAATCCACCATCCCACTGCAAGACATCCTTAAAATGTCACGTAAACTTTGCATGCATTTCAGCCATTCCTACACCGCAAAGCACACCCTCCTTGAGCTGCAGCGGCAGAACGGAATTCCACAGCATCGCCTGATCTGTGACGTTGCAACAAGGTGGAATTCAACCCTACATATGTTAGACCGCCTTTACGAACAGCGAAAGGCCATCACCGATTTCCTGATGTTACAAGCGGATAAAGGTACTCCCCTGTGTAACTTCGATGTCAGCCATTGGCAGCTCATGCGTGACACCTGCCGCTTGCTCAGGCCCTTTGAGGAGGCCACGCTATTCGTGAGTCGGCAGGACTATGGGATGAACGACGTCATTGCTCTGTTGCACGTCCTGGAACAAATGCTGTTAACAATGGCTGGTCAGGGTGCGGTAGACGTGGCGCACAGATCTCAACGCCACATGACCCCTGTGGGGGCAGGACAGGAAGAAGAGGAGGAGGTAGAGGAGGACATTGGTGCTCAGGAATTATTGAGTGAAATGGGTGGTTTTTCCACTCAGCGGACAGGAGTGGAGGAGCAGGAGCATCTGGTAGAGGAGGAGGAGGAGACAGAGGACCCAGACGCACCGTGGCAGTATGCTGTGGAGATGGAGGCAGGGAGTCCCTCGCATTCCTTGGCACAAATGGCCCATAGCATGCTCGGTTGCTTGCCGAATAATAACCATCAGACAGAGGGATGACTTTTGGCTGTCCACCTTGTTGGACCCTCGCTACCGTTCAAAAATGGTGGCCTTTTTCACACCTGCTGAGAGGGAGGCCAAAATAACGTACTATAAAAACCACCTATGTAGTCAGTTGGTCTCTGCCTTTCTGCGCCAACGTCCATCCTCAGACACTGTGGGCCCTGTGCGCTCGCGTTCCGCTGCCATGGCAGCAGGGGAGGGGTGGGGTGGTAGGAGCAGTGGCAGCTCCACCAGCAGCAGCTGCCTCAGTCTGCAGTCGATGATGAGTAGCTTTCTTCACCAGCGCAGTGAGGAAACTACTAACCAGCCGCAGCAGCAGCAGCAGCAGCATCAGGTGGACCTGGAGCAGGACCTCAAACAACAGGCTCGGGCCTACTTGGACAGCACCCTGCCAACCGAGGTAGACAATCCCCTTGACTACTGGGCAACGAAACTTGACCTTTGGCCCCAACTAGCTGAATTTGCCCTTGAAAGGCTGTCATGCCCGGCCAGTAGCGTGGCATCGGAGCGCGTGTTTAGTGCGGCAGGAGGTATTGTAACTCCGCGGAGGACACGACTGTCTACCCAAAGTGTGGAGAGACTCACGTTTGTGAAAATGAAACAGGCGTGGATTAGTCTGGATTTCAAACCACCAGTTCCTGACACAACTGACTAAATCCGCCATGAATCATGCCCCAAACATGTTAACTCTGCCATGTGCCACTTTCAAGTCTCCTCACACTGCTGGTCGGTTCCATTTTGTCATAGGGTGCTGGCAGATTACGGGCCTCCCATTGCTGCTGCCAGGCCTGTAATCTGTCATGGGCCCCTGTACCGCCTCCTCATGCTGCTGCCAGGTCCAGAGTCTCTCATGGGTCCCTGTACGGCCTCCCATTGCTGCTGTCTCCATCGCCACACTCTGCCATGTGCCACTTTCAGGTCTCCTCACACTGCTGGTGGGTTCCATTTTGTCATAGGGTGCTGGCAGATTACGGGCCTCCCATTGCTGCTGCCAGGCCCGTAATCTGCCATGGGCCCCCGTACCACCTCCTCATGCTGCTGCCAGGTCCAGAGTCTCTCATGGGTCCCTGTACGGCCTCCCATTGCTGCTGTCTCCATCGCCACACTCTGCCATGTGCCACTTTCAGGTCTCCTCACACTGCTGGTGGGTTCCATTTTGTCATAGGGTGCTGGCAGATTACGGGCCTCCCATTGCTGCTGCCAGGCCCGTAATCTGTCATGGGCCCCTGTACCGCCTCCTCATGCTGCTGCCAGGCCCGTAATCTGTCATGGGTCCCTGTACGGCCTCCCATTGCTGCTGTCTCCATTGCCACACTCTGCCATGTGCCACTTTCAGGTCTCCTCACACTGCTGGTGGGTTCCATTTTGTCATAGGGTGCTGGCAGATTACGGGCCTCCCATTGCTGCTGTCAGGCCCGTAATCTGTCATGGGCCCCTGTACCGCCTCCTCATGCTGCTGTTAGGTCCAGAGTCTCTCATGGGTCCCTGTACGGCCTCCCATTGCTGCTGTCTCCATCGCCACACTCTGCCATGTGCCACTTTCAGGTCTCCTCACACTGCTGGTGGGTTCCATTTTGTCATAGGGTGCTGGCAGATTACGGGCCTCCCATTGCTGCTGCCAGGCCCGTAATCTGTCATGGGCCCCTGTAACGCCTCCTCATGCTGCTGCCAGGCCCGTAATCTGTCATGGGCCCCTGTACGGCCTCCCATTGCTGCTGTCTCCATCGCCACACTCTGCCATGTGCCACTTTCAGGTCTCCTCACACTGCTGGTGGGTTCCATTTTGTCATAGGGTGCTGGCAGATTACGGGCCTCCCATTGCTGCTGCCAGGCCCGTAATCTGCCATGGGCCCCCGTACCGCCTCCTCATGCTGCTGTCAGGTCCAGAGTCTCTCATGGGTCCCTGTACGGCCTCCCATTGCTGCTGTCTCCATCGCCACACTCTGCCATGTGCCACTTTCAGGTCTCCTCACACTGCTGGTGTGTTCCATTTTGTCATAGGGTGCTGGCAGATTACGGGCCTCCCATTGCTGCTGCCAGGCCCGTAATCTGCCATGGGCCCCCGTACCGCCTCCTCATGCTGCTGCCAGGTCCAGAGTCTCTCATGGGTCCCTGTACGGCCTCCCATTGCTGCTGTCTCCATCGCCACACTCTGCCATGTGCCACTTTCAGGTCTCCTCACACTGCTGGTGGGTTCCATTTTGTCATAGGGTGCTGGCAGATTACGGGCCTCCCATTGCTGCTGCCAGGCCCGTAATCTGCCATGGGCCCCCGTACCGACTCCTCATGCTGCTGCCAGGCCCGTAATCTGTCATGGGCCCCTGTACCGCCTCCTCATGCTGCTGCCAGGTCCAGAGTCTCTCATGGGTCCCTGTACGGCCTCCCATTGCTGCTGTCTCCATCGCCACACTCTGCCATGTGCCACTTTCAGGTCTCCTCACACTGCTGGTGGGTTCCATTTTGTCATAGGGTGCTGTATGGCCTCCCATTGCTGCTGCCTCCACCGCCACACTGTGGCTCCACACTCTGGTTTTGGCCCCGTGACTGCCCAAATGAGTGCAGTGTGCGGTGATTCTAAGATCGACGGCACTCATCTGCATGTCATACTGACTGACAGTATTATTTCTCTTCCCCTGCAGACTCCAAGGGCATTTAAATTAAGGGTACAGTGTTCTGCACTAATATAAAGGCTCTCTGAAGCCTAGAAACACCCTTTTTATAAGTTAAATTCGCAGCGAATATATTCGCATCGAATCGAATTTATTCCTCGAATTCGCCGAATCAGCCGAATCGAATTTTTGAATACTTCGCTCATCTCTAGTCATAACCGAGACCTGGATAGCTGAACAAGGGAAACGTACCAATGTGCTTCTATAACAATTGTCCACTGTTATGAAACCTCTATAAACTGCATTCACGTCAACGAGTTCCATGTCAAATCACATGATTATATAAAGCCATTTCTGAAAAGCATACAGGAAGCAGAGCAAGACAGTGACTGTTTTTGCAAGTGACATTTGCAGCCAGACTGAAGAGCTTATAATCAGATCATTAAAGGTAACCTGTGCTGAGAGAAAAACATAGCCTTTCATCGCTGGTCTCATTCTTAAACTGCAAAATTGTTCTGCTTATCCACAAGCCTCCATACTTTCATAGTCTCCAAAATCAGTTAAGTCAGAGCCCCCAATCTACATACTTGTTCCATGTCAGTGACTCTATAATGCCATATTTCAAAAGGGGAAACTTGCTAAGGTCAGCCAGTCATGCACAGATGTTTGCAAACTGTGTGCCTATCACTCCACCACCGGTCAGGTCAGTAAAACTATTAAAGCTATTACCATAATTTAGCCCATAATTTAGCCCAGTTTAGGAAAAACCCTCCTACTACCAGCATGCTACAATTCTTTTTACAGTCCTAGGAGGATGGACATCTTTTCTTCAGCTCTACTTTGTTAAAGACTAATACATTTTTTGATAGATTTTTATTTTCTTCATATTTTTCTATTCTGTTTCAGAGGCCAGGGAGTCTCCATATGTAGCTCTCCTCCATCTGTTCTCCTTTGATTTCTGTATCTGAATTTGCTTCTCTCTTCAATTTGTAAAGTTCCATTTTAAACACATTAAAGACATTTTGTTCTTTATCCTCAACTACAAGGTGGTGGTTCTTGTAGCCACTATCTCTGCAAAGTAAGTGTGTGAACTGGTGGCCTTATCATGCAAAGAACCCTCTTTCTGGTGTTAAGGCCCAGGATTTCCTTCTTGCCTAGGGTATGTTCTTTTTCTTTTCACCTCAACAAAGACATTGTTCTCTGTCTGGCTCCAGTTCACCAAAAAAAAAGTTCCCTACATTGTCTGGATGTGGTTGGGCTGTGAACCTTTCATAAAGACTAATTTCCTTTATGTCATCTCAGATGGATTCCAAAAGGGTGCACCAACATCTTCTCATGGTTGAGATACCATCATCAAGCCTAAGGGCTCAATGATCAGGTTCCACCTTTTACTGTCAAAGCACATACTACTAGATCTCTGATAGTTTCTTCGTCCCTATGGCATCAGACAACTGTTTCCCAAATTTACAAGGCTGCTTCGTGGTCTTCGGTTCACGTGTTCTCTAAGTTCTACCAGGTGGATGTTTTGGCCTCATCTGATGGCAGTTCCAAGTGTAAGGTGCTTCAGATGGCTGCTGAAGCTGCAGGCAGTCCCCAGTTTTATTGATTTTCTTCTTAGGACTGTTAGTGTTTGGTGGTTGTGTCACCCAGTCCTCAGTTGGACTGCTTTTGTTTGTCTCTATAGTTTAAGACTTCCTGTGCCCCTCGATAGATTACAGACAAAATAGGATTTTTGTAGAGGTCGCACCCCTCTATGTTTATGATTATGCTCTCAGCACTGTTTTGCTGCAAATGCATGCTTGTAGTAGTAGGAGGGGGTATCCTGGGTTGGCCTAAAGTTTTTAGTTTGCCAATGTCAAATCCTCCTGTACGCAGTAGTGTATCCTAGAGGTTTAAGGCTTCTTGTACCCCTCGATGAACTCCAACAAAAGGGTGAGTAAAATGCTATTTTGCATAATTTAACACATTTTTATTAATTTGATCAATTTAATTTATTGAACAATATTCATATTTTTTTTCCTTCCAGTCTCCTATCTGTCTCTTTCCTGCTGCCTTTCTGGTGGACATTACATTAAAGTAAAACAAAACAAGCTGACTGAAAAGACATAGCATTTTCCCTGCAACCATCTGACCGGAATGTACAGAGATGGAGGCCTGCAGGAGGGAAACTGCATCGTGTGGTATTTTAAAATTGGAATCAAAATTCAAAGACAAGAGCACGTACCGGTATATAAAATCTAATATTTCATTTCCAGCATTGGAAAATGCAAATGGATCTCTTTTATATCTGTATTTGATCCATTTTGAATCCAATTTTCATCTAGAAGAAAGGGAGTCTTTTTTTGATGTGAAGAAAAGTAACAATGTGGCATTTACCATCCTTGTAACCTTTAATTGTCTGTGCCGGCACGCTGACTCAGGGACGTCTCTACGCCAATCGAGACACCAATTTTGCTTTCATTCAATTACATTATTCAAATCAATGGACTGCATGACATTCTAGCATCATTTTTAGCAGGCTTTTCGTGCTCCCAATCTTCTAGCAGCTACTAAATGATGTTTCCTGGGCCTGCTTCTGCAGAATTCTACTTACAAGGGAGGTGGACCAGGTTAAAGGAGAACAAACAGAAAGGCCCAGTTTATAAAAGAATGGAAGTGCAGAAATCACTAAAAACAACCTAATTTATCACTTTTTTTTCCTTGTTATGGGAAAATAGCATCTAGTCAGGGCCTGACACCTTGAATAATACTGCATCTGTATCCACTCTGTTCATGGTTAGGTCATGGTTAGGTCAGGAACTCTGGAGAGGGAATCCCCCCCCCACTAAACAATATTTTCCCCTACTTGCTAATTGCTTCATTCATTTAAATAAAAAATCTAAATGCCAAACAATTTCATGAATCTAGATCCCAAGTCCCCTCAGATGACCTTCCATCTCTTCAGTGGGAGGGTCCATCATCACGTGTGCATATCAGTGCTTGGTGACGTGGACACATCTCATTGGGTCCATCAGTGGGGACCCCACTTATGATGAAGCGTGGCAATAGGGGCGGTTGGTGGTGGGACCAGACTGCATCTGTGGATCACTGGTCTGTACTCATAGATAAGATGCTGTGGTTAGTCACATGATGCATAGTTAAGGGTTTAGGAAGAGATTTGAAGTGTGTGTTTTTTGTACCATATTTGCTCATAGAGACCTAAAACGAATCAATTAAAATATAGCACCTTATTAGTATTTAGATGAGGTGGCTGTATTTGTTTTCCTCTTCTAGGCGAAGAACATGTTAATCAAGTAAAGTACATACCTGTTGGTCCTACCAGAAATGCAGTGTCCTTGTCACTTCCTATAAGCTAGAAAGACAGCAAAAACTATTAATCCCATCAGCTATCATCTGATGGAGATGAGCAAAGGGAAACATGTTTAAAGTCCAGCAAGTGTGAAAACTATGGCTTCCTACATAAATACAGTGGACAAGCAAGTGAAACCTTATTTGTAGGATCACCAGGTGAAAATAAAGGAAAAAAAATGAAAAAGGAAAATGAATGCAGCCACCAAGTCTAAGGATGCGTAAGCTCCAATATATTAATTTTTTTTTTGTTTAGATACACTTTACGTTTAAAAAGTTAAGTTGACCATATAAATTCCAAACAGATGTTACAATCCCCTTTCTAAAGTCTAAGTTTATACTGAATTCCAGTTTAAAAGTATGAATGGATTGTTTAGGTTGCCCCTACACTAGATAGTTGTTGAAGAAGATTCTACAAAGATAATGATAATGTGTGTGGCCCAGTTTTGCAGGGTTGGGGTTATTAAGTGTTAATTTTTAAGGTTGGTTCAAACCAACTCCAGCCAAAACTTTTTTTTTCTTTGTATGTAGAGGGGAACCTCTCTCCGGTTCTTACTGCTGCCTGTGACACCACTGAGGAGATTTAGGCTCCATGTACACGGGACGTTTGGAAAACTATTCTGAACGATGGAAACTGACTGCTGGAAAACGTAGGTTAAAAAACGTCTGTTTAGCCACATTTGCATAACGCGTTTATGTGCGTTTGCGTTTAGAAGGGTTTTTTTAAGATAACCTCAGGAGACCTTCTAAAATGCCCAGAATGCACTGAAAAACAGTAAAAAATTAACTATTTCAGACATTTTGAGAGAAATAGAGAGAGCAGAAGCAGAGAGAGCAGTGTGTGTTGAGATGACCTGTCTTTTCTGGTTGTATCCCCTATGGATCCCATCATGAGCATAATGCAGCACGTTCTACCATTTTTCTCCTTCATGCAAAACCTGGAACTGACTGCGCTGGTGTATCGGGTCCATTTGAATACATGGAAAACCCTTTGCATGCATTTCTGATGATGAAAAAAGGCCCTGGACAGCATCTGGATTTGGAACAGTTAAAAAATGCTTCTAAATGCAAACACTTATAAACGTGGTTAGCCGCGTTCACAAGCGTTTGGCGTTTGAAAAGATGATAAAATCTACGCCTGAAAGCAAATTTGGTGCGTTCAAAAAAACGACTGTAAACTCAACTGCCTGTAAGCAACTGTAAAATACATAGCATACATGGACACATAGGAAAACATTAGGGAGAGTTCAGGGGCTGGTGAAAAAAAATGCAGAAAACCTCCTGAACCTGAGTTTATTAGCTGCAGTGTACATGAACCCTTACTATTACTTTCTGTTTTGGCAACACCAGGGCAAGAAATGAGAGCCTTGGGTGTCACTGAGATGCAAAGGCACAGATAGCATTACGGTCCTACCAGAGGTTGTGGCATTTTTGTTGTTGTCTTTAGTATTTTGTTGTTGTCTATGCTTCCATTGCAGAGATTTCCTCTATACCTCCTGACCCTGTGACACTCCATCATCATAACAGGACGTGAGAGGAACTCTCAATAGGTACTTTTGCAGCATTCAAATCCTAAAACTTCCATGCTCTGTTCAAAGTCAAAAATTATTCAGGTTTGAGAAAATGCACACATGCTCTTGGGAAAAATGCAGCAAACTACACAGCGGCAAACACACTGTGTGAGGGGTACCGATAAAATAATGGTACAAAATTCTCCACGCGTTTCTGTTCAATATTAGCGTGGAAAGAACTTTAGATGGACTTGATCATTTCAGAGGCTTTCCCTTTCCTCCATGGAGCCGATGGCACAATACAGATGTCTTTGTCTAGCAATTCACATTTTGGAGTAAAGGACGGGTGGAGTGCTGGACTGGAAAATTAGTGTCTCCATTCTCAGACACACTGCAGGCCCATCAGAGACCATCAAAGCCACCATCACATGCAAATGTACAAAAGACCTGAAAGACTACACGGGATCGGGGCAGTGACCCTTTGTCCACAGTACCAAAGAAGCGCTGAGTGACATTGTGGTCTGACCTGGCTGTTGGAGTATACTGTTACCAGAGATGACAAGGAGATAAGAAACCTGATGCTGCGTAAGTCTGCATTTGCTGGCAATGCCATGAGATAGGCAGCTAAAGAGAACCTGTCACTGGGACAAAATACAGGCATCAGTGCTGTATATGCAGCATAGGATCTAGTGACATTGTATAGAAAGGAACCCTATCATACACATGAGATGGCAGCTGACAGCTCTGAGCAGTGTTGTTGACAGATTAAAACCAATCTTCTCCAAAATAACTATCAGGTACACTGCAATATTTATCTAACCTTACTGCAGATCTCTGTCTACCTTCTGTTCTGTAGGTACAGAGACAGACCAGTGCCATGTACCTAATGAAAATGAATGCTGAGTGGGAGAGTCCAAATTTGCCATAACCCCGGTATACCACTTAAAAGCCACAACGTATATATATATGTATTTTGATCTTTAAGTGGATAATTAAATACTGAGTCACAGTAATGTAATAGAAAAAATGGTATTCCTTAGAACTGCAGAACTCTTCTGGTGAAATCCTAAGAATACCATTGAAGACACATAATTATTTGACATCAGATTTTGGCAGAAAAGCAGTTACAGGAGCATGAGATGAGATTTCTGGGAAGTCCAGTCTACACAGTGAGTACTGTTGCCATGGTTGAAAGGCATATAGTCTTTTATCTGAAATCTAATATGAATAAGGGACTGGCATTACAAACAAAGGCCATTCTGTTGCAGACTAGACAGATGAACTCATCTTTTGAGATTTCAAGAAAACTGCATTACATGACCACACAATCAATGGGCTGCAGGGCTGGTCATCGGAAGGCAACTGCTCAAAACCCCTGAAGCGCCATTATAAAATCGAGACAACCATTATTTATTAGAAAATAAATTCTGCCTGGACAGAAGCAGAATACTTTATACTATGCTATTAATCTATGACAATATGAAGCACCACATTCCACAGAGTCAGATGGTGCCGAAGGAGTTAACAGTGTCTAAACAATCAAATTATAGGGAAAGCGCCAATACCGCGTCCACAGAGATCTGTTAGCCAATTCTGATGCTCAGAGAGGGGTCATTAAACTGAAGTCCTATGACAATTGGACACTAATTGTGCCATCTGCCAATCCATTCTGGGACCACGTAAAGGGTTCTACGCATTCTGTGAGTGTAACGGTCAGGAAAAATAAACACCCAATCTTAACCTGACCTTCACACACCTGGCAAATGAAGGACGAATCCAGCGCCTTTTTTTTTTGGTGGTGGTTCTATGGGTAAGATATTCATGTTAATGGGATTCAATTACAATAAAATCCTTTGATTCTTTGTGTAATTTGGAGATATGGGGCTGCCATATGTACACTTTACATACATATGCAGGCTCTGCTTCATGTGTAATAGTTTTACATAGTGACTGTGCTCTTCTGTTCCTCTTCTGATTGTAACTGACTTTCTATTATGTTGATTAGTGAAGTAGTTGCAGTGATATCGAGCCTGCAATTTGAGCAAGTCAACAAACCTGTATATGAAATAGAATAACGGAAATATGGTACAACAATCCTATAACCAAGGTCATCAATTACCTTTACTTACTCATCACAATAACAATGAATAAATATAAACTGCTCAAAAAAATTAAAGGAACATTTGAAAACACAGATCTCAATGGGGAAAAATATCATGCTGGATATCTTTACTGATATGGACTGGGTAATGTGTTAGGACTGTAGGGATGCCCCATCGTGTGATGGAAATGAAAATGATCAACCTACAGAGGACTGAATTCAAAGACACCCTGAAAATCCAAATGAAAAAATTATGAAGCAGACTTGTCCATTTTGCTGAAATTTCAATGCAGCAACTCAAAATAGTACTCAGTAGTTTGTATGGCCCCCACGTGCTTGTATGCATGCCTGACAACGTGGTGTCCTGGGGTATTTTCTCTCAGATATGGACCAGGGCATCACTGAGTTCCTGGACAATCTGAGGTGCAACCTGGCGGCGTCAGATGGAACGAAACATGATATCCCAGAGGTGTTCTATTTAGGTCAGGCGAGCATGGGGGCCATTCAATGGTATCAATTCCTTCATCCTCTAGGAACTGCCTGCATACTCTCGCCACATGAGGCCGGGCATTGTTATGTACCAGGAGGAACCCAAGATCCACTGCATCAGCATAGGGTCTGACAATGGGTCCAAAGATTTCATCCTGATACCTAATGGCAGTCAGGGTGCCATTGTCTAGCCTGTAGAGTTCTTTGCATCCCTCCATGGATATGCCTCCCCAGACCATCACTGACCCACCACCAAAACGGTCATGCTGAACGATATTACAGACATCTATCAAGTGCTCAGGGTGAACCTACTCTCATCTGTGAAAAGCACAGGGTGCCAGTGGTGGACCTGTTACTTCTGGTGTTCAATGGCAAATGCCAATTGAGCTCTATGGTACCGGGCAGTGAGCAAAGGGCCCACCAGAGGACGTTGGCCCTCAGGCCACCCTCATGAAGTATGTTTCTGATTGTTTGGTCAGAGACATTCACACCAGTGCTCATTCTGTTCCTCCTTGCACAAAGGAGCAGGTACCAGTTCTGCTGATTGGTTAAGGACACTCTATGGCCCTGTCCAGCTCTCCTAGAGTAACTGCCTGTCATTTGGAATCTCCTCCATGCTCTTGAGACTGCGCTGGGAGACACAGCAAACCTTCTGGCAATGGCACATATTGATGTGCCATCCGGGAGGAGTTGGACTGCCTGTGCAACCTCTGTAGGGTCCAGGTATCGCCTCATGCTACCAGTAGTGACACTGGCCCTAGCCAAATGCAAAACTAGTGAAAAACAGTCAGAAAAGATGAGTAGGGAAAAAAATGTCAGTGGCCTTCATTTGTAAAACCATTCCTGTTTTGGGGGGTTGTCTCATTGTTGCCTATCTAGAGCATCTGTTGTTAATTTCATTAACAACAAAGCAGCTGAAACTGATTAACAACTCCCTCTGCTACTTACCTGAACAGATCAATATCCCAGGAGTTTAATTGACTTGATGCTATACTCTGATTAAAGAGCGTTCCTTTAATTTTTTTGAGCAATGTATTAGTGTACTCTCATTGAAAACATATGATAGTTTTCCTTTAATGTAGGGAAGGATTCCTAGTAATACATGTTTCTACATTTCCTGAAGATTATTCGTGAACCTCTTGTTAACAAGTAACAGCCCTAAGACTAGCAAGATTCAGGTTAATCAATCAATTTTGCTGAGTTCTCTCATTTTTTCTTCTTACCAGTAGAGGGGCAGCTCAAGCAAGTCTGTATGCTTTCATTGTTAAACCCCAGAGTTTATCAGAAACACTACACTGATTGTTATATTGTCTCTCACACACCAGCAATCAATCAATACTGCTAATTGACATTTATTGCTAATGAGCATCACATATTGGGGGACAGCTTTACAGTCATTGATGTGCAATTTATAGAATATTCATCTCCTTACATCTATGTGTGTTTAAGTCACTCTGTCCCTAGAATCAAGTTCTGAATAAAAGGTCTTCCTGAAAAGAAGATAGCAAATACTGTATATCTCTCTTGCTACCTGGAAATACCCCTGCATATGAAAATGCTGTCTAAAGACTCTTCAGAAACTAAACGTCTGAGAGTGCCAGATTCCTGATCCCCCTGTTGCGCTAAATGGTTCATCTCACCTTCCCCACCTTACTTCTATGTCCTATAGTGCTGTAGGGTCAGTGGGAGGAACTACTGAGGGCAGCAGGGAACCAGGAGATTGACACCTCCTAGGAAGAGTAAACAAGTGGTGATTTCACTTCATTGAACAACGTTGACAGTTCGGGCAGCAGGCTCTCCAAACTCCACCCCAGTGGGCCAGATGTGTCCCTTTGCTTGCCTTTATGTGGCCTTTGGGGCATTATTTCACCAACTGACACTGATGGTGGGTCACAATTCACCCTATTAACACCATCGAAGGGGCACTATTCCTTCTATTAAAATCAATGATGGGCACTGCTGCCAGGGCATTTTCTACTCCTATTAGCCACAGTCTGGCCCCCCTAATACCTGATGGAAAGTAAACTGGCCTTTTGCTTAGAAAGTTTGGATACCCCTGCTGTATACAGACATGCTCCATGTTTAGTCCTTGATTTCCAGGCAGTGACTTTGCCTAGGCTGTGACAGTCTTCTATAGGCAGTAATAATCATTTCATCAGTCTCTTCTTCCCCAGTGATCATGCAGACTACACAATGTAACTTTGCAGCCAGTCATAGGGTGAAAGGCTGAAGCAGAGGGGTTAATCCATGTCAGACATCTGTGTGCATAGCCAAGAACTACACATGCACCAGGATTTACATAACAGTGTTATCTCTGAGCCAGCATCTGACCCTGGATGATGCGTGAGCAAAGATGGCTATGTCCTTATAGAGAGACAAGTGGATGAAGGCATTGTCAAGGGAGTCTTGTAATATCTGTGAGAGATAACATATACCTGAATGTGTTACACATTACTTTGTATATATGCACTAACATGACAAATATATATGGTGCTAAGTTCACTTTGGCAACAAATTAGAAAGTAAAAGTTTTGCCAGTTCTGTGCTCCTTGAAACCAGCATAGTACATACCGTAATTTCCCTTTAAATCAGGGCTTGGGACAAGATGAATGTTCTGCACCATCAGCACTGCCCGGTCATGGAGTGTCAATGCTTTTAACTAAAAGAGGTCTTCAACTGCCCACAAGGGGACATGTTCTGAATGTGCATTAGTGTTCAGCCATCATTCCGACAACTCTGATATTTCATAATTGATGAAGGTTGTATGGGCTGTAACTACACCCTGGCCTCTGTTTTGTAACCCTTTAAATGCCTGTCGGTCACCTCTAAGTAGGTGGAATCCACCTCAAACCGGTAGGCTGCAACCAAGCAGAAAGAACAGAATTGGCGCCAGTAGTGTTCCGGCTGTCTACAAATCAGGTTTAGCGGGAAGGCTGGTCTCTTAGCAAGGTTCATCAGATAACACGTGTAGATATATATGGGATGTGACCGCAGCTACTAATCCTCCTCCACCATCAGCATCCCTGTGATCTATAATGTTTGATTACAAGCCAAATACAAAATCTGTTCAAATAAAACTATTTTAAACCAGAAGTGTGACCAACAGTTTTTGTAGAGTAGATGCAAAGGCGCAAAATATCCCCCTTCCCATGTATAATAATATTAGTTCAAGTCCCTGTCCATTATGTCAAGCGGCAACCATTTAAAGCCATGCTATATTGGTCAGAAATCTGGCAAGAGGTCAATTACAATAGTCATTCTTTCAAAGCTCATGGAAGGTTGTGCCCTCAGTCTTTTTAGCATCCTTCCCAGCCAACCTGCTCTACTGCCTTCTGCTAGGAAAAGGTCTGTTGTGGGGCAAATGAACACAAAGAACTTTTAGGACATCATTGGAGAGCTACTATTTATTACACTGGTACCTGTAAAAGGGAGGCACAGAGCAAAGGATGGAGATTTTGGCTGTTTTGTAACAAAAAGGATATTTGGTAGCAGTATGTTAAGAGGCAGACAATTTCACAGTGTTCTTACCTGCAGCCCCTTGGACAGGGGGCAGAATAGCACCAAGTGCACAAACCTTCGCAGCTTCCTCATCCTCGTAAATCATGGGCACTTTTCCCAACGATGAGATGTTAGGGCATAGATCCCCTTCAGGTAGCCACTATGGGGGACACTCAAGGGGAATCATCCATAGTTTGTTAAAAAAGAAATCTTTTAAATTATGCCTCTGCCAAGTCTTGAAGATGCTCAGGGTTTACTTTGCTCTCCTTATCTGTTCCACAAGGAAAAGTCCTCCTTTGGCCATTCTCAGTCTTTGCTCTCTGTTGGCAGGCTTACACTGGTGGGCTGCAGGAGGTGGACCCCTCTTCTCTGCATCCTTAGCAGGGCACCCCAGCAGCACTCCTTTTTGCAGTGCCCACCGATGAGGCTGTCTGTATTCAATGCACACAATGGGAATGTTTATCTCTGGATAGTCAGTGGGCTCCGTTACCCCCTCTCAGACATTGGGTAGGTCTAGTTCTCTTACTGCTCACAAAAGGTAGTTCTTTTCAAAATCTCTCAAGGAGATATGTCCAGTTTGGTGTAGCCCGTGGTCACTATGGGCTGTCTGACCAGGTCTGCTCCTTCTTCAGCTCAAAGTCCCCCTTCTTGGTGCTGTAATGAATAAGAGAGGACTACTCCAAAATGATTTCTCTGCACTAGTGTAACCCCCATAGAAGCTTCTTCTGCCTGTTTCTGGATTATTTGGGGCTTCTTGGTTATGTCCTATGTCACCCTAGTCTTACCCAAGTCACTTATTCTGTTTCCTGGGATCACAGCAATGCCTGTTTTCTACCAAGTCATTAGATTTCCCTTTGCACACACAGGACACCCTGTGTTCTCTGATCCATGGCTCTACTCATCAACCCTTTTCAGTGATGTCCCAGCCTCAGGCATATTGACCCCCTCCCCTGTAGCCCCCCTACTGACCCTCTACACCCTTTTCTGTTAACCCTACTAAAGCCCAGGCAAGTTGTGCTTACCCAGGATAATGTTCCTATACTCTGTACTCCCCTGCTTGTACCCCCAGTATCCACCTTCTTCTCATGCAGAACATCTTATATTATTCCTGGCCTGGAAACCCTATATGTCCCTCTCCTCACTCAGAACATCCGATATAACAGCTTTGCACCCAGGACACCTCGAAATGCCCCTTGCTCCTCACCTATCACCATCACCAATCCCCTTTTACTCACCAAGCTCACCTACGACACCCTGGATAGCTCCTCTTCTTAACATGTATTCCCTCTGCACCCCCTCTGTACACCCTCCAATGACACCATCAGCCCACCTAGAACACACTGCTCTCGTCCCCCCAGCTTCTATGAATGCAGCCAGTGATGGTCCTCAGCTCAGCAGCTCCATGATGATTGCAGCCCCCTCCTCCTCCACTCTCCTCCCCTGTTTGATAACAATGATGATGATGATGATGGAGATAATCTCTATTACAACCGGTGCAGTGCCGCTCTCTATCCCCGGTGGTGGGTGTCTCCTCCCCGGTCTCCAGCTGGATGCTCTGCACACTGCTGCACCAGCTTCATCCTCCTAGACACACACTGCTTTGCTTCTTAAAGGGGAGGATTTGTGTCTGCCGACAATAAACCAGTCACAGGAGGAGGAGCAGGTGCAGGCTGTGCATCTCCAGCCTCAGATGCTGCAGAACCTCTTTCTAGCCAGCAGGAGCTCACTGTGCACCTTCACATGCTGCAAAACCTATTTACTATCACACAGCTGTCCGTCACCATGCCAGGAGGCAATTTCCTAAATGTATATGATGATTTTTTCTACAGGGGCTGAGAGGCCAGAGGAAGGGATAAGGTCATATTACCCTGACATTTCTATAAAGAATACAATGAATTACTGATACAATGATATAAATATAATATGGAAGACCTTCTTACTAATAATACATAGATCTGATTATTTTTCACTGGATTCACTTTAAAGTATTAGAAATATTGCTGCAGTTTGCTGCATTTTAGCTCACATTAGCTGCCATTTTGTACCTTTTCGCTTTTTTTTTAACACAGCAAGACACATTAAAAATACAAATAAAAACTCTCTTAGGTAAACAGTTTTATAAAAAAAAATATAAATAAAATGCAGTAAATGTAAAATCCTACATGTTTACATCTTCTCTGCGGTGGACACTTGGATCATTTTGCTGTCATTGTATAATCACGATGGGCATTACAATAACACCATCAGTCAGGTGTATCAGTCAGGTGTTTCCTAGGTAAACCAATGAGGGGGTGGTTATCTTGGGGTAGATCAAGTTTTGGACATGGTATATATTGTAATTAGTAATCTGTCAAAGGGGTCAATTCATTGAGCTGTATGAATTATTTTATTTGTGATAATTAATTTCAGTAATAAAAATGTTCTCATCAAGATATTCAATTCATGCACTTACAAAGGCCTGGAACCATTATTACCATGAAATAGCTATTCAACTATTGTGGTACTTTATTTTCTATGAGTCACTATGTTATCTCCATCTGTAATGACTCAGTATTGAGCTCTCCTCAATAGCTACCTCTTAGAGCCTCACAATAGCCAGTCAGAGACTGGTGCTCTTATAAGGAGTGAAAAGCCACGTGAATATTTGGGAATTGATTTTATATTCACAATGCCTTAAAACTCCATAACATATCAGGCATGCATTAAATTTTGCTGACGTCACTTATTAAACCTTTAGCATCTGAAAACATCATTTGTGAAGCCCATGTACACTGACTCATACAGTTCTATAGAACATAATCGGAACAAAAGCTATATGGCAGCTTTGTTATTCGTAACCAAGTAGCTTTAGTCTTTTCATACACACTAAAATGACAGATCGGCATTGAGAAACGCTACCATATTTTGTACCTTGATTCTGCAGCATCACTATCACTACTCTATGACTCAATGATGTGATCAGAGAATTTACAGACTGGACATTAGTTCCCTAAATGCCTTCTGCCTCTGAGCACAAGTGACAAGTTCTCTTGAAAAATGTCCTACAATGTAAGTTTTTTTCCCTGCAGGAGCAAATTGGATCATGCTTTGCTGGGTCTTTTGCTGTCCTCTGGATCAACTGTAGGTGTAGGATTATAATTTTCTTTTTTTTTAATCGTTGAACTGGATGGACTTTTTGTCTTTTTTCAGCCAGACTAACTATGTAACTATGTACGTTTCTAGGCTTTTATTTTCTTTTTATTGCTTGACCAGAATATCGAAGCAGATCCTGTTGAAGAAATACATTTTTAATTCTTATAGACATGTTCAGATTCTCAATGTAGCAATTCACAATTTATTTTTTGGCATCTGCATCACTAGTGGGGAGATTTCATCTAAATTCCTGTCACTGTGACAACATTAAACAGGGACACACACACAGCAAATATAAAAAGAAAAATGATTTTTTTTATTACTTTAGTCACCAAGGGGAGGAGGAGCATATCAATTAACTATATTGTGTTCTGTAAGACCTATACAAGTTCTTGAGATGTCCACTGTATCCCATACACAACTTGGACACCAACAAAAGTTGAATCATTTCTGCCTGGCACAATATGCACTTCAATCTTGTACATTTAACAGTTATGGATGTATGACCACACTGCCATATAACCCATCGGTTCTCTTAAAGTTGAAGGAGGATGATGTGCCCCTTTAACACAGACAATGTTGGCTGGAAGTAGCTTGGCATGAGAGATTCAAGATGGCACCGTGCCCAGAACTGGGACTGTTCCTTCTGTACTGCAGAGATCCGGCGGCATCATAAGTGACATGCAGGGAGGTGATGTCACAGAGATTACTGTGGGATTTTCACAGCAACCAACAGCACCAAGGAACGCCCTCATCGCTGACAACTGCAGCACATTGGAAACTATAGATGCAGAAAAACAGTTAGAAAATTGTTGCTTTTTTTTCTTAGTAAGATGAAAGGAGTGAAAAAAATAAGAATAAGCATCAGAAAGAAGAGCCACCAGGCTGATGGTCATATCCAGCCTAGGCAAGAGTATCCTTAAAAAAGTCTAGGTTCCAGACAGGTGGACAGCACATAGAATGACCATTCCACAGGTAACAGATCGATGGTTAGTATAAGCAAACAAGCTAAGTAAAAATGTAGTCCAAACAATTCACAAGAATAATCCAGGATATGAAGAGACAACACTAAATCTAGGGCATGAGCACACAGACTAACCTGTTTATTAGATATAGGCTGAATGTCCAGCAGTATACTTATGCTTTCATGATTAAGAAAGGTGTGCACTGCAGAGACCTGAGCTGCAGTAATGAGTAACAACTAGCAGATGATGAAGACTCCAGGCTGATTGTTATACAAAACATTGTTGTTTCCCCTAAGCTGATAAACTCACATGTACATCTAAAAACTTTATACACAGATTGTAAATGTATTTAAAGCTGGAAGGGGATATTTTCAGAAAGCAGACCACTTCATCCAAAACTTTTCCCTAGCAGCAATAACATAAGCGATTAAAAATCTGAAGTAGTTATTTTAAATGAATTGCATTTTCTAATTGTATTTCTTAACTAGAGCACATCTGCTTCCACCCGGCGTATCTCACATTGCCAATAACAGATTTTTGGTTTTAGTAGTCGTCGTTGTTTGTCATATATCTTTGTTTTGCTTCTGTGTATAGCAGATGGCGGTACCTTACTCAATATGGCAGGAATAGAAATATCCTGTCTCCAATGCAATCCTAATTAAAGTGTGACAAGAATATATACGAAAAAATACATTGCAAGCATTAGTAAAAAAATTTAATATTTTATCACAAATAATGCTGAATTCCAGGTACGTTTTTTTTTTTAACATAAAAACATTGGTTCACTTTCGACAATTGTAAGTATACATCTTCCATACCTGGACAATCTTTGCGGGAGTGGAAAAGTCTCGGTGTCTTTGGGGTCCCATGCTGACCGGCTGCCCTGATGCAGAGTAACTACAGTGGGTTATACGACTGGCACAGGCACCAGTCACAGAACACCTTGCATTCTTCTCAATGAATGCAAAGCATTTTCTGAATTGAGGAGGTGGAGATCGTGATTTCACTGCTTCACCTCTCCACCTCGTCCAATCAGAGAATGCTTTGCAAGGCTTTCTCTGAATTCTGCCCATACCAAATGAGTGACCCCCTGTGGTTACTATGCAGCAGGGCAACTGCTCAGCTTGGGACCCTGGAGGCAGCGAGGATCATTGCAGTAGCAGCGGCTACTACAGTAATTCTTCGCTTCTGCAGGGATTAGGCCGGTATGGTATAGGTATACTTAGATTGGTCCAAGCTGGAAAAATGTAACTATGCAAAAAAAAAACATGCCTGGAATTCTTTTTAAAAGTTGACTCCATTTAAGAAACTAAATTTAGAGCTAAGTGGGAAATGAATATATTTTCAGTAGGCACATATTTTGCTTTATTGTATCCTTTACTTGAAAGTATTTTTTTATGTGACTTTTCACATGCCTGCTCCCCCATTTTGTATTTCATTAAAGTGGAACTAAAGTCCCTTATATTTAATCCACCTCCAGCAATGTGATGTCTGCTGACACTGACATCGATCTTCTTTCTGGTTTGGTTTGTTTCGCATCTTTTGAGTTGAATTGAGTCAATGTACATTCAGAAATATTGCTGGCAGGCAGATGTTTTTTTTATTGCAGAAGAAGCATACATTGTCTTTTCTGCAATAAAAGTTTTCTTGCCAGCAATGTTTCTGTTCACCACTAAAGTCCCACTTTAAATGTACAGATTTGTAGATTTGCCAATAGTGGGAGCTCTGTAATTCACTATGGTCACTCAGACCTCCCCACTTAAAGAGACACTGTTATCTTGCCCATTTAGAACAAAAGTTACAGTGTTTACATGTGTATGCATATAAACTCATGTATATGCATTTGTAAGCATGTAAATTAGGTCTAAACAAAAGGGAAAAATAATGAATCATCATTATGTACCCATACACATCTTTACTGCTTAAACACATGTATAGGCAAGTATCTTACTGATCATTATGCAGGAACTTTTCTCCTAGAAAACACGTCAGAAAAGGTGAAATGTGCCCACGTGCATAGTTATCAGCAGATGGAGAATTCCTGTTAGCCAGTGTCAGGAAAGCTGAAATATGCCAAGGCGCATAGTTATACACAGACAGAGAATTCCTGTTAGCCGAACCGATGCTCGTGTCCATGCACATGCACGCACGGTGACGCACATGCCCACCACTAGATTGATGCCTAGAGGGCTATTTAAACACTTTTGCTGCACTAGGACTTTGCCTCATGGTCTATGGCGTTCTACTACACGCTACCTGTTCCTGTGCCTGATCCCCTGTTGCTGTTCTGATTTGTCTGACCCCGTCTGAACTTTGCCTGAACTGACCCCTGGCTTGCTCTTTGACCACGTATCTGCCTGATCCTTCTGTCCGTTTGCTTACCGTTGCCAACTCCAGTCTGAACCTGACTACTCTTCGGCCCGCTGCTCTGTTCCTGACCTGTCTGTTAGTGTCTGACCCAGCTTGCCTGACCCTGCTCTGTGTCCAGGATGTGGTTGCCATCTTTACTACTGCAGTCTGTAAAGCACCTCCCAGCCTACCAAGCACCTGCTGCCTGTGACCTGCCAGCTTGCCAAGTGCCTCCTGTCCATGGTCTGCCAGCCTGCCAAGTGCCTGCTGCCCGTTACCTGTCAACCTGCCATGTACTTGCTGACTGTCCACCAGTCTGCTGCCTTGTGTCACACTTAAGCCTGCATCTGAGTGCACACAGACTTCTCATCTGCAGCCGTCATCACCAGAACTGCCAGGCACTGGTGCCACTACAGGCTCTCATGCCTCCTGTCACTTTACCAGAGGAACCAAGCCGGAGGTGTAAGAGATTGCCTTCCTCTTCACGTCAGGTTCCATCACCAGGTATGTGACAAAATATGGGCAATAACATCAGTAAAATGATTATGACCATATGAATGAAGCCTTAAACGTACATACAAGCTCTGTTTTTTTTTTTTTAATGTCCAGCAGTCTATTTAACCTATCCTGATTAGGGCAGGAGTGTGCTGCAAAGCCTTGACCTGAGTAATAACCTGCAGATGATGAAGGTTTAAAGATGATTGTTGCAGTCTGTGGTTAAAATAGACTTAGGATAGATATATGTTTTATGTAACGTGCATGCGTGCACTTCAAGGTATTTATTACCTCTCACAGATTTGCACATATTTATGTGATTTTTCTACCCTACTGTGCTAATTCTGCAGACTGTGTCACTGTCCTTCCTCCACCCCACTCTTCAGACTGCTGGTAAACTTCACCACACTAGTGGCACAAGAGTTCTGTATTCCTCCCCTTCTTTCGGTGTGATCTCACACAAAGGAACACTCCATGCTGGTCCCTGGTGGTTCTAATCTTTTTTAGATTTGCATACAGATGTCTGTAATTGAACAGAGGAGTGCAGACTTCATACGTCTAAATAGACATTGTCCGGAGAATCTAATTAGGAATGAGCAGATCTTCCGTCGCGACTGTACGGCGACTAATTATGTGATTGCTATTGATTGTACAAATGTCCACCGAGCCCTTATCATCGCTCACTGATTAATTCAACTAATAAAAGATTATATTAAAATTCTTGACATGGATAGACGATCGTATAGCCAGGGAGGAAGCAAGTATGGTAGGTGGTCGTGTGTGCAAATGAAGTGAAGTTAGTGGAAGTGTTGTCATTTGACATGATGACCATATATAAAACCTATGTGGCTCATGTCCAAAGTTAAAAAAGCTATAAATAATAAGAAAAGAGCTTTTATAAAATATAAAAATGAAGGAACACAAATATTACAAAGAATATAACAGAATATGTAAAAAGGAAATTAATGATGCAAACATTCTAATCAAATGACAGATTGCAAAAGAAAGTAGAACAAACCCCCAAAATTTCTTCAAATATAATAGCAAAAAAGGTCTGGTCTGAGCATGTAGGCCCTTTACAAAATAATCTAGAGTGGGTTACTGGGGACAAAAAGAAGGCAAATTTATTAAATACCCTCTTCAGCTCTGTTTATACAAAGGAGCATGGGGGAGCTCACATCCATAATGGGGATGATATTGAAACAGCCCCAACTGATCTACAATGGCTCAAAATTGATATGGTTTAGAAATATTTAGACAGAATAAAGGTGAATAAAGCACCTGGACCAGATGACATACACCCACGGGTCCTAAAATTGAGCTCTGTCATTTCAAAGCCATTGTTTCTAATTTTTAGGGACTCTTTAATGACTGGCATAGTACCACTGGATTGGCATAATGACAATGTGGTGCCTATATTCAAAAGGAGATGAAAGTCTTTACCAAGTAACTACAGAACTGTTAGTTTAACTTCTATAGTTGGGAAGATACTGGGAAGTATAATAATAGTTCACATAGATGATATTTGTAAATATTTTTAAACAACAGACAGCATGGATTCATGAAAGACAGACGTTGTAAAACAAGTCTGATTTCTTTTTATGAGGAGGTGAGCAAAACCTTAGACATAGGGGTGGCGGTGGACATGATACTTGGATTTTGTAAATGCATTTGACACACTTCCCCACACATGGCTAATGTGTAAGGTAAAGTCTACAGGCTTGAAAAAAACAGTTTGTAAATGGAAAGAAAACTGGCTAAAAGATCGTATTCAAAGAGTAGTGGTTTATGATTCAGAATCATCTAGGGTTGTCAGTGGTGTACCCCAAGGTTCAGTGTTGGGACCCTTACTTTTTAATATATTTGTAAACGATATAGGGTCTGAGATTAAAAATCCCATTTCAGTCTTTGCAGATGACACCAAGCTGTGCAGTGGAATAACGTCCTTACAGGAAGTCTCCAATTTACAAGCCAACCTCAATGCTCTGTTTAATTGGGCAACTATGTGGCAAATGAGGTTTAATGTTGATAAATGTAAAGTTATGACGGCTAAGAATATGCATGCATTATACATACTAGGGGGGTACAACTGGGGGAATCAATGGTGGAGAAGGATCTGTAAGTTCTGGTAGATCACAAGCTTAATAATGGCATGCAATGCCAAGCTGCAGTTTCTAAAGCGAGCAAAATTCTCCCTTGTATTAAAAGAGGTACAGACTCCAGAAAGAGAGAGAGATCATTCTACCCCTGTACAAATCATTATTAAGACCTCATCTGGAATAAGTAGTTCAGTTTTGGGCACCAATTCACAAAAAGGATATCGGGGAACTTGGAGAAAGTACAGAGAAGGGCAACCAAACTGATCAGAGGCATGGAGGAGATCAGCTATGAGGAAAGATTAGAGGAACTGAATTTATTCTCCCTTGAGAAGAGGAGATTAAGGGGGGATATGATCAACATGTATAAATACATCAGTGGTTCATATAGTGAACTCGGTGTAGAGTTATTCACCCTGAGGTCATCACAGAGGACAAGGGGGCACTCTTTACATCTGGAGGAAAATAAATTTAATCTTCAAACATGGAAAGGTTTCTTTACAGACTCCCTCAAAAGCTGGTTCTGGCCAGCTCAGTAGAAAATTTCCAAAATGTACACAATATAACTGGATACTATTATTTATAGGTAAAGTTAATCCAGGGAATATCCAATTGCCTCTTGTGGGATCAGGAAGGGTATTTTTCCCCTGCAGGAGCAAATTGGATCAAGCTTTATTGGGGGTTTTTGCCTTCCTCGGGATAAACTGTGGATATAGAATTATATATTTTTCTCCTTTTATTGGTTGAACTGGATGGACTTTTGTCTTTTTTCAACCAAACTAACTATGCAACTATGTAAATGTGTAGAAGTATTAAATATATATCATTATTAAAAAAAAATGAAATGGGAATTCCATTTAATACTCTGTTGTCCCAAACAATGTATAATTGTAAAATCTTCCCCAAAGTATTTGTCATGAGTGGAAAAAGAATTTTAGGCTCCGAGCACACGTTTAAGCTCCTAGAAGGTGTTATCAGCATTTTTTTTCTGCTCCTAGAAGCTAAATAGTGTTATCTTATGTATCCATGCACACTATTTTGGCTAGTAGCGTTTTTCAAGCTTCAGCGTTTAGGAGCAGAAAAAAGATTGTTTTTGTTGAGTTTTTGGGAGCGTTTTTCAAGCAGAAAAAAAATGCTGAGCACTTCTAAATGCTACTAAAATGCTCCTAACAGCTTTTTTTTAGATATACTGTAAAAATGCTAATTAAAATGCTAATGCTCCTAAATGCTTCTAAATGCTACTAGAACACTACTGAAACACTATTAAAAAATTCTATTACCAGCAGTTGTTCCAGTTTTTTTAGCTTAAAAAATGCTAGTGTGCATCGAGCCTTAAGATTTTTCTGGGTTTTGCAATTCCAGATCGGGGCTTGGAGTATGAAGGTTCCAAAGTGCCTTGGGTGGGACAGAACCTTCAATCCTGTGTCCTGGTTTTCATAGAGTCCTGCAGGTTGTGTGTTTGTCCAGGTGCACACACTCATTTGGAGAAGGTGCCCTGCCAAGAGAGCTGGGTGTTTCCTACTGGAGACTGCATCCATTGTTGGGTGGATTCTTTGTCCCTGGACTGTGGAAGTCAAGATAACATTGTGGGTCTGGGAGACCATGAGAGGGTTTGTACAGCTGAGAAAGCTGTGTTTAGGGGGCTGGAGGGAGTATGGAAGTCTCTGGAGGAGCGAGCAAGCCCAAGGGGCTGGAGAACCATGTTTAGAGGCCAGGAGTGGGCCTGTGCAGCTAGGTGCTACAACTAAGGCTCAGTGAGCCTTAAGAGGGGCCAGCATAAATCACAGCAGTGATGCTGGAATGTAGCCAGTTTGGCTAGCATTCTCAGGGATCTGTTGTTTTACTGAAGCTGGAAAATCACCTGCTTAGGAAACATTGTAAACTTTATGTTGTGTGGATTTTCCTTTAGGGCCTTTTCACAGTGATCTAGTGAATTATGTGCTTTTCCTGTATGCATCAGAATCGCACTCCGTTCATGCAAACCACTGCGGGTGTCAATGTTAAATTAGCAACACCCCAAAAATGGTTTGCAAAACGCTGTGTGACTGGCTAAATTGGATCACATGGGTGTAAACACCCATGAGATCTGATTCCAACATGGAAAAAAAGCGTACCTTTCCTGTGGGTGCGCTGTGCGATCTGAGCCATACAGAATAAATGGCTCAAATCACACTGCATAACATAGGATTTGAACAGGAATGCGATTCCTGCCCAAATCACATGCGGTTTCCTGCACCACATCGGTGTGAACCAGCCCTTACACTTTGTGTTTATTATAAGTAGGCTGCCATGTGCTTAAAATGCAGTGTGGACTGTTGTGATCTCATTAAAAGTGCACTTACCTCAAGAGCGTAGTCACCCCATATCACAATATATGTATGCGTACTATAGAAAAAAAAATATTTCAGGGGATAAAATAGGGGCATTCGCAGTGTGTGTGCAATGGTAAAACAGGAATAATAGCAGCATGGTTTTATAGTGACAGATCTACAGGGGATTACATTATAATAATGTATTCAGTAAACAGCTGTAACTTGCCAATATGCAGGCAAAAAATAGCAATCCTGACAATATACTGTATATACTACAAATGAGCAATCAAATACAATATGTGGATAACAAACTGTCAGGTTACCAAACACAAGTAATAAATGTGCAATTATTACAATACACAGGCAGTAAAGAGGCACTTGCAATATATGGCAACAAATGGGAAATTGTTATAATATGCAGGCAACAAACGGGCAATTGTGACACTATGCTGGCAGCAAATAGTAAATTGATCTCTGTAGCATTGATGATCAACAGCTATAAAATGACCACACTTTACAAAGCAATGGCGATGAGTGGCAGGAAAAATAATACTTTCCTGAAGAGAGGTGTGAACTTACCTGACAGAGATTTACATCTCAGGACTCTTGTCTATGCGTTGATGTCAACACTGACCTATGCAGTTGCTGTCAGGCAAGGAATCTCTTCACCTGGCAGTGGCATCATAGAACCAGAGCTGGTTTCTGGAAGGAGTGTTCTGGCACATGGCGCCACCCCTGCCGTACATGGCTCATAAATAAAGTCCTATGCCAGGGGTGCTCAATCTTTTGAAGAGAGAGGGCCACTTAAGTAATTTTTTATTTTGAATGGCATAATGAATGTTTTCCTCCTGAATGCTAGTGGGAAGGAGAGGAGGAGAAGTAGTTGCAGGAGGAAAATGGAGAGGATTGGTTCCTGTATATGCTCCTCTTGTCCAATTGTAAAACAGAATGTGACAGGGAGGCCACACGGGCCCACTGGAGCATGGGGCAGGGGTCACCATTGCAACCCCTGACACTACACCAGTGGTTGGGGGTGAGTAGTAAATACATGTTTCAACTATGGGGTTTCACGCCCCCCCAAAACTGCAAATGTAAACAAGCCTTTACTGTTCTAAGCCCCCTACAAGTCTGCTCTCACACTGATGCACTGCAGTTTACCGCAGATCAGTGTAAAAGCAGCCTAACAGTTGTAAACCCTTTTTTAGGTGCTAATATGCCCACTGCAAACGCACAGTGTATGTGTTTATAAATAAGAAAGTGAGCGCACTCCAGTCAGCGGCAAATGCACAAAAAGGAACTACAAGCCCTTCCAACTAAAACAGAAAAAATAAAATAGAATTTTTTTTTCTACAGTGTATGTGTTGTTTAATACACTGACCTTCATTTCCTCTTCCAGCTTCTGCTGGCTTCGCTCTTCAGACTTCTAGAAAGGTCCTGAGCAAGGTGCACTGGGTATCATTCTGTCTGGGACATGAGCCAGCATAGAGGGGAAGCATTATGAGGCTCCTGCTCCCTCTGCAGCTGCCTGCTTCCTCTGCTGCTGGCGCTGGCTTGATGCACTCTGATGCTCTGGGATGTGGGGTCGGCAAGACCAGATCGCGATAAATGGGTTGCTGATCCTGGGCATGTGCTTCCCTGATTTGAGGTTGCTCTACACATCAGAGGACTCTATGAGCCATGGGTTGGGCACCCCTGTCATATGCAGTCATTGCTGGCAGAATATCAATCTGACTAGCCATGAATACACCCACACAACCTCCTGCTGCTGGCTGTACCCAGGTTGGGCTACACCCAGTGCCTTGACTTGAGTCTACCTCAATCCCATCCTTCTTCTTGTCTTCCACATTTATATAGCCTAATGTCAGTGCTTCTCATGGCTTTCATAATTAAATCTGCCATTGAGCCCTGAATGTGATTTATGATATAACAGAATGTAAGAGAGCAAGGTACATGGCACATATTCAGGGAATTTACTCCCTGTACCCGAGTGAGGTGCTTTCTGGATTGTGGTATCAGGAAATTACAAAGAACTCAAATTCAAAACTATCAGGATAAAAACATGAAGCTTGGATTTTCAAAAACAATTCACCAGCAGCAGCACTCATATTTGTGTCTTAACAGGTTCTCTTCCAGAATGCACATTGCATTTAAAGGGACTCTGTCATGAAGCAAAGTCCCAGCAAGTCAATTCATAGCTTCCACATCATCCTCACATCAAACAGAGAAAACATGGAGCAGCTCCTAAGACCTCTGACTCCTTTGATCAGTCCATCTCATGGACTGCATTTAACATGCAAAGATCTGATTATGAGCGATTCACCGCTGTCTTTTCACACCCGGGATGGTGTTTATAATATTCTTCTACAATTTCCAGCCTCGGATTGGCTTGTTCTCCAGGGAAATGATCAGTGTTTTCTTTAGGAGGAATTCCCTCTCTCAGTTCCCGTCCAGCTTCAAGCTGGATTGCAGTATTGGAAATGGCGGTAGACGGATATTATTACACAATGGCTGTGTTTGTGAAAGGATTGACCTAGAGTCGGTAAAGAGATACGGTGGCAGGTCTGTAGGGAGCTGTCGGAATCTCTGCTGTAGATGCTGGAAGAATAGTGTTTTAATATTGTATACACAGTGCTCGTTGTACACAGCCCCAATGACTACAGTGATGTGATTTCTAGGCCCTCCATGGCGAATACTTACAGCCATCTGATGCTCTGAATATTAAGGAACAGGTACAGTATGTCCAAACCTAGTTTGCTGTGAATCTGGCCAGTCTGTTCATCAATGATCACCAATTTGTACCACTGGGTGACTTATTTCTGCCGTGAACTTATGGGAGTCTTGATGACCCATTAAAGCGGCAGTAAACTGATTAAAAAAAATAAATAAATCCCTGCAAGGCAATGTTATAATGTGATAGTATGCATTGCATACTAGCACATTATGAAGTACTTACCTTAAAATGAAGCCCTCCAGCGGTGTTCTGTCAATGCTGGCAGGGCTTCCATCTTCATCCGGTCTTCTTTCCGGGTTTACGAGCTCATGCCATCTGACTGGCCGAGCCGCGATGACATCACTCCTGCGCCCAGGAGTCACAAGCCATGGCACAGTGCTCTGAAGGAATGGCACGTTCTTTCAGAGCACATGCGCAGACTGTCAAAAACAGCGAATATCTCCTAAACGGCGCACATTTAGAAGATATTCATTTTACCTACAGGTAAGCTTTATTATAAGTTTACCTGTAGGTAAAAATCTCAAACGTTTAACTGTTTGTTTTTAGAATGCAGTCAGGACCTGCTTTCTCACCACTCACTCTCTTCCAGAGTATTCATCTCTGACTGGAGGAAACCGGGCCAATAGGCAAGTGTGATTTATTATATGTGTCTTATAATAAGGCATAGGGCACAACCACATGGGAGCCTCATTTTATTTTTTGCAGGTATTTTTGTAGTGCTGCCAGTTTACATACTATACATTCACATTAGCCCTGCCCTCAAGGAGCTAAGGTCCCAACCTCAAATGCATACATACACATACTAGGGCCAATTAACCTATAAGCATGTCTTTGTATTGTGGGAGGAAGCCCATGCAAACACAAGAGAGAGAATTCAAACACCATACAGCTAGGCCTTGTTTACACTTGCTTCAAAATATGGTATTTGACACTTTTTTTTAAAGCACACTGAATGCCAATCAAAGAACCTCTAACCAAATGGTTAACTTACAGTCCTGTTCACACTGTTGTGTTTACTGTATTTCAAAAATGATACCCCATGTTGTTTTCTTGGTGCTTCAAAGTGTCTCCAAAGCCTCCAAAGAAGTTTATGACATCGCTCACTAACAGCACCTGTAGCTCTTGATGGACTTTAATTTAGTGTCAGCTTCACTTTTTTGGTGGTATTGGAGGTATGAGATATCCCAGGATGCACAGCAAGCGAACCATAACACCTCAGCAGTGCCACAGGCTGATAGCTTCCATGCCACGCCGCATTGAGGTAGTAATTGCTGCAAAGGGGGCCCAAAGCAAATACTGAGTACATATGCATGCTTCTACTTCTCAGAGGTCCGATATTGTTCTATGTACAATCCTTGTTTTATTGATTGCATTTAATATTCTATTTTCTGAGACTGTGGATTTGGGGTTTTCATGAGCTGTAAGCCATATTCATCACAATTATGACAAATCACGGCTTGAACTATCTTGCTTTGCATGTAATGAGTCTATCTCATATATTAGTTTCACCTTTTAAGTTGCATTACTGAAATAAATGAACTTTTGCACGATATTCTAAGTTTTTGAGTTTCACCTGTATTCTAGAAGTGTCTGCTGCAGACGTCATATCTGATGTACAGTATGGAGCAGCAGGAAGGTGAGCGGGGTCCAGACTGTAGCAGATGTCACACGTGGTGTGCAACATGAGAACCCTATAGCGGAAGTTAAGTCGAGACAGGGGAGAGACGACTGAGCAGTGGAGAATCAGCAGAGCTGGGGGCCCAGAGCAAGAGAAACTAGCAGATGTCACATGTGATGCACAACATGGGAGCAATATAGCGGAAGGTGAGAGGGAGAGATAGAAAGATTAGCAAACTAGAAACTGCTGAGTGGAGGATCAGTAGAGCTGGGGGTTACTACTAAGCAGGGGATCTGCTGAATGAGGGTACTAGTGAGCAGGGGATCTGCTGAACGAGGGTACTAATGAGCTGGGGATCTCCTGAATGGGGGGTACTAATAAGCTGTGGATCTGCTGGGTGGAGGTATTACTGAAGTAGGGATACTATTGACCTGTGGTTCTACTAGGTTCCCTTAAAACAAATAGAAAATCAACACACATAGGACATTTGCCAAGCTTCGTTAAGGCATCACAGAAGCATCAAAAACGCATGCTGAAGCTGTAGGCACTTTAATGTGTGTTAAAATCAAAACAAGTGTAGATTAACTTTTACTGTCCTGGTTGTGATTGAAACCAAGGATCCTATTGTTGGATGGGAGTGGAAACCACTAAGCGACTGTGCATCTCTCATCATGGTTGCTGTTTCCTGATAGATCGGATGGGTGAAGGACCTGTGCTCATGAAAAGCACAGAATAGAGGAGTCCCATGCTTTTAAACGGTGGTCAGGATAAGGAATTAAAAAGTGGTCCTTCACATTGGCAACCTGTGACAGATTTTTGACCTTGTCTACCACGTTTTCCAACTTGATACGATTTCTGCACATATGGAAGGCAGTAGAGGCCCCCAAAAAGTAATATTTTCACATAAAGGGTTGTAGAGTTTCCAAGACGAGAGTGTGAAAAAGTCACAAAGCTGTCTTAAAAGCAAGCTTAGCAGTGTTCTTCAGCCAGAGTCAATGAGGACTCAACTGCTATGGCTGTTGACTGAGGAGAAAATGTAATAGATAAATGTGGATTATCTGGATCACGTAGATAAGACTGATGCATCTTTGTCCATGTTGGATAAAGGAAACTCCCCGTACACATGGCATAAACACACAAATAACTGATATTAAGAACTCACTAGCAGGGGATCTGTGTATTGATTACTTTTGCTGTTATAGAGACAGCTGTACTTAGAGAAGAAGAAGATTAGTCCCGCTTTGCAATGTGAACATTTATACAGCACCAAATACTCAGTTTGCTGTTCATTCACCTTTTTCCACGGTCATAAGATCTGTCTCCGTTATAAATCATTATCACCATATGCATTTGCATAATCAAATCTTCCTAACATTGGAATTTCCCATAGGATTGTAGACAGTATGGCCTGAACATAAAGAAACATAACACTATTGTTTTCAAACCAAAAATAATTTTATTGGATAAAGTTACGGCTTCGGCCTTTATTATTGATTTACAAAGACAAGTGAACTTTATAACATATCATCAATTAAACTATCGCCATCACCAACCTTTAAACAGCTCAGTCACTAGGACTTGAGCCGATAATGAATATCAATCATAAATTTTCAAAAACTGTCCCCCTTTGTATATTTCACAAAGGGGAAGCTACGACATAATAAAGCCGCAATAAAAAAAGGGGGGGGGGGGATAGGTAGCTTCGCTGGTGGATCCTACTTCAGGCAACTGGCCATGGACCCCCTGAGCAGCTCCTTTTTATAATGATCCACAGGGGTTCCAGAAAATTCCATGGGGTCACCTGTTCTTAATTGACCTATCCTCAGAGGTCACCTGATTTAATACAGCAGGGGTCCTTGAAACTGCTCCTCTCACTATACCATGAGGAAAATGGGGGCCTTAAAATCAGCCTTCCCTCCTTTTTCATTCATAGGATCGTAGACAGTGTGGCCTGAACATAAAGAAACATAACACAATTGTTTTCAAACCAAAAATTATTTTATTGGATAAAGTTTTTGCCACAGCCTTTATTATTGGTTTACAAAGACAAGTGAACTTTAAAACATCATCAAGTAAAATATATACTATCACCTTCACCAACCTTTAAACAGCTCAGTCACTACAACTCGAGCCAATAATGAATATCAATCATAAATTTTCAAAAACTGTCTCCACCTGTCACCACAACCCCAACACGCGGCTAATTCAATACATGTTTGAAAATCTAGGTCCAATATGTCCAGACCAATTTCAGAAAGGTGGACTCCATCGTCTTTGTAAAGACCTGGAAGACCACCTTCCAATTCAAAATGGTGAAAGGAGAAACCAAATACAGGTGACATGTACTTCTCAATTGTCTTAATTATGCTCTTTCTTACTGTATCAAAGGGTCTGAAAACACTGGATTCTTACCAACGTAAACCAGGCACTCACCAGATTCGGCGAGGACATTTTTATATGATGAACAGCACTCTTAATATGAAAAATAAGGTCCAGTGTTCTTTGCTGACCAATGTCATTCCCTGCAAGACGAATCAATAAAATAGTAGTAGCAGGCCAACATAAATGTAACTGACTGAATTAAAAAAGTAACTTGTCCAGGTGGACACACACCAATGGGAACCCCAAATAGCGGCAAACCCAGCTGAGCCAGCAGAATCTGGATAAGCAAAAATCACTATCCAGAATAAAAGCTCGACCATTAAAATGGTCTATAAAATTCATCCAGACCAGCATATCTTCTTTTAATTCGGTAATCAACTGAACATGTGGAAAAGGATTCTTTAAGCCCGAAACAGACAGATGAAGCGGCTTGGAAAAAATACTAGCAACTGGAAGAATTCTTGTGGCAAAAGCCAGTAAGCCAAGTAACGACTGCATCTCCTTTAACAGGATTTTTTTTCATCTAAGAAAGGATACCAGAAGACATTTAAGTTTTGTTACCTTTTCTTACGGGAGCCTAAACTTTCTCCCAACAGTGTCGATGGGGATTCCCAAAAATTCAATACAGGTAGTGGGCCCAACTGTTTTTTCCAGAGCTAAAGGTACACCAAAATCCCTACATACTGCAAAGAAAGTATCTAACAAATAAAGGCATCAAGGGGTGTTAGCAGCCCCTATAAATAAAAAGTCATCTAGGTAATGGATTAAAAATGACAAACCAGATTTAATAGAAACAACCCACTCTAAAAAAAAAGTAGAAAAAGGAACACCGCATTGGAAGACACCGGTCAAAATAAAACTTTCAATATGAAAACCTAAAGAGTTGAAACAACTGGGATGAATTGGGAGAAACCTAAATATGGATTTTATGTCCGCCTTTGCTAATAAGGTACTATGGCCCAGTAGTTTAATCTTCTGAATGGCACTATCAAATGATGCATAAGAAACAGAAGAAAGGTTGTCATCTATTTGGTCATTAAGGGATGAACCAAAGGGGAAGGACAAATGGTGAATTATTCTATAAGAATTAGGCTCTTTTTTAGTAACCACCCCTAATGGGAGATATGAAAATTTGTAAGGGGAGGAGAGTCAAAAGGGCCTGAGATTCTACCTTCCGAAAGCTCCTTTCCATATAGCCAATCTAATTTCTTGAGGCCCAAAACAGTCAGGACAGTACATATATCTCCAAATGACCCCTTCTTGCAAAGTAGACAGCCCGAGGTATTTAGTTAAAGGCATGGTGAGTTTTTTGAAGCTGTAATTTATTTGTCATAATATTTTGGAAATGAAAGAAATTTTTTAAAAAGTCACTATTTTTTTTTTTTTTTACATACTGTCACCAATACAGCGTAATCATATAACTGGTGTGGCAGTGATTGGGGACACTGACTGGTGACAGTATAAAAGAAAAAAAATGTAATAAAAAAAAATGTATTACATTTTTTTATTTTTTGTTACGATTGTTTTTTTTCAGAACACACTGTGACCAGAATAGTATAATGTTAGCATAGTAACATTGTGCTACTCTAGGGAAGTGATCAGTATTTTTTTTTACACATTATGATTGCTTATAGCAAAGAATTTAATTGCTTTAAGCAAGCATTTCACTTAATGAAATCAATTAATTCAGGTTTTTTTGTTCTGATTAGCTGTGATTGGCCACAGTTTATCACATGACACAGATAGGTTGTGATTGGCCCAGACTGCACCATGTGATTAGTAGGACCGATCACAGCTAGTGACATAATTGTATACAATGGATGGCATGAAAGGAAGCCATACATTGTTTACAGTTGCAATGATTGGTCACAGCAGGTCACATGGTACTGGCAACTGGCTGGTACACAGATCTGTCATCAGCTGTTCCCAAGGGACACAGTCATTGACAGGTCTCGCCACAGCGCAGTCCTGCAGGCAAGCGCGAGGCCCGATCTGGGAGGACATCATATGACGCCCACCTGGATCGATGAGAGTCCCGCTCGGCCGTCATTTTGCTATTGGCCAAGCGGGAATGCACTCTAACCTAGTGTAGTGTTATCTTTTATACTAAATAATAAGAAAAATGTAAACGAGCGCACCTATGAGAATGGAGTAGCAGCTGAACATCAGGTAACCAAACACCCCCAAAAAAACAATGTATATCATAGAATGCAGCGCTACATAAAGGGATACTACATATGACGAATGAGTATATCAATTACCAGATGAATGAAAATACATAAATGAAGAAATCAGTAAATGCAACAGTTCATAATATAAGGTGATTTCAAGTGCTCCCCTCTATTTCATATCCTCCTGATACTCAGGCGCTGTGCGAAATAGTGCTGAAGGAATGCACACTCACCAGAACGCACAGTAAAATGAGCGTTTGTTAAAATAAATTCCCCTCTGGGTCATCAGCTGGTTGAGGATGAGATCTGCAGTATGACAACCTCCCTCCAGGGCTCCTGGATATTCCTGTATGATCACTCAGTAGGTGGCCTGTGGACTTCTCCTTTCAGCTTACATACGCTCCTTACCCAGCAGAGAGAAGAGTGGCTGCAAATTGATACTCCCCAAGGGAGTCAAGACAGAGACATATCCATAGTGTAGTAGGTAATAAAAGGTTTATTGGCATACCAAGCTATCGAAAATACACAACAGTGTGTATAAGAGAAATGTGGACTGACCGTCCAATGTTAAAGATGGCCGTCGGAGCTCCACGATGCTCCGACGGCGTGACGTCACGGCGTTCCTGGCTCCTCCTACGCGTTTCGTGCACACGCACGTCGTCTGGGGGGATTTGCCAAATCCCCCCAGACGACGTGCGTGTGCACGAAACGCGTAGGAGGAGCCAGGAACGCCGTGACGTCACGCCGTCGGAGCATCGTGGAGCTCCGACGGCCATCTTTAACATTGGACGGTCAGTCCACATTTCTCTTATACACACTGTTGTGTATTTTCGATAGCTTGGTATGCCAATAAACCTTTTATTACCTACTACACTATGGATATGTCTCTGTCTTGACTCCCTTGGGGAGTATCAATTTGCAGCCACTCTTCTCTCTGCTGGGTAAGGAGCGTATGTAAGCTGAAAGGAGAAGTCCACAGGCCACCTACTGAGTGATCATACAGGAATATCCAGGAGCCCTGGAGGGAGGTTGTCATACTGCAGATCTCATCCTCAACCAGCTGATGACCCAGAGGGGAATTTATTTTAACAAACGCTCATTTTACTGTGCGTTTTGGTGAGTGTGCATTCCTTCAGCACTATTTCGCACAGCGCCTGAGTATCAGGAGGATATGAAATAGAGGGGAGCACTTGAAATCACCTTATATTATGAACTGTTGCATTTACTGATTTCTTCATTTATGTATTTTCATTCATCTGGTAATTGATATACTCATTCGTCATATGTAGTATCCCTTTATGTAGCGCTGCATTCTATGATATACATTATCTTTTATACTGTATTTAATATTTACTAAAAATGTTTATTACTGATTTACTAATTCACCCTCCTGTTTGTAGTTAGGAGTGTAAAATCTGAAATTTTTACCAATTTACCAATTTAACATTATTACAGTTATTAATCTAACAGACTGTGGTATAACCTATCAGCTGGGTTTTCATCTATGTTCAATTTGCCATTTATTCCAATCCGTATCAATAAGTGTTACTAAACGCAGGACCCTGCATTCACTATATCTGGTTTCCCACTGTACACAGAACGTAGACATGCAATTAGTTTAGTAAATATAAACTGCTAAATACCTTTTCTCATCAGCAGTTAGAACAGTCTTGTGACTTCTATCAGTATCCAGCTGAGCACTGGTTAAAGCTTGTAGGAGGAGTTTTCATTCTCCTTTCATTGTCCTATGAGGCTGCAGGACCCCTGACCCTCTGTCTGGAGAGTGCTGATTGGCCCTGTGCTGATTACATGCATTCATGACAGGACAGGATCAAACAGCCTTTTTACACAAAGCAGAGGATGAACCCCTTAGGTTCCGCAGTGAGTATAACCAGCATGCTTTACTGCATATACAGACTGATTTTACTGCTGTGGGCTTAGTAACACTATAAGAGTATTTACCACTAAACAGGTGTGTGTCTATCTACTGGTAGAACCCAAAGTTACCAAACAGCTCCTGCAGTGGTTGCATGCAGCTTCTATAGGATGCAGTAAAATGCGCCCTTCAGGGACCCTATTCCAGAGCATTGAATCTGTGCTTGAAAATCGCTCAAAGCCTAATTTTACAAGCAAGAAAGACTGGGCAGGCCTGATGTCCATTTGCTGTGCAGTCACCCTAGGACTAAGGAGGAACTGAAAAACCAGCTGGAAACTGGAATTGCTGGCCAGGAATGTTGCAAATGTTTTCACCGACTTTATCGAATTCTTCCTTTCTGACATTTTTATATGCAAAGATTATTAGAATCCTCTCATTTTATGCGACCCCGAGCATGCGTTGCTGACACTTCCTCAGCCACCTGCAGAGAGGCACCATTGAGCACATCGTCCCTGATGGGACTGCAGTATGCATCTATCTAGGGAAACGTCCTGGTAGAATGAGCGTTGGAAGCGTGGGTGAAAGGCAGCTCCGGCTGACAAGTGATGTCTCCCATCACAAATGCGCCACACGTCACCGGCAACGTTTCCTGATTAAAGAGTCTTCACCTTGGAGCTGGCAGGCATGGCAAAGTTAAACAGATGTGACAGCCATGTAAAAATAAAGTATATTATAAAACAGCTGATGCTTCAGGATGTAGCAGAAAGCTTTCACAGTGGAGAGGAGATTAACGCTCCTCTCTGGCGACATCTGCTGAGGTTTAACTCCCTGCCGAGCATGTCATGTAACATGGCCATACACACACCAATATTGCCTCTCAATTCAGTTGATTCAAGTCTGTTTGTCTGCAACCATCCCGTATAACAAGGACACAATATTCTTGCAGCTAATAATGGCTTGTTTGCATCCTAATGTACATGGTATTGTGAGCAGCTGAGACTGACCTGTGTTTTTCTACACTTTTAAAGGATCCTATTCCGTAGGCTTCAAGAGAACCGTGAAATGCAATGCAGCAAATATGCAACATGCGGGATCTTTTTCCAGATGTGCTACAGCAAAGCGCCGAAGTGGGAGTGAGCCCTGTACAAAGCACGGACATTTTCCCTTGTCTGTTCATTTCGCTTGTGCTGCAAAATGCATGGCAAGGTGCCCAGTGTGAACAAGCCATTATTTAGTCAGTCAATAGAGAGGCCAAGGTTGTTGGAATAACAGAGTTCTAGATGTCAGGATAAGCACAGAGGGAAATATACCAAGTATGCAACATGGCTTACCCAACATTATCACACGTGCACATTTCAATGAGTGTGACAAAGCAAGCTTTTGTTAGGATTCAGGGATAGAATGAATATTTACAGATGATAACATGACTGTACATTACATCAAAATACGGGATTAGGACTCATTGACACCTATATGCTACAGCAGTGTTTCTCAACCTTTTTTCAGTCAAAGAGCCCTTTAAAATTATGCACAGTCTTCTACTGATCACTAATTAAAGGGGAGCCATCTCCCACTTACCACCAAACTAATGGGGTCCTTCTGAACTAAACACCAATATAAGGGGGCGCCAAACTCTATACCAGTGTTTCTCAACCTTATTTCAGTCAAGGCACTCTTTAAAATTATGGATAGTCTTGAGGCACCCCATTGTAAAATGGGGTACCTCAAGACTGTCCATAATTATAAAAGGACACCCCATTCTAAAATGTGAAAAAGTATTCTAATCGTTTTATGAAACGCAGCAACATCCACACATGTAGGAAACCCAACATTAGAGGTGGTTTATTCTTCCAAAGCAAATGCACTTTTGCACACTGGTACTGACTAGTATTCCAATGTTTCTCTTCTCCCTCAGTTTTTTTCCATAACTGAGCTAATGTGACCCCAGCACTGATGGAGAGGGGCAGGGGAGGGTCAAACTAGGATGCTATGCAGGCAGCTGACATCCTCCTTGTCAACTGATGATGTAATTTGTTGTCAGGACGCCGGCAGCTAGAAGGTCATAATGGTGCACAATGAAAACCTGTGGTTTTGTGTAAATAAAAGGTAGGCTTGTTCCACCCGCTGGCTTGTATATAAGTTTTGGGCAATTTTTAGACATTTTGTCAAGGCACCCCTGAAGAAACCTCAAGGCACCCCAGGGTGCCTGGGCACCTTGGTTGAGAAAGGCTGTGCTACAGTAATGTGCATGTTAATGCACTCATTACTTAAAGTACGTATATGCACCATACATGCGTTTGGGCACTGTGGTATACCCCAATTCACTAAGGCAGGGATCTCCAAACTTTTCAAACAAAGGGCCAGTTTATGGTCCTCCAGACTTTAAGAGGGCCAGAGTGTGGCCAGTGGAGGTAAAAAATGTTTTGGGCCCAACATCAGTGAGAATAAACATGACCTCAGGGATGGTGGTCAGTAGGAGGAAGAGTAGTGCCCATCATTGGTACAGTTGTGTTCAAAATAATAGCAGTCAGACATCACTAACCTGATCAATCACTGTTTTTGGTAGAAATTATATTTCTACATGGCAAATAATTTACTAGCAGGTGTAGTAGAGTAATAGAAATCTAACATACCCAACAGTCATGACGTGCATGCTGCTGATTCTGTGTAATTGAATCACTAATTGAAAGGGGCATGTTCAATTAGTGAGGTCATTCATTCTTTGAAAAAACAGGTGGCAATTTTTGCCCTTATTTAAGGAAGGAAGGCAGCAAATGTTGTACATGCTGGTTACAGTGCATTTCTCTCTAAAAATTCTGAGGAAAATGGGTAGTTCCAGACATTGTTCAGAAGAACAACGTACCTTGATTAAAAAGTTGATTGGAAAGGGGAAAACATATAAAGAAGTGCAGAAAATGATAGGCTGCTCAGCTAAAATGATCGCAAATGCTTTAAAATGGCAACCAAAACCTGAAAGACGTGGAAGAAGGCGAAAAACTACCATTCGAATGGATAGAAGAATAGCCAAAATGGCAAGGACTCAGCCAACAATCAGCTCCAGGAAGATCAAAGAAGGTGTAAAGTTACCTGTGAGTACTGTTACAATTAGAAGACGCCTATGTGAAGCCAAGCTATCTGCAAGAAGCCCCTGCAAAGTCCCACTGTTGAAAAAAAGACATGTGCTGAAGAGGTTACAATTTGCCAAAGAGCACACTGACTGGCCTAAAGAGAAATGGTGCAACATTTTGTGGACTGATGAAAGTAAGATTGTTCTTTTTGGGTCTAGTGGCCGGAGACAGTTTGTCAGACGACCCCCAAACACTGAATTCAAGCCACAGTACACTGTGAAGACAGTGAAGCATGGTTGTGCAAGCATCATGATATGGGGATGTTTCTCATACTACGGTGTTGGGCCTATTTATCGCATACCAGGGATCATGGATCAGTTTGAATACATCAGAATACTTGGAGGTCATGCTGCCTTATGCTGAAGAGGAAATGCCCTTGAAATGGGTGTTCCAACAAGACAACGACCCCAAACACACCAGTAAACGTGCAACATCTTGGTTCCAGACCAACAAGATTGATGTTATGGAGTGGCCAGCCCAATCCCCGGATCTTAATCCAATAGAAAACATGTGGGGTGACATAAAAAATGCAGTTTCTGAGGCAAAACCAAGAAATAGACAAGAACTGTGGAATGTAGTCCAATCATCCTGGGCTGGAATACCTGTTCACAGGTGCCAGAAGTTGGTTGACTCCATGCAACACAGATGTACAGCAGTTCTCAGAAACACTGCTTATACAACTAAATATTAATTAAGTGATTCAAAGGAAAGCAAAATCTTCAAACATTTTTCAGTTTATATAGTGAATGTTTGAGTTTGTAAAGAAGAATACAAACACTGCTATTTTTTTGAACAGTCTAATATTCACTTTTCTTCAATTTTTTTTAGAGGAACAACACAAACTTGATATATTTTTCTTCATCTTTTTATTTGGAATAGAATGTGTAGTGTTCCCAATGCATTTGTGTGTATGGAAATAAAAGCTATTAGAAGGATTTTGAGCTTTATTCCCTTTTTTTTCAACACACCGCTATTATTTTGAACACAACTGTATTAATGGGAGGAATAGTACCCCATAAGCATTATCAGTGGAAGAAATAGTGCCCCATTGTTGGTGTTAGTGCCCCTGGATAAAGGCTAGCAAAGGGCCACAGCAGGCCCTCGGGCCGCAGTTTGGAGAACCCCAGCACTAAGGCAATGCACCTGCTTTGCATAGTAACTCACTACTGTGCGCAGTGTAAAAAAAAATGCATTTTTTTGTTTTTTCAGGTGCATTGGAAGCCAATTTAATTTAATTTGCTGCCTTAACGCAATGCACAGTAACAAGCAACATAATGAAATGCACCAAAATGAATAAGTGTGGGGTGCCTAAAAAAAGATGATCGATTTAAAGGAAAACTGTTGGAAGAGAAACATAGAGGCTGCTTTTCCTGAGCTCTCCTTTTGAAATGACTTATTGCTTGGCTGTTGTGCTGACCCTTTATATCTAGAGGGTATATTCACACCAGATGCGGTGGGACAGTGGTGGGACTATGGTGGACCTGCGTAGGGACAGTGGTGGGACTGCAGCAGGACTATGGTGGAACTACGGTGGGACAGTGGTGGGACTGCGGTGGGACTATGGTGGAACTACGGTGGGACAGTGGTGGGACTGCGGTGGGACTATGGTGGAACTGTGGTGGGACTGCGGTAGGACTGCGGTGGAACTGCGGTGGGCAGCTATTCCAGCACAGTCCCACTCCATGGAGAAAGCAAAACGCCTTGTCTCCTATGTGCCTGATTCACACCCCTGCGTTGCAGTGGTGGGTGGGCAAAGCGTGCTGATAAAAAGTACTGTACGCAGTATCTTTCATCAGTGCAGGGTGGTGAGAGGTAATTTCCTTGCACCGTGCTTGGCAGTTGAACTTTTTAAAGTTTGTTTAAAAAAGGAAACAATGCGATCTGCCAGGCAGAGCGCATCTTCATGGTGCTGATCTCAGTCGGATCGCAATGCACACCAGCCTATAGTCATTGGCACAAACAAGTATGCCGATCTGGATTTCTGACTCTTCTGTGACTTTCCTGAATGCTTGTTCCAGTCAGTAGCTCAGAAAGTATTGAAACCAGAGGCTTTGTGTAGCAGCCAGATAACTGGCTTTTTCAGAAACCAATCAACAATGGCAGCCCTTATATTCCTCTTGTCAGAGGCATTGCTTATAAAAAATTTAAATGTTCACATTGAACATGAGCTTGGCTTTGTCCCTGAGGGTCTAAAGCTGCCTTTAATGTTTTGAGAGAATGCACTTAAGGCATGAACACGACAGCTCAGTCATTTTGATTGGAGCAGGTTTTTTTTATCTGCCCAATCAACTGTTCTCACAGATGGCAGTCAGCAAACAGAATCAGGGACTTCATCAAGGGTTCTTTCAGACGTGCAGTAAGCTTACCACCTTCTGAAAAGCTATCCAGAGTGGATCGCTTTTCAGAGGGAGGTAAAGCCGCAGGTAGCGAGGAGCATTTTTAAAAATTGCTGAAAGGCAATTTCACATTGCAGGACAGTGTCACAAGTGTGAGCCAAGCATTTGACTTACAGTTGTAGTGCTGCCCCATTGATCTCACTGGCCGAGTTTGACAAGGGACACGCCAGTCATACTCTGCAGCCCAAGTTAGAAATGCCCTGGCATAGCAGGTGTACAGCCTTGTCAGGCTGTTACGTTAGTATTCAGGGGGACAGCCAGGAGACAGTAAAATTATGGCTCAGCCAACTGTTTTTACTACCCCCTCGGCTGCCTGTGTGACAGAGCCCATAGGCATGAGATCTGGATCCATCCAAAGACTGTTTCATCAGGCATTTTTTTTTCATGTCTATGGCTGCTCTGATTCTCACTGTCTGCTTGTGAACCAAAGTTGCTTTTTATCTGTCCTCTTTGCACCTGTCCTACATTTTGTGCCTGAATTAAAAAAAAAAAAAAAAAAACAGGTCAGCTTTCTAGGGCTTTACTCTTCAGCTGTAAAATATGGAACACATTGCGAAAAAAAAAAATTTTTAAGCATTTTGCATGTCCTCATACTGTACAGTATATAGCAAGTAGACAGATGGTAAATGTACATGTTTTACCTTTTTGTTTGATTTACTTCTCTTGGGTATTAGCAACCTTTGAGTTAGGCCTCATGCACACAGGGCAATTAGCCTCGGTGCATGAGATTCCAGAGTGTTGATGCCGGCGGAAGACACAGGAGCACAGTCCAGCCCAGTTGCTGGGAGATTCCAGAGTGTTGGTGCCAGCGGAAGACACAGGCGCACAGTCCAGCCCCATTGCTGGGAGATTCCAGAGTGTTGGTGCAGGCGGAAGACATAGCCGCACAGTCCAGCCCCATTGCTGGGAGATTCCAGAGTGTTGATGCCGGCGGAAGACACAGGAGCACAGTCCAGCCCAGTTGCTGGGAGATTCCAGAGTGTTGATGCCGGCGGAAGACACAGGTGCCCAGTCCAGCCCCGTTGCTGGGAGATTCCAGAGTGTTGATGCCGGCGGAAGACACAGGAGCACAGTCCAGCCCCGTTGCTGGGAGATTCCAGAGTGTTGATGCCGGCGGAAGACACAGGTGCCCAGTCCAGCCCCGTTGCTGGGAGATTCCAGAGTGTTGATGCCGGCGGAAGACACAGGTGCCCAGTCCAGCCCCGTTGCTGGGAGATTCCAGAGTGTTGATGCCGGCGGAAGACACAGGAGCACAGTCCAGCCCCGTTGCTGGGAGATTCCAGAGTGTTGATGCCGGCGGAAGACACAGGAGCACAGTCCAGCCCCGTTGCTGGGAGATTCCAGAGTGTTGATGCCGGCGGAAGACACAGGAGCACAGTCCAGCCCCGTTGCTGGGAGATTCCAGAGTGTTGATGCCGGCGGAAGACACAGGAGCACAGTCCAGCCCCGTTGCTGGGAGATTCCAGAGTGTTGGTGCCGGCGGAAGACACAGGTGCACAGTCCAGCCCCGTTGCTGGGAGATTCCAGAGTGTTGGTGCCGGCGGAAGACACAGGAGCACAGTCCAGCCCCGTTGCTGGGAGATTCCAGAGTGTTGGTGCCGGCGGAAGACACAGGAGCACAGTCCAGCCCAGTTGCTGGGAGATTCCAGAGTGTTGGTGCCGGCGGAAGACACAGGCGCACAGTCCAGCCCCATTGCTGGGAGATTCCAGAGTGTTGGTGCCGGCGGAAGACACAGGAGCACAGTCCAGCCCCATTGCTGGGAGATTCCAGAGTGTTGATGCCGGCGGAAGACACAGGAGCACAGTCCAGCCCCATTGCTGGGAGATTCCAGAGTGTTGATGCCGGCGGAAGACACAGGAGCACAGTCCAGCCCCATTGCTGGGAGATTCTAGAGTTTTGATGCGGGCGGAAGACACAGGCGCCCAGTCCAGCCCCAATGCTGGGAGATTCCAGAGTCTTGATGCCGGCGGAAGACACAGGCGCACAGTCCAGCCCCATTGCTGGGAGATTCCAGAGTCTTGAGGCGGGCGGAAGACACAGGCGCCCAGTCCAGCCCCATTGCTGGGAGATTCCAGAGTTTTGATGCGGGCGGAAAACACAGGCGCACAGTCCAGCCCCATTGCTTGGATATTCCAGAGTGTTGATGCGGGTGGAAGACACAGGGGCACAGTCCAGCCCCATTGCTGGGAGATTCCAGAGTGTTGATGCAGCGGAAGACACAGGCGCACAGTGCAGCCCCGTTGCTGGGAGATTCCAGAGTTGTGGTGAGGGCGGAAGACACAGGCGCACAGTCCAACCCCGTTGCTGGGAGATTCCACAGTTTTGATGCGGGTGGAAGACACAGGCGCACAGTGCAGCCCCGTTGCTGGGAGATTCCAGAGTTTTGATGCGGGCGGAAGACCCAGGCGCACAGTGCAGCCCCGTTGCTGGGAGATTCCACAGTTTTGATGCGGGCGGAAGACACAGGAGCACAGTGCAGCCCCGTTGCTGGGAGATTCCAGAGTTTTGATGTGGGGGGGAAGACACAGGTGCACAATCCAGCCCCATTGCTGGAAGATTCCAGAGTTTTGATGCGGGCAGAAGACACAAGCGGAAGACACAGGCGCACAGTCCAGCCCCATTGCTGTGAGATTCCAGAGTTTGATGTGGGCAGAAGACACAGGCGCACAGTCCAGCCCGGTTGCTGGGAGATTCGAGAGTTTTGATGCGGGCAGAAGACACAGACGCACAGTCCAGCCCCATTGCTGGGAGATTCCAGAGTGTTGGTGCCGGCGGAAGACACAGGCGCACAGTCCAGCCCCATTGCTGGGAGATTCCAGAGTGTTGATGCCGGCGGAAGACACAGGAGCACAGTCCAGCCCAGTTGCTGGGAGATTCCAGAGTGTTGGTGCCGGCGGAAGACACAGGTGCACAGTCCAGCCCCATTGCTGGGAGACTCCAGAGTGTTGGTGCCGGCGGAAGACACAGGCGCACAATCCAGCCCCATTGCTGGGAGATTCCAGAGTGTTGGTGCCGGCGGAAGACACAGGAGCACAGTCCAGCCCCATTGCTGGGAGATTCCAGAGTGTTGATGCCGGCGGAAGACACAGGAGCACAGTCCAGCCCCATTGCTGGGAGATTCCAGAGTGTTGATGCCGGCGGAAGACACAGGAGCACAGTCCAGCCCCATTGCTGGGAGATTCCAGAGTGTTGATGCCGGCGGAAGACACAGGTGCCCAGTCCAGCCCCATTGCTGGGAGATTCCAGAGTGTTGATGCCGGCGGAAGACACAGGAGCACAGTCCAGCCCCATTGCTGGGAGATTCCAGAGTGTTGATGCCGGCAGAAGACACAGGAGCACAGTCCAGCCCCATTGCTGGGAGATTCCAGAGTGTTAATGCCGGCGGAAGACACAGGAGCACAGTCCAGCCCCATTGCTGGGAGATTCCAGAGTGTTGATGCCGGCAGAAGACACAGGAGCACAGTCCAGCCCCATTGCTGGGAGATTCCAGAGTGTTGATGCCAGCGGAAGACACAGGAGCACAGTCCAACCCCATTGCTGGGAGATTCCAGAGTTTTGATGCGGGCGGAAGACACAGGCGCACAGTGCAGCCCCGTTGCTTGGATATTCCAGAGTGTTGATGCGGGCGGAAGACACAGGGGCACAGTCCAGCCCCATTGCTGGGAGATTCCAGAGTATTGATGCAGCGGAAGACACAGGCGCACAGTGCAGCCCCGTTGCTGGGAGATTCCAGAGTTGTGGTGAGGGCGGAAGACACAGGCGCACAGTCCAACCCCGTTGTTGGGAGATTCCACAGTTTTGATGCGGGTGGAAGACACAGGCGCACAGTGCAGCCCCGTTGCTGGGAGATTCCAGAGTTTTGATGCGGGCGGAAGACCCAGGCGCACAGTGCAGCCCCGTTGCTGGGAGATTCCACAGTTTTGATGCGGGCGGAAGACACAGGAGCACAGTCCAGCCCCATTGCTGGAAGATTCCAGAGTTGTGGTAAGGGCGGAAGACACAGGCGCACAGTGCAGCCCCGTTGCTGGGAGATTCCAGAGTTTTGATGCGGGGGGGGAAGACACAGGCGCACAATCCAGCCCCATTGCTGGAAGATTCCAGAGTTTGATGTGGGCAGAAGACACAGGCGCGCAGTCCAGCCCGGTTGCTGGGAGATTCCAGAGTTTTGATGCGGGCAGAAGACACAGGCGGAAGACACAGGTGCACAGTCCAGCCCCATTGCTGGGAGATTCCAGAGTGTTGGTGCCAGCGGAAGACACAGGCGCACAGTCCATCCCCATTGCTGGGAGATTCCAGAGTGTTGATGCCAGCGGAAGACACAGGAGCACAGTCCAGCCCAGTTGCTGGGAGATTCCAGAGTGTTGGTGCCGGCGGAAGACACAGGTGCACAGTCCAGCCCCATTGCTGGGAGATTCCAGAGTGTTGGTGCCGGCGGAAGACACAGGCGCACAGTCCAGCCCCATTGCTGGGAGATTCCAGAGTGTTGATGCCGGCGGAAGACACAGGAGCACAGTCCAGCCCCATTGCTGGGAGATTCCAGAGTGTTGATGCCGGCGGAAGACACAGGAGCACAGTCCAGCCCCATTGCTGGGAGATTCCAGAGTGTTGATGCCGGCGGAAGACACAGGTGCCCAGTCCAGCCCCATTGCTGTGAGATTCCAGAGTGTTGATGCCGGCGGAAGACACAGGAGCACAGTCCAGCCCCATTGCTGGGAGATTCCAGAGTGTTGATGCCGGCGGAAGACACAGGAGCACAGTCCAGCCCCATTGCTGGGAGTTTCCAGAGTGTTGATGCCGGCGGAAGACACAGGAGCACAGTCCAGCCCCATTGCTGGGAGATTCCAGAGTGTTGATGCCGGCGGAAGACACAGGAGCACAGTCCAGCCCCATTGCTGGGAGATTCCAGAGTGTTGATGCCGGCGGAAGACACAGGAGCACAGTCCAGCCCCATTGCTGGGAGATTCCAGAGTGTTGATGCCGGCGGAAGACACAGGTGCCCAGTCCAGCCCCATTGCTGGGAGATTCCAGAGTGTTGATGCCGGCGGAAGACACAGGAGCACAGTCCAGCCCCATTGCTGGGAGATTCCAGAGTGTTGATGCCGGCGGAAGACACAGGAGCACAGTCCAGCCCCATTGCTGGGAGTTTCCAGAGTGTTGATGCCGGCGGAAGACACAGGAGCACAGTCCAGCCCCATTGCTGGGAGATTCCAGAGTGTTGATGCCGGCGGAAGACACAGGAGCACAGTCCAGCCCCATTGCTGGGAGTTTCCAGAGTGTTGATGCCGGCGGAAGACACAGGAGCACAGTCCAGCCCCATTGCTGGGAGATTCCAGAGTGTTGATGCCGGCGGAAGACACAGGTGCACAGTCCAGCCCCATTGCTGGGAGATTCCAGAGTGTTGATGCCGGAGGAAGACACAGGAGCACAGTCCAGCCCCATTGCTGGGAGATTCCAGAGTGTTGATGCCGGCGGAAGACACAGGAGCACAGTCCAGCCCCATTGCTGGGAGATTCCAGAGTTTTGATGCGGGCGGAAGACACAGGCACCCAGTCCAGCCCCAATGCTGGGAGATTCCAGAGTCTTGATGCCGGCGGAAGACACAGGCGCACACTCCAGCCCCATTGCTGGGAGATTCCAGAGTTTTGATGCGGGCGGAAGACACAGGCGCCCAGTCCAGCCCCATTGCTGGGAGATTCCAGAGTTTTGATGCTGGCGGAAGACACAGGCGCACAGTCCAGCCCCATTGCTGGGAGATTCCAGAGTTTTGATGCGGGCGGAAGACACAGGCGCAAAGTCCAGCCCCATTGCTTGGATATTCCAGAGTGTTGATGCGGGTGGAAGACACAGGGGCACAGTCCAGCCCCATTGCTGGGAGATTCCAGAGTGTTGATGCAGCAGAAGACACAGGCGCACAGTGCAGTCCCGTTGCTGGGAGATTCCAGAGTTGTGGTGAGGGCGGAAGACACAGGCGCACAGTCCAACCCCGTTGCTGGGAGATTCCACAGTTTTGATGCGGGCGGAAGACACAGGCGCACAGTGCAGCCTCGTTGCTGGGAGATTCCAGAGTTTTGATGTGGGCGGAAGACCCAGGCGCACAGTGCAGCCCCGTTGCTGGGAGATTCCACAGTTTTGATGCGGGCAGAAGACACAGGCGCACAGTCCAGCCCCATTGCTGGAAGATTCCAGAGTTGTGGTAAGGGCGGAAGACACAGGCGCACAGTGCAGCCCCGTTGCTGGGAGATTCCAGAGTTTTGATGCGGGGGGGAAGACACAGGCGCACAATCCAGCCCCATTGCTGGAAGATTCCAGAGTTTTGATGCGGGCAGAAGACACAGGCGGAAGACACAGGCGCACAGTCCAGCCCCATTGCTGTGAGATTCCAGAGTTTGATGTGGGCAGAAGACACAGGCGCACAGTCCAGCCCGGTTGCTGGGAGATTCCAGAGTTTTGATGCGGGCAGAAGACACAGGCGGAAGACACAGGTGCACAGTCCAGCCCCATTGCTGGGAGATTCCAGAGTGTTGATGCAGCAGAAGACACAGGCGCACAGTGCAGCCCCGTTGCTGGGAGATTCTAGAGTTGTGGTGAGGGCGGAAGACACAGGCGCACAGTCCAACCCCGTTGCTGGGAGATTCCACAGTTTTGATGCGGGCGGAAGACACAGGCGCACAGTGCAGCCCCGTTGCTGGGAGATTCCAGAGTTTTGATGTGGGCGGAAGACCCAGGCGCACAGTGCAGCCCCGTTGCTGGGAGATTCCACAGTTTTGATGCGGGCAGTAGACACAGGCGCACAGTCCAGCCCCATTGCTGGAAGATTCCAGAGTTGTGGTAAGGGCGGAAGACACAGGCGCACAGTGCAGCCCCATTGCTGGGAGATTCCAGAGTTTTGATGCGGGGGGGAAGACACAGGCGCACAATCCAGCCCCATTGCTGGAAGATTCCAGAGTTTTGATGCGGGCAGAAGACACAGGCGGAAGACACAGGCGCACAGTCCAGCCCCATTGCTGTAAGATTCCAGAGTTTGATGTGGGCAGAAGACACAGGCGCACAGTCCAGCCCGGTTGCTGGGAGATTCCAGAGTTTTGATGCGGGCAGAAGACACAGGCGGAAGACACAAGTGCACAGTCCAGCCCCATTGCTGGGAGATTCCAGAGTTTTGATGCGGGCGGAAGACACAGGCACACGGTCCAGCCCCGTTTCTGGGAGATTCCAGAGTTTTGATGCGGGCGGAAGACACAGGCTGTAAGGGACCGCCTGGCGGTACCACTAGCACTCCACTGAATAGGCGTCCCCAGCGCACGGAGTCTAAGTCCCAGGGTGCTTGTTCACCAGGGCCCCTGATGGTGGGGACGGACTTGGAGCCCCCTGAGACCAGGTCGTGGCTACTGGGTGCGTCCGTCAGTGGTAGTGGTATGCGCCAAGGGCTCCCACGGGGAAGAGTCTGATATGAGGAGGTCAGCAGACCCCACTGCACGGGATGGATGGATGGATGAGCAAGGTCAGACGGGCCGGGTCGGTAACAGAGAGGACGGCAAGGTACAAGGCAGCGGGCATAGAATGGTCGGGTCACACGCCAGGTCAGCAACAGCATGTCAAATCCAATAGGGGGCATTCAGGAGAGAGGTCAGGCAAAGCAAGGGTCAGGGCAGGAGAAATACAGCAAGGTCAGGTACAATCCAGGTCAGCAACTTACAATACACAGGTTCGCAGATACAGGATACAGGTAAGACCAGAAGGCACTGAATGACAGCTCAGGGTCGTTTAAATATCCCGCCCTGCGCTGCCATTGGTGCCCAGCGGGCGGCCGCGGCTTCTACTGCGCATGCGCGAACTCGAACGCCGCGGCCGGCCCGGACCTAGTGCTCGAGTCCCTGCACAGGGCGGCACACTGCGCCTGCGCCGGGACCATCGCGGCGGGGATCGAGAGGATCCCTGACATTGCCCCCCCTACGGGCAACCTCCGGATGCCCACCCGATCTCTCCACCACGGGTGATCGCGAAAGAACCTCCGGACAAGTCTAGGTGCATGGACATTCTGGGCTGGTTCCCAAGAATTGTCCTCAGGGCCATAGCCCTTCCATTTGATTAGGATTTGGGCCTGGCCCACCCTCCTTCGGCACTTTAGAATTGCTCCCACCTCAAATTCTTCTTCTCCCTCGACCGTTATGGCTTCTGGGGGTCTCGATTCTCGGTCAGGGAAGGCATCTGGGATTACTGGCTTCAGCAGGGACACATGGAAGACTGGGTGGATTTTGAGTGTGTCAGGAAGGACGAGTTTGTAGGCCGCTTCGTTGACCATCCGTTTAATGCAGAAGGGGCCTATAAACTTGGGTCCCAATTTCTTCGACGGACAAAGCATCTTTAAATTGGACGTCGCTAGCCAAACCTTCTCCCCAGGCCGCAACACCAGATCTCCCCTCCGTTTCCTGTTGAATGCCTTCCTGTAGTCTTCCTGGGCCCGACTGATGGCCTCTTGAAGCTTCTTATTGTTCGTGGAGAAAAACGTTACTACCCATTCCGGGACCAAATCCGGGAGGAAGACGGGGTGAAAACCATAGTTGGCAAAGAACGGGGACTGTCCCGTTGCTGAGTGACGGGCGTTGTTGTACGCGAATTCCGCTAGGGGGAGAAGTGGCATCCAGTCATCTTGAGTAAACGAAGTGTAGCATCTCAAGTATTGCTCCAGGGTCTGATTGGTCCTTTCGGTTTGACCGTTAGTTTGAGGGTGGAATGCAGAGGAAAGGGACAATTTGATGTCCAGGGCTTTGCACAGTGCCCTCCAAAATCTTGACGTGAACTGGACCCCTCGGTCCGAGACAATGTCTTCGGGGACCCCATGCAGCCTTACTACCTCACGAATGAAAACTCGCGCAGTCTCGGCTGCCGAGGGGGTTTTCTTCAACGGGATGAAGTGGGCCATCTTGGACAAGCGGTCCACGACCACCAGGATTGCCGTGTGGTCTAGTGATGGCGGAAGCTCGACTATAAAGTCTAACGAGATCTTTTGCCAAGGCCGTTCAGGAATCGGTAAGGGTCGCAGCAGACCCCAAACTTTGTTTCTGGATGGCTTGTTCTTTTGGCAGGTGATACAGGACCTTACATAGCCCTTACAATCTTTAGCCATGTCCGGCCACCAGAAGGAGCGTCGGAGAAGTTCCAGGGTCTTTTCTGGGCCAAAGTGCCCCGCCATCGGATGGTCATGGCAATGGCCCAAGACCAGGGTTCGGGCTTCCTCCGGCACCACAATCCGGTCTTCCCTCCATAGGAGTCCCCCCTTGTTCTGGAGGAGCCCTCCGGCTGGGGTAGAGACGGTTGTGGATGCCTCCATTATCTTGGAACGAAGGTCCGACTGAAGGGCCAAGAAGTTACCCGAGGACAGAATGGTGTCGGGTACTGGGATCTCCTTGGCGTCCTCGTACATACGTGATAACGCATCTGGCTTAGTGTTCTTTGATCCAGGCCGGTACGTAATGTGGAAGTTGAATCTAGAAAAGAATAGTGCCCATCTTGCCCGTCGCGGGCGTAGACGCTTGGCGGTTCTCAGATATTCTAGGTTTTTGTGATCAGTAAATATTAAGATGGGGTGCACAGCACCTTCCAGCAGGTACCTCCATTCCTCTAATGCCGTTTTGATCGCCAGTAGCTCTCGATCACCGATATCATAATTCTTCTCTGCTGGGGTAAGCTTCCGTGAGAAGAATGCTACAGGATGGAGCAATTCCTTGGTGTCTTTCCGCTGGGAGAGGATGGAACCTACCGCATTCTCCGATGCATCCACTTCCAGGATGTAGGGCAGGGCGGCGTCTGGGTGACCCAAAATGGGTGCCGAGGTGAACAACTTCTTCAAGGCTTCAAAAGCTTCCTAAGCTTCTGGTGTCCATCTGAACCGGGTTCCCAGCTTGGTTAGCTGAGTAATGGGGGAGACCAGACCTGAGAAGTTCTTGATGAACTTTCGGTAAAAATTTGCAAAACCAATAAATCGTTGGACGCCTTTCCTGTCCGTGGGTTCAGGCCAATCCAGTATTGCAGCGACTTTCTGGGGATCCATCGCGACCCCCGCGGTGGAGATAATCAGGCCTAAGAAAGTAATGCTGGATTGTTCGAAACAACATTTCTCTGCCTTGGCGTACAACCCATGCTCCGCAATCGCCCCAATACCCTCGCTACATGTATTCTGTGTTCCCCCAAGGAAGGGGAGAAAATCCAAATGTCGTCTAAATAGACGATAACAAAGACATCCAGGAAGTCCCTAAAAATATCATTCACAAAGTGTTGAAACGTGGCCGGAGCATTACACAACCCGAACGGCATGACCAAATATTCAAAATGGCCGAAGCGGGTGCGGAAGGCCGTCTTCCACTCGTCCCCCTCCCTTATGCGAACCAAGTTGTATGCTCCCCTCAAATCCAGCTTTGTAAAAACCACTGCTGTTTTTAAACTTTGGAATAACTCTGGTACTAACGGCAGTGGGTAACGGTTCTTTATCGTGACCCTGTTCAACTCCCGGTAATCGATACACGGCCTCAAGGTTTTGTCCTTTTTTTCAACAAAGAAAATTCCCGCCCCCGCCGGTGAAGTGGAGGGGCGGATGAACCCCTTCTGGAGGCTGTCCTCGATATATTCCTTCAGGGCCCCCAATTCGAGCTCTGAAAGGGGGAAGATTCACCCAAAAGGAATTTCTGAACCGGGTAACAGGTCAATGGGACAGTCATAAGGGCGGTGGGGGGGTAGAGTATCAGCTCCCCGCTTGCTGAACACATCTAGAAACTCATGGTAGGCTGCCGGGATTACCTGTTTTAATTCGGCTTCCCCCTCAGAGCACAGGAGGATTTGGGGGACCCCCGGGCCCGAAGTGCGGCAGTATACCCGACAGTATGGAGAAGGGAACGAAATTACTCCGGTCTCCCAGTCAATTTGGGGGTTATGGGCCCATAACCATGGGAGCCCCAAAATGACTGGGAAGAGGGGTGAAGCTATAGCATCCAGGCGGAGCAGTTCCTGGTGCTGGCCGGCAATGACAGTGGCGATGGAGGGGGTTTCCTGGTTCACTACCCCTGATTTTATCCGGGAACCGTCGGCCAAATAAATATTGAACCCCTTCTGTTTCAATTGGAGAGGAATACCCTGCTGGTGAGCAAAATTAATGTCCAAGAAGCAGCTGCATGCCCCCGAATCAACTATGGCCGATACTTCCACGGTCCTTTCCGGAAGCTGAAAGGAAAGGGGCACCACTAAGTATTGGGGTGGACTAACATTGCCAATGGACAAGGAAGAAGAGGTGCACTTACTCAGTTTCTGCGGGCAGGATCGTACCATGTGACCAGCTTCACCACAGTAGAGGCACAGGTTCTGGGATCGTCTGCGCTGATGTTCCTCTGGAGATAGTTTAGGCCGTGCCAGGCCGAGTTGCATAGGTTCAGGGATATCTCCAGGTGGCCGGTTCTGGATGTTTGGCCTAGGTGCTTGACTGGGACCTTGAAATGACCCCCAGGGATTTCCATGACCCTGGCCGGACCTCTCAAACCTGCGTTCCCGCAGTCTACGGTCAATATTAATAGTCAGTGCAATTAAGTCCTCTAAAGTCTCAGGCACCTCCACCCGGGCAAGCTCATCTTTCAGGCCTTCTGATAGGCCTATACGGAACTGATGCAGGAGAGCAAACTCGTTCCAGCGTGTGTCCCCCATCCAGCGCCTAAATTCAGACGCGTACTCCTCCGCCGCTCGGCGGCCTTGCCGGAGCGTGTACACAGTAGCTTCAGCAGAAGCTGCCCGCTGTGGGTCATCGTATAGGATGGCCATTGCGTCAAAAAAATTGTCAACCGAACTGAGGTGAGGGTCATTTTTTCCCCGCAGTCGGTGGGCCCAGTCTTGGGGTTCACCCTGCAGGAGGGAGATGACGAACCCCACCTTCACGGATTCAGTCACAAAGGTTCGTGGTTGCAACTCAAAATAGAGAAGACAGGACTCACGGAATGACCTGAAGCGTGTGCGGTCCCCGTGAAAACGTTCCGGTAAGGGTACTCGGGGTTCGGCCGCCGGGAGTGGGGCGGATGCCCCAGAAACCGGCACAGGGGCTGCTACGGCCGGGGGTGCGGGGACCGCGGCCTGTGGGGCAGAAACGGATATAGTGCAGGTCTGGAAGTGATTCTCAATCTGCTGACATCTGTCCTGCAGGGCCGATACGGCCTGTGTCAAGTTAGACAGGTGCCTGCAGATCTCCTCAAGCGGCGAGGGCCCTCCTCTAGACTCAGTCATGGCCTTCTGGTACTGTAAGGGACCGCCTGGCGGTACCACTAGCACTCCACTGAATAGGCGTCCCCAGCGCACGGAGTCTAAGTCCCAGGGTGCTTGTTCACCAGGGCCCCTGATGGTGGGGATGGACTTGGAGCCCCCTGAGACCAGGTCGTGGCTACTGGGTGCGTCCGTCAGTGGTAGTGGTATGCGCCAAGGGCTCCCACGGGGAAGAGTCTGATATGAGGAGGTCAGCAGACCCCACTGCACGGGATGGATGGATGGATGAGCAAGGTCAGACGGGCCGGGTCGGTAACAGAGAGGACGGCAAGGTACAAGGCAGCGGGCATAGAATGGTCGGGTCACACGCCAGGTCAGCAACAGCAGGTCAAGTCCAATAGGGGGCATTCAGGAGAGAGGTCAGGCAAAGCAAGGGTCAGGGCAGGAGAAATACAGCAAGGTCAGGTACAATCCAGGTCAGCAACTTACAATACACAGGTTCACAGATACAGGATACAGGTAAGACCAGAAGGCACTGAATGACAGCTCAGGGTCGTTTAAATATCCCGCCCTGCGCTGCCATTGGTGCCCAGCGGGCGGCCGCGGCTTCTACTGCGCATGCGCGAACTCGAACGCCGCGGCCGGCCCGGACCTAGTGCTCGAGTCCCTGCACAGGGCGGCACACTGCGCCTGTGCCGGGACCATCGCGGCGGGGATCGAGAGGATCCCTGACACAGGCACACGGTCCAGCCCCATTGCTGGGGGATTCCAGAGTTTTGATGTGGGCGGAAGACACAGGCACACGGTCCAGCCCCATTGCTGGGGGATTCCAGAATTTTGGTGCAGGTTGAAGGCACAGGTGCACCATCCAGCCCCACTGCTGGCAGCCTGTTAAACTCTATGAGAGGCTGTGGCTGTTTTACTGCTCCACTTCTGTAAGTCTAGGGCATTAAAGGAGAAGTGCAGCCAAAACTCGTTTGGGTGTACTTTCCCTGTGGATCACAGGAGTGCAGTTCATTCTGCTCTCCTGTGACCCATTTTCAGCCGACAGCGGGCTAAAGTCCGCTGTCGGTTGATGTCCCTCAACAGGTCTGGGATCCACCCAGGAGCCTGGACTGGCACCTGGCTCAGCCTCGCAGAAAGCCGCTGAAAACCTGAGCCAGCCATTCCCCCCTCCACATCCCAACGCTCCAGTGAGCACTGGAGGGGCAGAGCAGCCAGCGGTGACTGACAGTCACTGCTCTCTGCTCAGAGCATCAGGGAGAACTGGGCAATCAGCAGACACATGGAACTATGCTGCATCCACCTAGTTATGGTTAAAAAAAAGACCTTACCAAACCTATAAAAATGTTTTTGGGTAAAGGGTGCCAGGGAGGCTCCAATGTGGGTGGGGGGCTAGAAGTGGAACAAAGTTTGCAGCAGAATCTTCTCAGTTTTACTATAAAGGAGTTGTGTGATCACAGCATACACTTTCTTGCTATAACATCAGCAGTGTAATAACAATACAAACAATATTTTTGTAGCATTACCCCCTCACGAGTCGCCAGAGATTTAGGTACCCTTATAGTCTTGCACAACCAGAAAACACGCATTTTCACATCAGCTTGTATCCAGGAAACAGTAACCAGTTCTTGAGCTTTGTTTTGAAGTTTTATTAGGGGATTTGAACTGGGATAGGGTTAGGGGTGTATGGGATGCCCAATGGAACTGTAAAACAAGGACAACTTCCTGGAACTATATACAAGTTTTTTACAGCAAAATTTGTTTCTTGGAGAGCTAGCCAACGTCTCCAAATATACCACCCCAGACTCCAGATACTCCTGTATCTGGCTGCCTGGAGGAATCCCTGAGCCAGGGATCCAGTGTATGTCACTTCAAAGTAAGACAGTAGAAGATAGTCGGTATTCTGATTTCCCACCAGAGTGCTCCTTCCCCTATCCGGCCCAGGGGGTGCAGGTTTACTCATTTAGTCCTTCTTCTGTGTTCCTGGTGGGTCGGTGGCTGCTACCAGGTCTTCTAGCTGGGTCACTCCTTCCCTGCCATACAGGTGGTCCCCTCCCAGGGGGCCAGTGAAGTCCCTAGTTTTCCTCCTTCCAAGATCCTCCTGCCTGGAGGTGAGCCCCTCTCCCGTCTGGGCCCCCTCCTAGGCTCCTGCTCTCCAGCTTCACTTCCTCATCTTCCAACGTACTCTCCTCCAACTCTCCCCTTGCTGAGCAGGCTCAGTTACTCTTAAAGGCTGTTCTGGCCCCTTACCAAGCCTCCTGTTGGGGATTGGCCAGGATTATCAAAGAGTACAGACCAGCCACTCCTCACCTCTGCTCACTGCTTCTAAATCTTTCTCCAAAGTCCTAGAGCAGGGGGATGTCCCAGAGAACTGGTATGCAGAACATCTCAGCTCTGACGCAAATTTGACCCACCTGGCTATTACACCCAGGCTGTTACTCAGCCCCTATCTAACAATAAAAGCTGGAGCTCCCCCTAGCTACCTAAAAGCAGTAGGGAGAACTGAGCACTCTGATCACCCTTAGAACTGGAAGTGGACACATGGATCGATGCTGCAGCCACCTAGGTAAGTATGGTTAAAAAAAAATTTCTTTTAAGAACCCCTGTCCCCCTACCACCATACTTACCTAGGTGGATGCAGCATCGATCCATGCTTCACTGCCATATTGGATTATATTGGATTTTTGACAATCCAATATAAGCTTACCTGAAAAATATCCTTTCATGTGCATTCTGCCTGTCTGGCCATCTCTTTCCACAACTCCTGGATTCCCTGCATGCTTTGCAGTTTCTTCTCTGCTGTTTTCTTTTCTAAGGACTACTACCATGGTACCTTGCTGCCTGCAAGCAGTGATTCCTGTACTGACCCCGCCTCCTGAAGCTCCTCCTTTCATCACCTCTGTAGTTCAGAAGGCAGGCTCTGTGAAATGTGTGACACAGTAGTGCCTACTCACAGGGCATAGTGAATACAGTACATGTCAGAATTCAACAAAATTTGTGGAAATAAACAAAAAGTACGTTTTCAGACATTATGATCATTCAGCTTAATAGTTGTAAGCTGGAAGTAATTAAAGTGCGATACATCTCTAATGTAATATATGATTTAAAATTTTGACCATATATGCCCTTTAAAAAGTTAGCGAAAAAAAGTCCCCTGCAAAATAATGACATAATGTGCTAGTATGCATTTCACACTAGAACATTATTAAAGATTTACCTTAGAACGAAGCCCTCCAGTGGCACGATGTCAATGCTGACAGGGCTTCCATCTTCACTCGGTCTTCCTTCTGGGTTTGTTGGCTTCGGCTGTTTGATTGGCCGAGCCGCGATGCCGTCACTCCTGCTCATGCGCGTGGAAGTCACGGCTGCAGCACGGCTCTGTCAATGGACACTGTCCATTGTGAGCGCAGTAAGCAAGCGCCAGTGATGTCACCAGCTGTGCCAGTGACATCACCAGTGCATGTTTAGGAGATATTTACTGTACCAACAGGTAAGCTTTATTTTAGGCTCCCCTGCAGGTACAAGTTTACTACAACTTTTACAGTACAACTAAATGTAAGACTTAGTTTTGGTTAGAATGGAGAGGGATTAGAATACCTGTCAGGTTTTATTGTTGTCTGTGCACCTTTAAGGAGATTCAATCTCTAATGAAAATAGTGAAAGTGAGAGAGAATCCCAAGTTTTAGGTTGTCATCAGAACATCAATATTTGGAGACAACCAGAGATTCTGTTACTTTTAAGGGACTTCCTCTCACTTCCTGTTTTAGCTATGGAACATACAGTGAAGGGAAATCTCCAAAATGGAACACAGATGGCAAAAAAAAACCTGACAGGGGTTATAACCCTCCCTTATACAAGCCATACATGGGTCGAATGCCGAACGATTTTTCGGGCAAAAATTAAAAATGTCGTTCGCTCGGTAATTTGATGGTGCCATCAATGATTTCGAAAATCAGCCGAGCAAGTCATAAAGTTCACCCCATATAACAGGTGAAACTTCTGTTCCTTCCAGGTCATGGCTCATGTGCATATTCTTTTCGGAAAAACGATCGTACGATTTGATCATCATTGAGTTGAAAATCTGTCGTTTTTCACAAATTTCCAACATGCCCGATCACCAAACAGGGAAGGAGCCACGAAAATCAGCTGGTGCCATTGACCCACTAATAGAGTGAAAATTGGCCGATTATTCTTAGGTCTGATTTTCAGACGAAAAATTGTTCGAATTTGGACCCATGTATGGCCGGAATTACTCTACTGAAGTGAGTTGGCAGCCTGACAAACTTCTAATCTCTAATGTAACAAAGAGCTCTGGGAAGGGAGAGAGCAGAGTGCTGAGACCATGACTTGAACAACTTCCCTGCTTGTATTGTAAAATTTGAATATGAACACAAGTAAGAGAGTTTATTTTAAAACATATTTACTACTTGTTAAGACTGTTAATTTTTGTATGTTCATAGTCACAGTTCTATTTTAAAGTTTTTTTAAAATGTAAGAATATGCAATCATTTGACTGTGCATAGCTTTCCACGAGTCTACTTTAAGACTCTCCGGCAATGGTCCCAGAGACCTCATTTCTCACTGGAGTGACCCTTTAAATTCTGTACTTGATAGACAGTCGCGGTATATATTTCTCGTGTACAGTCAGGCAAGAGTTGTGAAGCGGCCAAGGAAATTGAAGTGAGTGAAGCACGGAGCGACGGGCGTATTAATAGCTATTGATACCTGGCCGTGTGACGCTGCACCTCAAGACAGCAAGCTCTGGGAAGGAAGATTCACAAGCCCCATTGTGTCAGACTCATTCATTATCCGAATGCGAGAGAGATGATGCAGGCGGCGGAACGACAGCGCCCTGCGCCCTGCCAGATATAATTGCATATTGATTCGCAAAGTGTATCTGTTTCCAAACTAAATTTTCATTTTGATGAACCCGCTAATGTTGTGTTTTTCCTTCCAGCTGCCACTTTCCATTCACTTCTATCCCCCCCCCCCTTCCCTGGGAAGTCTGCAGCAGATAAATACGACAAGATTACAAAGCCCGGATAATGCGATAAAACGTGTCGTGCGTTTTCCTAGATCACAAACTATGTTGGTCTCTATTGGGGAGCCAAGTTCACCTTCTGCCGCAAATTACCTCTGTCTCATTTACCAGCACATCAAACACCAACAGAATGCATTAGGGATGCTGCCACAGAAAACTCCACTTTCCAAATTATTAGCATTTTCACCAGCCTCTTTCCAGAAGTAAAATCAAGTTTCTTCACTTTAAAGAGAATGTTTTTTTTTTCTTTTCTGTGTTATGTGTAAGACTGAAAATAAAAATTTAAGTTTTCATTTTCTGTTTATTCTGTTAACTACAAAATATTGCCTATAAATATTTCCTATTCCAGCCAGCAGGTGGAGCTCTAGGTTCCGGTACATGCTTGCAAGGCTAAATTTAACTGCTTTACTGCAAACATCTATTATGTATAGAGTTCAGTTGTGTAAGCACACATTGTATGTACAAAAGAATGGCTCAGAGGAGTGACACATTCCATTGCCTCCTTTTCCACCTGCTCTGCTTTGCCAGAGTCTGTTTGAGTTTCAAATAAAGAGAGACAGTCAGAAAGCAAGCCGCTTATGCTGTTCATTCTCTTTAGAAAATCTACAATGTTCTGTAAATCGTATGCACCCTTTATTAAATGTTTATTTACAGAAAAAATGTATATAAAAATTAACACCTACGTGAAATAGCAATTTGAAATAATGTAACTGTAATAAAAGAAAAACATTCCATGTTAAATGTATTGTTTATGTTATGAGTCTTCTAATATCTAGATTTGGTATTTTTATTTTTATATACTTTTTAGGGTAAACATGTTGGTCCATACTGAAATATAACCTGCAACCCACTTCAATTCACATTAGTTAAAGCAACATTTCTTCTATTTGCTGTGGCTACTTGAGCTCTGCAGAGAGGGGAGGAAAAAATATCATAAAGTTTCATTTTCAGGAAATCAAGATCCCTTGTTCATCTGATTTTTTCCTTTGTACTTGACTGACAGATTCAGTCTTACCCAGATAAGTAAGCTGCAGGGTGGTTTTCTTCATACTGATTTATGATAGCTCCTAAGCAGGCATTGCATGCTATTACATGTTTAGATCTCAGTGCTAAATATAACAGTAAATACAGATGGCTAATAAATCGGTAAATAGAACATTTATGTAGAAAATGTATCCACTTCACTAATTCATTTGACTAATAGGGTCCTTTTAAAACAGAAAATTGGCTATGAACATTCAAGTATTTTCCTATTCATAAGAAGCAGTAAATCATTTTTAACCTTCAGCTGCAGGCACTGTTGTTCAAGTCTGTGTGGTGTAAACTATCTAAATAAGACAGTCATCTCTTTTTTCCTTAAGGGGGTAGTCCAATAGAAAGTGCTATGTCAGCACTAATCCTTTAGCTTGTTATATTTCTTAATATTTCTATAGGCAAAATCTCTGCATCTAAGTTGCCAGCCTAAGTGGCCATGAACAAGAGTTCTGCTATTCTTATTTATTTTACATTTCAGGTGATGATTTAACTTTCTCGGAACTCACTCAACACTGCCCCCAGGGATGTCACATAAATATACATAAATAGCAGGGGAGGTGCCTGGTGGCTGATCTCACTCAGGAGATGGGAAATGGTAGGATGGCCTGTCTTGAGATGTACAAGGACTTTGTGATGCAGTAGCCCCTTTAGTGGGAACCCAGTTGGGGTTCCAGGTTATGGGTAAGGTAGGTAGTAGGTCGCGTTGGTGGACGATGCTGTGGAAGTATGGCAGCTGGTGATGGATGGTGTGTAGGGAAACCGGTACTGAGAAGCACTGCTAAAGAGTGGAAACAAACTCTGTGCAGAAGAAGGTGAAACAGGAAGGTGCTTCTAAGTGCAGTATTCCAGGACAACTTTAATAAAAAGCGGTTAAAAACACTTACATCCGTGCCCTGCGCAAACGGTTTGGCGAACACCGCCGCCTTATCGAAGATGGCATTGAAAAGCACAGTGTCCCTCGACACTTCTCAGAACAACATAGTAATTCCACTAAGGGTCTTAGAGTCTGGGTAATTGAGGCCATGCCGACTGACCTCCCGAGAGCCGAGAGATTCCAATGCTAATGCCGTAGGGAGACCTACTGGATTTATACATTAGATGTACTATCTCCTGGTGGTCTGAATGAGGACCTTGAAATGCATACCATCCTATAGTACCGTACAATTTGTTTTGTGCTGGGCATTATGCCTGCATGTGCCAATGCATGTTTATATGGGTTTGTGTGTGCATACACGTGCTTGCTTTTATGCGTGTGCATGTGTCTATGCACATACACATATATTGTTTCATCTCTGCCTGCGACTATACACGCGTTTATGTAGTTATCCTTTGTTTAGACTGTACTTATGTGCTATGATTATGTTGTAACCTCTTGACTATAATTTTTATATTTTATTTTTTTATATTCTAAAATGTCCATGTTACCTATGTGTATCATTTGTCACATCACAGCAGATACCCGTCTGCACACTCAATCCCCCCCTTCCACTTCTTTTCCCTCTTACCCATCTCTCAATTGTTTTTTCCCGTTTTTTAACTATTCTTCAATATGCTATACACCCCCACTCAGTCCTCACAAACATAGTTCTATTTTTGTTTTTTATTTCTTGCTTTCCCAGTCTCCTATTGTTTCACACCAAACAGTCCATTCCGTATTTACATCCAGCTTGGTCTTTGGGAGGCGTGTACCGTCCTTCCCATTGAAAGCCCCTTTTCCCGTCTCTTTACCTTATTAACTGGCTCTCCCTAAGCCCGGATATTGGTCTTGAAGAAGGAGCTCTGCTCATGCTCCGAAACGCATCACCACTCCATGCTCACGTCACTTACGGTCTGTGGACAGTGTGCGTACCAGCGTGTGCTCCGGCGGTCCGAACAGAGCGGCCGCCATCTTTAACACCTCTGCTCAAGCTCCCCCTGCAGCTGCTGGCTGGCCCAACGGCTCCATCACTCAGAGGACAGAGCCCTGCTACTGATGGATTACATTAGAGCCTGTTTGTACTACCACATTGTAAGTGTTTTTAACCGCTTTTTATTATAGTTGACCTGGAATACTGCACTTAGAAGCGCCTTTCTGTTTCACATTTGTCCAGGTTATGGACAGTTGATCTTTCAATGGACATTTACCATTAAGGTATGGACCAGGCCATGGGGCAGGGCTCCTGGAAAGCACCGCCAACCTATGTCATTAATGATGCTACATTGCTAATACTATATTTGTGAGATAAAAGGACTAAGTATTTGTTCAGTACTGCTTGAAGAATTCTCTAGTAAAAGCATTTAATTGAAGAAGAGTGTTTACTAGGTCTGAGTTTACTATAGGGGAACACAGTGTTATAATGTATTATGGTGTATCCTATTGAAAATAGTATTGGGGAAAGGTCATGTTAACCCTCAGAATTAGGAAAACTCTGTATATTGAATGTGCGGCTAAATTAACTCTTGCGGGTAGTATACTAGCTGAAGATATTCCGGGGTTATAATTCCGAGAAGATAGCAGCCAGCTGGATGGGAAGCAAAGAACTTGGCATGGGTGATGGGCTGCCTTGGTAATGAAAAGACCAACATGCTTCACGTCATTCCCTCAGGAGCGTGGACCCCATCCTGGAGCCAGCTGCAGCACAAGGCCTTCTTCGGGACCTGGCCTGAGAGACCTCATAGAGGAGAAGCACAGTGTTGGCATTTTGTTATGCCTGAATTGTGGAGTACTATAATGTATAGAGTGAAATGTGTTAACTATGTCATTGGAATAAATAATTTACAATGGGATGGTGGAGTCCAGGACGTGTTCTGCATTACTGGCTTTAAATGCTCCAAGTCTAGAGTTGGGCAGAGAAGGGGATATTTGACCACAATGTCATAACAAAAGAATCATGTGATAATTTGACAGAGGGCGCTGGTTTAACATAACCAAAAGTGTCTTACAATTCCTCTGTCAGCCCCTGTGGGGGGAAGATCTTACCAGTGCCCCCCACACCTGCTAACAGACTGACCGTTTAACTCATCTTAAAAGAGTATTAAAGGCTCAGCCTTACTGCTTAATGCCCAATGGGACTGTAATACATTGAAGTAAAAGACCTCAGACACAGAAAAGGATTAACACTCCCCCAGCATCCACCAAGACAGAAGACTGGAGCTAGGGAGACACTTTTCCTGCTGATCTAAAAGAAATGTTCAATATAAGGAGGCCATCTGCAACTTATGACAGCTTAGGGAGAAATCTAATCAACACATGGATTTGCCTAGGGGAAAGTTTCATCTGAAAAATAGAGATGGAAAAGATACATGCGTTCCCTTTATTTCAGGGGTAATTAATTAAAATTCTAGAAAGCCCTATCAGAAAAATTTTCCTCCAGCGGCGGTCCAAATGTTTGTGCTATGGCTATTTATAAGTATATATATATATATAGATAGATAGATAGATAGATAGATAGATTGATCCTAGTATATACGTATTCAGTTTTTGTCTATGAACAATGTACAATTTCAATAGAATTAAAAAAATATTTAGTGTCAATTTTCAGTATGTCACCTTACATCAGTTGTCCCCATCAGAGCGACCCCTTACATCAGGTGTCACTATCAGGGTGCCCCCTTACATCAGTTGTCCCCTTCAGAGTGACCAGTTACATCAGGTTTCCCCATCAAGGAGCCTCCACATCTTTTAGCACCAAGGAAGGAAGAGGGTGGGAAGCGGAGCAGATTACAGGTCTGGATGGAGTAAGTTCTAATTCCATCCTCCTGTAATGCTGGACACGCACGTGACATCATTGGTTTTTGGAACACTAGTGATCCTAACAAGCAATCATGGCTGAGGAAGGGGGAACCTGTGCTGGGGTTTGGCTGGTTGTCCTGATAAAGCTGTCACCCAGTCTGGGTCTAAACCATGGTCTACCATTTAGTGATGCCTGCTTTACACAATTGTGGGATCACTCATCCATGGAACCAGAATGAAGGATTCCTGCTTTAGGCAAGCCAGAAGAGGTTAGGGTGCTTCTTTTACATCCAAGCTACAACTGACACTGTGATAAGCTGCACCCCAGCGGAATCATGTAGGTGCAATATTGCCTTTTTTAATTATCCTATTTAAAATGTTACTAAAACCACAACAGTAAAATCAGTCTGTATATGCAGTAAAGCATGCTTGTTATACTCACTTCAAAACCTACGGAGGTTAATTCTCTACATTGTATAAAAACGCTGTTTGATCCTGACTTCTCTAATCCTCTCCTTCTTCCAGTGTACCCCTCTTATCTCCTGATAAGACATATCATGTGGAGTCACTCTGCACATGCTCAGTTCGGTGTGCATTGCTAGAGAGGTTTTTTTTTTTTTTTCTTGGAAGAGTGCATGTGATCAACACAGGGCTAATCAGCGCTGTCCAGGCAGAGGTCAGGGGTTATGCATCCTCCTAGAACAGACTGAAAACTCCTCCTACAAGCTTTAACATGTGCTCTGCTGGACACTGATAGAAGTCACAAGACTGCTCTAACTGCTGATGAGAAAAGGTATTTAGCAGTTTATATCTTCTAAACTAATTGCATTTCCATGTTCTGTGTAGTGTGGGAGACCAGATATAGTGAATGCAGGGTCCTGGGTTTAGTTACACTTTAAGTATGTTCATTGAATCCTGTACACGTTGGCTTTTGTTTGTTTGGTTTATTTTTCATTTCAATCTTGGAGATACAAGGCTGCGAAGATTGAAAGCATGTGAACTTTGACCATAGTGGATGAGCACGTTCCTATTTTCTACTTTTTCTGCTTTCATTCATGATAGCTGTAGAGTTACATAACCCATTGTAATCCTTATTTCTTTACATCTTCCAACTGCAGCAAGATACCGGTGATTCTCATCTATAATGTTCATTATTTCTGTGAAACACACCAAGAAACAAATGTGAATGGAGAAAGCAGAAATACTTCTCTAGCAACTGCTCAGATCTAGAGTTATCGTCAGCAGTTTGTCCTGCTATTTACAGTACAAAAATGAATTGTAACTTCACAGGGAAATCTATCACATTGTCATACAGCAGCTGAGGATTGTGGAAAGTAAAACAAGTGAACATGAGAAAGACAATGGGATTAGAAAAAAATGTGCAACCGTTGTACATTCCTCATCTCACTGAAACATAGGTTTGGGACATTCATTATGTATAATTTTGGTGTTTTATTTTTTAACTTATTCCAGAATTACAAGGCACAGCAAGTGACTATCCCAGTGAGGACAGTCCTGCATCCTCGGAACTTTATTTAAATATTCTATCGCCAGGAAAACAATTCATTTACTGCCAGTGAGTGATTTATTTCACCGCCACATTTACATACATAACACATTGCATTATCTGCTGTGGAGTCCATTGTAGAGAAACATAAAAGACAATTCATCGGATTCTGGAATGACAGCCCTCTGGATAGAATTCTGAATTCCATTTATGCAAACAACATAGAAAAGATGTAAGACGCATTAAATGCTGGCAGAGTACACATCTGAGAGTTTCTGCTCAGCTTGCAGGCTCTCTACTGGCTGCTGACTAGTGATGAGCAAATCTGCCTGGATTCAGTTTGCAAACAATTTTATGAATCTTGCTCAAGTTCCCAAACTTTGCATTGCATCTCACTGAAGTCTATGGGTGAGAGGGAAATGTTATTTAATTCTGGCCATTTGTACAGCTAATATGCAAGCTATTGTCAAGCGAATAGCATGGGAAGCCAGGCACTGTTAGGGGATTCCTGTACCAATGACAAAATTAAAACATACATAAATAATGTAAAATAAAAGTAAGATTTCACCATACGCAGAAATTTTAGCTCTCCCAAAAAGTTCCAAAACACTCTGATATTATGAATAAAAGGAGAAAGATAGGTGCAGCGCTTGAATCAGAGTGCAAAAGGAATGCTCTGTAAAGGTATATATGCATATAAATATAAATGCTCAAGAAAGTAGGTACAATGGTAAACAATAAGAAATGTTAAAGCACACACACAGTCCACATCCCAAGTCAATGGTTGTAGGAGGGGTGAAAAAATCCTAGGAACGAATAGAGTGCGCACTCACCAGAAGTGCGTATAAAATACGCATGTAGAGAGGTATACTCTTCAGAATGTCTCTGGCATCAAAGCTCTGGTCAGATCGCACTCCACACCATCCTCTGTCTCACCACGAAGAGCAGTAACCAGGATTCATCAAACAGTATGGGCGTCAAAGGTACTCCTTAGTCCAGATAGGCACTGTGGGAGATGGTGCTCTCAAGGAGAGCCCAATAAAGGACGCCACATAGTGTAATGCTGTTTGACTTAGGTTTATTAGTCAAAGCAAATAAAACACAAAAAATTACTGACCATAGAATGTTGGCCACATGTAGTGGCTAGATGTCCATGTGCTGTAGCCCCCTCTGACGCGTTTTGTGCGATGCACATTCTCAAAGGGCACAGGGCTTACAAGCCTTAGTAAGCCCTGCGCCCTTTGAGAACGTGCATCGCACGAAACTCGTCAGGGGGCTACAGCACATGGACATCTAGCCACTACATGTGGCCAACATTCTATGGTCAGTAATTTTTTGTGTTTTATTTGCTTTGACACCACAGTGCCTATCTGGACTAAGGAGTACCTTTGACGCCCATACTGTTTGATGAATCCTGGTTACTGCTCTTCGTGGTGAGACAGAGGATGGTGTGGAGTGCGATCTGACCAGAGCTTTGATGCCAGAGACATTCTGAAGAGTATACCTCTCTACATGCGTATTTTATACGCACTTCTGGTGAGTGCGCACTCTATTCGCTCCTAGGATTTTTTCACCCCTCCTACAACCATTGACTTGGGATGTGGACTGTGTGTGTGCTTTAACATTTCTTATTGATTAGTGCACTGTTTACCATTGTACCTACTTTCTTGAGCATTTATATTTATATGCATATATACCTTTACAGAGCATTCCTTTTGCACTCTGATTCAAGCGCTGCACCTATCTTTCTCCTTTTATTGATTATTGTAAGGTTGTTTGGTTACCTTTTTTGGTGTTCTAGCTGCTTACACAAACCTGTTTGTAGCGCTCGCTATACCTTTGTTACACCACTCTGATATTATGGTTGCTGTGAGCCCACCCTTTTATAGAAAGGGGGCTGGTAATCCATTCCTTCAAGTTATTGTCTTGTGACTCAGCTGATCAGGGAAAAAAGACTATGTGCTGCAATATACAATAAAAAGAATTACAGTATCAGCTGCCCGTCCCCAAAACATTATAAATACAAGAAAGATACCCCTTGGGACTATAATGCAGCTAATAAAATACCACACATATATTTATGTATAAAAACATTTGTATGCTTCATTTTACAAAAATACCTAAAAAAAATACTCAGAAATTCTTTTTAGTAACTCTGACAAAGTTTGTTTGACATTATCCCCTAAGTGGGATCAAGAAACAAGAAAGGCAATACAAACTAGTACATATAATAATCCCTGATAGCTCCAACGCATTTTGATCATTCCAATCCAAGTTCTTCTTCAGGGGGCATAAAAGAAAGGAGGATCTCTAAATAGACTGTAAGGGACCGCCTGGCGGTACCACTAGCTCTCCACTGAATAGGCGTCCCCAGCGCACGGAGTCTAAGTCCCAGGGTGCTTGTTCACCAGGGCCCCTGATGGTGGGGATGGACTTGGAACCCCCTGAGACCAGGTCGTGGCTACTGGGTGCGTCCGTCAGTGGTAGTGGTATGCGCCAAGGGCTCCCACGGGGAAGAGTCTGATATGAGGAGGTCAGCAGACCCCACTGCACGGGATGGATGGATGGATGAGCAAGGTCAGACGGGCCGGGTCGGTAACAGAGAGGACGGCAAGGTACAAGGCAGCGGACATAGAATGGTCGGGTCACACGCCAGGTCAGCAACAACAGGTCAAATCCAATAGGGGGCATCCAGGAGAGAGGTCAGGCAAAGCAAGGGTCAGGGCAGGAGAAATACAGCAAGGTCAAAGCACAATCCGGGTCAGCAACTTACAATTCACAGGTTCGCAGATACAGGATACAGGTAAGACCAGAAGGCACTGAATGACAGCTCAGGGTCGTTTAAATATCCCGCCCTGCGCTGCCATTGGTGCCCAGCGGGCGGCCGCGGCTTCTACTGCGCATGCGCGAACTCGAACGCCGCGGCCGGCCCGGACCTAATGCTCGAGTCCCTGCACAGGGCGGCACACTGCGCCTGCGCCGGGACCATCGCGGCGGGGATCGAGGGGATCCCTGACATAGACATATGAGAGATTAATAACATGTCATTTTATAATTCCAGCAATAGAAATTACATGTTTCACACTTTTATACAGTGTATCCATAAAACCATCAACATATATCATAGCAGCGGTAAAAACAATGGCATTCACAGCGGGATCCTGCATCACAATGAATGATGGTATGATAAAAGTGGTATAAAAATTATAAAATGACATGTTATTAATCTCTAATATGTCTATTTAGAGATACGCCTTTCTTTTATTACCCTGAAGAAGGTCTTGGGTTGGAATGATCAAAAAGCATTGGAGACATCAAGGATTATTATATGTATTAGCTTGTATTGCCTTTCTTGTTTCTTGACCCCTTTTAGGGGATAATGTCAAATAAACTTTGTCAGAGCTACTAGAGAGATTGTATATAATGAGTATTTTTAAGGTATTTTTATAAAATAGAGCATACAAATTTTTTATACATATATATATATATATATATATATATATATATATATATACGTATATATATATGTGTGTGTGGTATTTCATTATCTGCATGAAAGTTCCGAGGGGGTATTTTTCTTGGATTTATGCATCATATGCTGTTCCTTTTTTTGGCAAAAGTTTGCTATTTGCAAGCTTCGCAAATCCTGAAGATTTTCCGCAAACCCATGGTAGCAGTTGACTCAAACTTTATTACTGCTGCTCATTGACTGGCTGCCTATTGCTTCAAGGATTATATAGAAATAGTCATCATCTATAAGGTCCTCAGTACCACCAGTCTACAATTTCATTTGTACTCCATGGCCAGCTTTTGTGATCTTATTAACACTTTCCTTTTGGATTCAAAAGACCTCTCTTGTTCTGTGTTCACCCGCTGGACAACTCACAGCAACGATCTAGAGGTTTAGAGCGATGATGACAGTGTCTTCAAGGAGGAGTGGAAGTGTGGCTTGGCCGGTCCAACCCCAACTGTGAAGCTATTCCAGAAGAGAGATGTAGTCCCTGCACTTTTCCTACTCCTCCAGAACCTTTCCCTAACAGGCGGGGAACCTGTCTATACTCTCGCCAAAATGTGCACTAATTCAGGGGAACCGGGACTTAAATAAGCTCTGCCCTCACCTAAGATGGCCGTCACCAGTGAACCAGCATCCTATTAGACAGCTGCTCGCAGTTGACCACAGGAATTCAAAGAGGAACTAAGTTCCCTAGGACCTCCTTCTCCTGCTGCATTGCAGCTTTGGGTAAAGTGCCACCCACAGTGGGGAGTACAGAGTGCACCTGCCTACACACTTTTAGTTTGGGAAGCTCTTTTCCCCTCTATCAGACTATCCAGTAATATTGAATACAGGCATCTCTCCCTAATCGTATTTCGTAAACTCTTACCTTAGGAATTGTATTCATTGTGCACACCACTCCATCCATCATGTCAAGCCTGTGACCTACTAATTGGTGACATCTCCTCATATTCTCTCTCCTGAGGACTTATCAGTTCTATTTCCCATCTTCGCTCACGTATTGTTTAGAATTCTATCATGATTTCCTCTTTTCACAGCTCTGCAAACTCTGCAAATGAACCCAGACACATATCAACTTCAGGGCAAGCCCATTCTTTGCTACTGAGTGAATGTTCAATGTTTATTGTGTAAGATGAGGTGACCCTTTGACAAGTCTTTTCTTGGAACTGTGTTACATACTCCTTTCCTCAGTCCAGACTGCACAACTGCTGCAACCATTGTAAAAAAAAATACGGTGTCACCCAACCTCCATGGATTTACTATAATGTAAAATAAACAAATGGCTAAGGAGATTATGTCTACAAAATTATTCTGTGGGAGGGTCAGAGACAGAGACTACTGCGAGGAAATTTCATCATTGTGGGAGGGGCAGAGACAGAAACAACTGCGAGGAAATCTCATCATTGTAGGAGGGGCAGAGACACAAAACACTGCGAGGAAATCTCATCATTGTGGGAGGGGCAGAGACAGAGACCACTGCGAGGAAATCTCATCATTGTGGGAGGGGCAGAGACAGAGACCACTGCGAGGAAATCTCATCATTGTGGGAGGGGCAGAGACAGAGACCACTGCGAGGAAATCTCATCATTGTGGGAGGGGCAGAGACAGAAACCACTGCGAGGAAATCTCATCATTGTGGGAGGGGCAGAGACAGAGACCACTGCGAGGAAATCTCATCATTGTGGGAGGGGCAGAGACACAAACCACTGCGAGGAAATCCCATCATTGTGGTAGGGGCAGAGACACAAACCACTGCGAGAAACTCTCATCATTGTAGGAGGGGCAGAGACACAAATCACTGCTTGGAAATCCCATCATTGTGGGAGGGGCAGAGACAGAAACCACTGCGATGAAATCTCATCATTGTGGGAGGGGCAGAGACACAAACCACTGCGAGGAAATCTCATCATTGTGGGAGGGGCAGAGACAGAGACCACTGCGAGGAAATCTCATCATTGTGGGAGGGGCAGAGACAGAAACCACTGCGAGGAAATCTCATCATTGTGGGAGGGGCAGAGACAGAAACCACTGCGAGGAAATCTCATCATTGTGGGAGGGGCAGAGACAGAGACCACTGCGAGGAAATCTCATCATTGTGGGAGGGGCAGAGACAGAAACCACTGCGAGGAAATCTCATCATTGTGGGAGGGGCAGAGACAGAGACCACTGCGAGGAAATCTCATCATTGTGGGAGGGGCAGAGACACAAACCACTGCGAGGAAATCCCATCATTGTGGTAGGGGCAGAGACACAAACCACTGCGAGAAACTCTCATCATTGTAGGAGGGGCAGAGACACAAATCACTGCTTGGAAATCCCATCATTGTGGGAGGGGCAGAGACAGAAACCACTGCGATGAAATCTCATCATTGTGGGAGGGGCAGAGACACAAACCACTGCGAGGAAATCTCATCATTGTGGGAGGGGCAGAGACAGAGACCACTGCGAGGAAATCTCATCATTGTGGGAGGGGCAGAGACAGAAACCACTGCGAGGAAATCTCATCATTGTGGGAGGGGCAGAGACAGAAACCACTGCGAGGAAATCTCATCATTGTGGGAGGGGCAGAGACACAAACCACTGCGAGGAAATCCCATCATTGTGGTAGGGGCAGAGACACAAACCACTGCGAGAAACTCTCATCATTGTAGGAGGGGCAGAGACACAAATCACTGCTTGGAAATCCCATCATTGTGGGAGGGGCAGAGACAGAAACCACTGCGATGAAATCTCATCATTGTGGGAGGGGCAGAGACACAAACCACTGCGAGGAAATCTCATCATTGTGGGAGGGGCAGAGACAGAAACTACTGCGAGGAAATCTCATCATTGTGGGAGGGGCATAGACACAAACCACTGCAAGGAAATGTCATAATTGTAGGAGGGGCAGAGACAGAAACCACTGCGGGGAAATCTCATCATTGTGGGAGGGGCAGAGACAGAAACCACTGCGAGGAAATGTCACAATTGTAGGAGGGGCAGAGACAGAAACCACTGCAGGGAAATCTCATCATTGTGGGAGGGGCAGAGACACAAACCACTGTGAGGAAATCTCATCATTGTGGGAGGGGCAGAGACAAAACCACTGGAAGGAAATCTCATCATTGTGGGAGGGGCAGAGACAGAAACCACTGCGAGGAAATCTCATCATTGTGGGAGGGGCAGACACACAAACCACTGGAAGGAAATCTCATCATTGTGGGAGGGGCAGAGACACAAACCACTGCGAGGAAATCTCACTGTTGTGGGAGGGGCAGAGACACAAACCACTGGAAGGAAATCTCACTGTTGTGGGAGGGGCAGAGACAGAGACCACTGGAAGGAAATGTAACCATTGTGGGTGCACCAAAGACACAAACCACAGAGAGCAAATCTCACCATTGTAGGAGGGGCAGAGCCACAAGATACTGCAGGGAAACCTTACCATTGTGAAAGGGACACAAAGTACTGCAGAGAAATGCCACCATTATGGGAAGAGTACAGGCATGCACTATTGTAGGTAAATCTAAACAAACAAAAAACATATGCTGGCAAATCTCACCAGTATGAGAGGGGCAAAGACACAAACCACTTCTGGGGAATCTTAACATTGTGGATGGGTCCAAGACACAAAGTACTGTGGGGGTATCTCAATTAGGCATGTGCACACCAGAAAGTTTTGTATGGTTTTGGATGCAAGCGTTAACTGAAAAATTTAGTTTAATCACATTTGTCATGAACCAATTCGTTTTCAGAATTAATTTAATATATCTGGCATTCGTTTCGTATATTTGTTAGTCCAGGTGGATTTGCAAAATTTAGCAGTTCTTCCGGATGATTGCTATATATTTGATATATTATCGAATTGGACTGATTCAATATTTTTGGAGCCAATCCAACCCACCAAGAGAAATGGCATGAGCTGATGGAATATATTGACTGGCGTCATGTGCATCCGAATTAACAAATGGAATGAAATTCGGACCTATTCGTTATCCGAATCTGAATTATTGAACGAATTTGAAAAACAAATTAATTTCCCCATGGGTCCAAACTGTGACGTCATCCTGAATGAACAAATAAATATGAAAATTTCATTTTAATTTTGTTTAGGGTTCGTTGCCATTCATTTCTGTTGTGATTTGGATGTCTGTTTACATTCAAATGTCCTAATAACAAATTTTTGTACGAAAGTCGTTTTGTAATGAACAGAATCGCACGTGTCTAATTTCAATATTCCTGGAGGGGCACAGACACAAACTAAAAATCTCATCATCAGATTTACCAAGAGCAGGGGTCTCCAAACTTTCTAAGCAAAGTACCAGTTTATTGTCCTTCAGACTTTAGGGGAGTTAGACTGAGGCAAGTGGTAGTAGAAAATGTCCAGTGGGAGCAAATAATGCCTCGGGCTTGGTCGTCATAGGGAGTAAAAAAAAAACAAGAATCTATGGTCCAGGGATGGACTGACAACTCATGGGGCCCCCGGCATTAGGGGATCATAGGGCCCCTGTGTCCTTGCCCAAACTCAAAAAAGCCTATGAAAAAGGTACCAGGGGCATCTCATGGGGCCCCCTACTGACCCCGGGCCCTCGGGCAGTGCCCGAGTTTCCAAATGGTCGGTCCGCCCCTGCTATGGTCAGTAAGTGGAGGAATAGTGCCCCATTATTGTTATTAGTGGAAGGAATGGTGCCCCATCATTGATGTCAGCAGGGCTACTAGTGACCAATCACTGGAATAGTGCCCCATAACTGATGTCAGTGGGATGAAAAGTGCCCCAACAGTGTCAATGGGAGGAATAGTACCCCGTATTTGGTGTCAGTGTGAGGAATGATGCCCCACTGTTGGTATCAGTGAGAGGACTAGTTCCCCAAAGACCAGATAAAAGCAAGGAAAGGTGGGCATCCGGCCCATGGGCTGCAGTTTGGAGACCACTGACGAAGAGATACAATAACCATCAATGTCATGTCCCTATTGCATACATTTAATTTTTAAAGCTGATTCACACATGTGCGGTGTGAATTAAAGCTCAGGTTTCACAACTAATTGATACAGTAGCTGTTCACAGGTTCACATCAGGTTTATATCAGGTTCAGGTCAGGTTTCGCTCAGGATCTTATCCTGTTCACACATATGCTGTTTAGGAATGGTTTCCATAGAAGTTAATAGCCTGTAATCCACACCTAAACCTGAAGCCACTGCTCAGAAATCTGACATTACTCTTTTTAAAACCGGCACCGGCACTGCTTGGGACATACGTATGTAAACAGGCACCATAGGAAGCAATGGTATTTCATATGTCATGCGGATTGGATGCGGTTCAAACCACATCCAGTCTGCATATATATGAACGGGCAGTGAAGGGATGTTTTGGTAGGTCAGTGCCTAAGAAGGAGTTGTGTTTATTGCTGTATACCTCAGATTGATAATCTCAGCATTTGATTTAAATGTTCAGATCAATTTGCTCATCTCTGATGGCTATTATTAGGCTGAAAATCAGAGTGTTAGCAATTGTCATTGTTTTTCCCTTTTCCCCTTTTTGGGATGTCCTTCACCGCTAATCCTTGGATGATTTTATGTATATTATTCAGCAATCTCTTGAAAATGCAGCAAATTAAATGCAAACAGCGTTTAAAGGGCAAAAGCATTTCTTTTAATAAAAACCTTATTCCAAATGCCGTCAAGGCTAATCAGAGCCTTTCAATTCTCCCAGACCTCTTATTTATCGCCCTGTGGTTCTTTTTCCATCCAGACACAAATATAAGGAGGATATTGAACAATTATTGCAGCAACAGACAATATTAGTGACTTCTACCAGAGCAGAACAGGCTGTCCCATAAATGTGTCTGATCTTAAACGGTACTTGAAATTTATTCTCAGACTTTACGGACCTACGGTCTACTGTCAAGTCCCAAGGCAGTGCATCATTTATCTTTTATAAAGGTGAAGGCGGCGTGACAGAAAGCCACTTGTGACAGACCCAGAGCCGTTATTGCAGATGATTTACGTAAAATTAATTTTAAAAGGCTTTTTTTTCTCTTCCCCTCCCTGGGATGCTATTATTGAAATTGGCAGCCAATCAAAGAAGGCATAAACAGCCTGGACGTCAAAAGACTACCTTGCTGTGATTTAGAAAGTTCTGGCATTTTATTTAATGATGAGCTGTGCTTTTTCATCTTTTTTATGGACCATGGCCTTCTGTGGGAATAGCAATTAGGCTGTAAAATGCAAAAAAAATTTTTTTTTCAAGAGTTCATTCCAGAATCGTGCATGGCTACAGGAAATTATGAGACGACAGAAGCATTAGTGACATTTCTTTGGAAATTCAAACAGCCTTCTGTGACATGCCCTAAAGTGGTATTGAACCCAAGAGCAAATATTTATTATTTTGCAGTGTACCAATTCTTAGATGTGATGGCTGCATTAGTTTTATTTTTTGTAGGCTTTGTTTCTTCTATATTCACCTTGTTATCCAGCCAATAAGTCTGTTGTTTTTCAACCAAACAAGCTCACCAGCAGATGTAGCAGTTACAGGGTTAAGACAAACAATTTACCACTGACAGGGATGCTTACAATGATCAATTTTATGTAAAACCTTTATCCCAAAAGAAAGAAAACAGTTTGCTGTAGCTGCTTATATAGTATTAGCTGGAGTTTAGCTTTAATTTGGTAGTGTATATAAATCTGCTAGTACATCTAACACTCCCCTCCTCCCAGACTGACAGTGATGCTGTCCAAAGGTGCCCCCTGTGCTCCTTCATCCAGAGTGGGGGCACTCTAAGACAGGAGGTGTGTTACTGGCCAGATCACCAGGTGAAAACAGAAGGAAAAAAGCCTATTATAAGAGCCATCGCATCTAATGATTTTGGTTTTGGTTTTAATACCGCCTTAATTAAAAGACCAACAAACCTAGCACAAGAAGCAGCTTTATGTGAAAGGGTTCCTAATAACGTTCACAACTTTGTAAGGAGTGTTAATCCTTGTGCAAGGAGTATTTAAAGAAAATATATTACACAACCGACATAAGAAACAGTAAATTAGAAGGGTTTTAAAAGTGGAAAAATAGTAGAGTCCATCTGGTATTTTATTCAGTTCAGATTGCTTGCAGAGTAAACCAAATCTGATGTGGTAAGAGTCACTGGCCCTCAGAAACATGATTCTCTCTAACTTGCGTAGTTTTGATGTCCATGGGTGTCACAGAACTAATTCTTTGCAATCAAAGGGTCCAAGGAATGTGTTGAAGATGTGACATCATCGACCGGGGTATGCTGGTCACTGACGTCACATGGGGGCATGGTCACATACGTGATGGCCCCACCCCTAACATATTTAAGAACTGTCATTCCAGCTACTGAGCAGAAGGCTGAGGGCCAGGGTGGGTAGCAAAGCCTTTTTTTTTTTTTCGAAACGGCGGCAGCGGCGGACATTGTGATTGACGTTGGATCTACTTTGGGGGACATTCTTTTATTAAAGGACTTGTCAAAGAATGACTCTTGTCTTTTTTCACACTACAGGTTTTTTTTGTGAATGGGTAGCGGTACCATGTACCCCATATTCACATGGGGGGGCGGGATCTGGGGGCTAAAGGGGGCTTCAATATTCCGATAAGCCCCCTGCCCACACACCCCCACAACCACAGCCCAGGGTTGTGGGGAAGAGGCCCTTGTCCCCATCAACATGGGGAAAAGGTGCTTTGGGGGGGAGCTCCCCCTACCCCAAAGCACCCCCCCATGTTGAGGGCATCTGGCCTGGTATGGTCCAGGGGGGGGCACGCACGTTCGCTCGCCCCCCCCTCTCCTTTCCTGCCCTGCCGGGCTGCATGCTCGGATAAGGGTCTGGTATGGATTTTGGGGGGAACCCCACGCCATTTTTTTTTAATTTTGGCATGGGGCTTCCCCTCAAAATCCATACCAGACCCTTATCCAAGCATGCAGCCCAGCAGGTCAGGAAAGGAGGGGGGGGAGCAAACTACTAAAATTCTGCATGACCTGATGAAATCATGTAGTATTTTAATAGCCTTTTTTAGTGGATTCAATTTTTTTTTTTTAAATGCTATGCGGTTATTCTCAGGTGCGGTAGGATACCGCTTAGTGAATTGTGCCCTGGATATGGACCAGTCAAAAAACGCTTCTAAACACAAACGATTATAAATGCGGTTAACTGTGTTTACAAGCTTTTACACGCATTTACAAGTTTTTGACGTTTGAAACGCCTGTAAAATCTACTCCTGAACGCAATTTTGCTGCGTTCAAAAAAATGATTGTAAACTCAACTGCCTGTAAACCACTGTAAATGACTATGTGTACATGGACACAAGGAAAACATTAGGGAGAGTTCAGGGGCTACTGAAAAAAACGCAGAAAAGCTCCTGAACGTCAGTTTATCAGCTGCTGTGTACATGAGCACTAAGTGTAACACTTTTTCAGGTAACTATTACTACCCCTAGCAATGCCTTCACCTGCTTTTCTTTACAGAAGGATGGATCCATCTTTGTTCTGGTATCATCCTGTATCTAGTTCCTGGACAAGATTCTGGCTTAAAGATGAGACAGGCATGTAAATCCTGGTGGCTGTATAGTTCTTGGCTGTGGTGTAATCGCTAAGGGAAGAATAGACAGAGTAAATACATACTCTTGCCTGTAGCAGACTAATAGCATCATTTTGGCCCAGACTGAGTCATTAACTGTAATTAAAAAACTACTTTTTAATTATAAAAAGTGAGCTTTATGAAAACGATGCTGTTGCTGCAAATCAGGGATTTCTTGAACAACCTTTAAGCCAAACTCATAGTGAAGCACAACTAAAAAAAAAAAATCTGAAAGAATTACACAATATCAACGTAAACTGCTTGTACATATGTAGCAACCTCCTGAACCCTAGAGTCTGGTTGAATACTTCTGTCTCTGCTTGAAAGCAGGTTGCAAATTAGTTAGCTAGGTGCTTCCCCAGACAGGAGAGTTAGGGTTAATGTTTTTCCCTGGTCTTTGGTTTGGTGGATTTCCTTGGGTCCGACCCAGTGGTCCGGAGTGAGGAAGGAGAGGAGAAGGAAGTTGAGCAAGACCTAAGCTTGGAGCCTAGAGCCCAGATGGCATGAAGAGGAAGCCCAAAGCTACGTCCTGGGAGCCAGTCTTGATGTAGGAGGACAAAAACACCAGCTACTGGTGAATGCCCCTTATGGACCTCTTAGCACATGGACTCTACCTTTGCAGGTATGCCTTGGCAGCACATAGCCTGAGTTAGGGTTAGGGATTAGGGCTATAGGAAAAATACAATTCTTATCTACTGAACTCTGAAATGTTTGATATCTTGATACCAAAAAAACATTGAAACTTTGCCTTCTGTCTGGTCTGAAGTCATTTATATGCGTGCAATGCAAGTAACGGGCACATTTCTACTGTTTTGGAGTTAATAGCTTATTGGGGTATGAAGAGACAGCACTAAAGGGTCACCATAGTGCAGTACAGCATGTGGTTACCATGGGCAATGGAAATATACAGTCAGTTATTGTAGCCTGTTGGTAGCATGTACCTATTATGGATGTCCAGACTCTAGCAGCAAGGGAGAAGTTGTGGGTCTGTCTCCTATGGCCTTGCACCACAGAGGCCACCATCCTGTACAGAGGTACAGAAGCTCAAGATTCATGTCAGGCATACGTGTAGGACCCAATCTGCTACTGGGAGCAGTAGTGAAAAACACTGGATGGGTGGTTGTGGGCAAGGCTCTGCATGTCCATCCTAATTGCAGATTACAGTGGGAAGGTGTACATTTACATGGGGACCCGAGAGTTAACTGGAGAACAGTTATAGTGCAAGTGTACATGGTGTACGTTCATCTCTAAGGATAGAGGCCCACCTCAAGGTCGAGTCTTCCCCCACGGCAGCCTCAGCCTCCTCCCATGACATTGGTGAAAGTTTCTCAGGAGTAAAGGTATACCATATATATGAAGTGGAGTGATACTGTTACAGGTGCCAAGTGTAGCCCAGAAGAACTCAACCTAGGTGTAGTCCTTTCATGTGACCCAGCCTAGTCTCAGGGCAGTGGGGAAAATGGCACACTTGTAAAGGTACCCGTATGTGTAAAGTGGAGTGATCCTGTTACACACATATTCATACTCCAGGCTCATTGACTCTCCCCTCTATTACCAGAGGCACTCCCTGACAGCAGGTAAAAGTGGGCAATCAGACTGAAAACCAAGAAAAACACCACCATCTATTAATTAGGAACCAGCTAGATACAGCCAGACAGTACTCATTATGATAGACACTTCTGCTTAAGGCAGGGTGACTGCACATATATTGCAACTGAACAAGTCATTGCCAAGCCATGGAAAACAACTACTCTGCAGTTTACAGATGCAAAGACACACATATCTTGAATGATAATAAACATAGTACTGACTGTGAAACTAATAGTATACCTATATTTCTGAAAATATGGGAACCCTGGGTCAATTATTACTTACCTCCAATGCTTTATAGCAGTGTTTCTCAAGCTTTGTTCAATCAAGGCACCCTTTAAAATTATGGACAGTCCCAAGGCATCCTTTAAAATTATGGACAGTCTTGAGGCACCCTATTCTAAAATGGACTGCCTCAAGACTGTCCATAATTTTAAGAAGGCACCCCATTCTAAAATACGAAAAGCTATTCTATTTTACATAACGCTGCAACATCCACACATGTAAGACACCCTACATTGGAGGTGATTTATTCTTCCAACACAAATACACGTTTGCACACTGGTACTGACTAGTATTCCAATGTTTCTCTTCTCCCTCAGTTTTTATCCATCACTGAGCTAATGTGACCCCAGCACTGATGGATTGGGGCAGAGGAGGGTGAAACTAGGATGCTGTGCAGGCAGCTGACATCCTCCTTATCAACTGATGATGTATTTGGTTGTTGGGACGCCGGTGGCTAGAAGGTCTTAATGGTGCACAATGACAACCTGTGGCTTTGTGTAACTAAAAGGCAGGCTTGTTCCACCCGCTGGCTTGTATACAAGTTTTGGGCAATTTTTAGACATTTTACCAAGGCACCCCTGAAGAAACTCCAAGACACCCCAGGGTGCCTGGGCACCCTGGTTGAGAAAGGCTGCTTTAGAGGCTCCATAAACAAAAAATAATAAATGCACATTTTTTTACCTGAAACAAAATGCATTTATTCTTTTTTGTTAAAAGGTGAACTTTAAATACCCACCTTTTTACTTTATGATGGCACTTTTGTGGCTGATGGATTGTTGAGAACTGTACATTTTCAGTAGCACATTTCCCTGGATTCCCTATTCCCCTTCTTTCTTACATTTCCCTTTAAATTCCTCTTGTTAATATTTTTTATTCATTTTGTAACTCTTTATAAATGTTGGAAATCCATATTGAAAAACATTCTAGTACATGACAAAATCTCACAATCATGGAAGAATGGATGGTAGCAAGATATAAACGGCTTTATTTATCCTTCCACCCACTACCCACAAAGTATGAATAACAGAAGATACTAAAAATAATTGTCATAATGCATTATGCCTTCCTTATTGACTGTAACATTAAGGTGTACATGTATACATCTGTACATGTTGAAACATAAATGTGTCACAGCTGTAACCCTATTTATAGATTCAATAAAAAGCACAGTGGCTAAATGGTTAGCACTTACGCCTGGCAGCCCTAGGGTCGTTGGTTTGGAACCCAACACATGGCACCACCTGCCTGGAGTTTTCATGTTCTCCCTGTGCCTGCGTGGGTTTCCTCCAGGTACTCCGGTTTTCTCCCGCACTCCAAAGACATGCTCCTGTCTAAATTGGCCCTAGTATGTGCATGTATGAATGTAAGTTAGGGACCTTAGATTGTATGCCCCTTTAGGGTTAGGGACTGATGTAAGTGTATAATATACTGTATATATAAAGCGCTGTGTAAATTGACGGTGCTTTACAAGTACCTGTACTAAATAAGAAATAATTTCTTTAATAATTTTTTAATAACAATTAATGAGTAAAAATGTAATTCTCGTCGACTTCAAAAGTTACTGAAATGTCAGTCTGAATAATTCTCATTGGACTCTGAAGGACACTACTTTGGGATTAGTAGGGGTTGAGATATGCTGGAAAAAGTTGTAGAAAAAGTGCCCACTTGGAGGATGTACATCAGCAAGTAAAGTAAGAGGGACTGTGTTAACATAGATTATATTTTAAAATGATTTCTTTTACATGACTGTTAAATGACCAGTTAAGCCAGAAACAGAAGAGGTTGTTTTGTTTCTCAAATCAAAATGTTATAGCTTGGAGGCAAAAAATAGAATAGCAGAGTTTCCCTTTAATCCCTCTTTTGCGCTGCTAGTTTTTGGCTCTGCCATAACATGCTGAGGTCCTTGTTGGGCACGGATTTTGCTGGCGGCTCTGTCGCTCTTTGTTTTTATGAGGTGCCAGGGCTGGGCACAGCTGCTCGGTGTGTGAAATTGGCGCACCACGAAGCAAATGAAAAAATAACGCCAGTATGTCAAGAGAGAGAACATATTGTGTTGGCAATGACAGACTGGAGAGGTCGGCGGATTTTATAACCTATGGATTTTCATCTTACGAATGTGCAGCGACACAAAAAGATATTGGCTAATTAATGTACATTTACACTGGTTGCTTTGCCGGCTTTCTGCCACATTGAGTATTCAGCCATGATGGATGACCAGTACGGCATCTGAGAAATGAAGGGTGGGGATCAGAACTAATACTAATCAAAGGGAATGTGTAAAATTTTTGCATATATATATATATACAGTATATATTTGCATATTTATATTGAAATTTTTTTTTAAAAAGTTTAGTAAATACGAACTATTGCATATGGTTATTTTGTTTTGTTACACATATTTAGCAGCCAGCAGGTGGTATTTTAGTCTTCTTTTAAAATGTTCCCCAGTCTCTCCTTACTGTCTGTTGTCTACAGATCTCAATCTCAGTTATTATTTACAGTAAACAAGTGAATGGGCAAAAGCAGTGACTTCTCCCCCTCCCTCTATAAAACTCCACCCACAGTTTCAATCAGAGACAGACTGTCTGAAAGTGAAAAATACTCTGATGTGCTTTAGGAATCTTGTGTCACGGATGCCCCATGTAATAAAGTGCTATACCAGGTTTTGTTTTCTAGAGTGGGGAATTGATTAAAACAGAACTATAGGCAAAACTTATTTAATTTTGAATAGAGAAATTGAGGGTTATAACCCTGTCAGTTTATTTTTTACCTTCACTTCCTGTCCCATAGCCAAAAGAGGAAGTGAGAGAAAATCCCTGCAAATTAAGGGAAATCCTTGGAGATAGGTTTCCAGAACTAGAGTCCCCATTGGAAGAACTCCCCTTTTTACTTTCACTTTCAATAATACTGGTAAACAGGACATATAGAGAGGGTGGATCTCCCTAAAGGGGGGACAGACAGCATTAAAAACTGACAGGTTGTCAGGAATGGATTCACCACTGGTGGTGGGACTCACCTGCCGTGTGGGCTGCAGTACCAGGGCTGGCCAGCGGGTGCTCTCAGCAACCAGAAGCTCACTCCTGCAGTCAGCCATCACCTGAGGCTGATTGCAGGAGGTGTATTTAAGGAATGGCCAGACCTGCAGTCAGTGCCTTGGTGTATTGTTTCCCATGAGCCCCTGTACTTGGTATCCTGTGTTCCCGCCTATCTGCCTAGTTGCTGACCCTGCTTTGATCCTGACCTCTGCTTACAGTCTCCTGTTTAACCCCTGGCTTGCCCGACCATCCTTCTGCCTGATCCTCTGTACCGCGCTGCCTGTGAGTTACTGAACCCGGCTTGTGACCCTGACTATTCTCTGCCTGCTCCTCCGGCACCTCGCTGCCCGCACGTTGCTGACCTGGCCTGCCTGACTACGCCTGACGCTACCCAGACGATCCATCCATCCATCCTGCATGGATCTGTCCCTGTTACCAGGTCTGCCAGCCTCTTCACGTCAGGCTCCTTTCCCCGCATACCTCTGACGACGCTCTTTACCATTGCCGGACGTACTCAGGGGTCGCGACCTGGTCTCAGTCTGCTCCAAGTCCATCCCCACCATCAGGGGCCCTGGTGAATAAGCAGATTGGGACTTAGACCCCACGCCCTGTACAGTACCTAACGGCCTGCCTGACCATTCCACCTCTCCAGCCCTGACTACGCCTGTGTTCCCACACATTTCTGGTCATACCCAGATCCCTAACACAGGTGTTCTAAGCAATCTCCATTCCATCCAAAACTATAAAAAAGTGCCTTTAGTTATACTTTAAATCTCTGTCAGGTTCTTATTTCTAATAATAGAAAAAGCCAGCACACCAAAATAAAGATCCAGATGAAGAGTTTCTGAAGTCCCATATCAGAATAAAAAACACCAACGTCTGAGGGCATTGTCAGGGTGACAATAGAAACTCCCCCTGTTTGTCTGCTTAAAGTGATTGCAAACCCTTACATATACCCAGTGATGTGACCAGCCTCAGGTGATACACTGAGAGGAAACAAATCCTCTTACATAAGTTGTACCTGTTTATCTGTAGCCATCGCTCCTCTGGAGCCTCCTGGAGCCTCTCATTTTACACAGGATCTATCAGCTCTGAACAGTAGGGGATCTGATGTCACACAGAGCACAGAGCAGGGAGCTGAGGGTAATATGAGACCTGAGTAGAGGGAATAGACACACCACCTTATACAAAGTCTCATAGATAGAAGAAAGTACACACTATAGAAGAACATGCTTTGTTCATGTTTCATTTCAGAGGATTATAACCACTTTTATAAAGATGGCCACCATGCCCTTGAAACTTTTGTATTGTTTTATTCTGCTATAAGACTTCAGTAAGCACTTTATCTGGATCTTTATTTTGGCCTACTGTTGTTTTCTATGATTATGTCTTCACAGTACCACCATTTAGCCTGCACCAGAGGCGTCCCTAGAGTTGGTGTCACCAGGTGCGGTAACACGTGGTGTCACCCCTCCAGAGACGAAGGAGCTGTTCAACCTATATGGGGTTAACTAATCTTGCAACCCATAGTGATCCGTGGGATCAGCTGCAGCGGTTTGCAGCCTGTAAGGGGTTAACTGTGGCAGCTCTGTGCTAAAGTCGGAGATCAGTGATCGGCTTCTTTGGCCTGAAACTGGCACATGTGCAGCTGCTTCAGGGGATACATATCTTCACAGGATACTCATTTTACCACTACACTGGGGGCAGCTGTCACTGTGCCGGGAATCCGGAATCACCCCAATAACTGGCCAGGACATTCACAGAGCCCAGAAGCTCTGCTGGCATCCTGCTCCTGCACCCCCTGTGATGGTGTCACCCGATGTGACCTGCACCCCCCTAGGGACGCCACTGGCCTGCACCCACCCTTACACACGATGCATCTCTTTGGCAGGGACTTCAGTACTTCTAAACCATCCCCACTATTCTAGTAATGTGATCTTGTTTTTGTTTGTATCTATCTTGGAGCGATCTCCCGGATCAGAAAGGAAGTGACGGGAAAACCTCCCCAATAAGGACACAGTTGGCTATAGAAATCTAACAGAGATTATACCCCCTCCTCACTCTAATCTAATATGCCATAAACCATTTTGGCTGGCATTTGATCTTTAAATATTTATTTCAAAACCATTATAGTTTCCCTAAGGGTAAGCTGACCAAAAATAGATATTTCAGTTTTGGGTCGTTTGTCTTGTGTTTCCGTGATTTAAATCTCAATTTGCACAAAATTGACGTCTTTTCTCCATGTAAGTCCAAATTGCTTCATACAACAATTACTGGCAATTTCCCAGCCATCTCATCCCATGAGGTTGATAGCTAATTATGAGGTTTGGGTTTAAGGCCAATCCTGACAAATTTATATGCAGATTTGCCAGGGGAAATCTTTTTCAAATCACAATGTATTGCATGGTATTTGAACTATGGCCAGCAGGCTTAGAAGAGCCACCAAGGGGGCTTATGGTTTAGTCGTTCACCTCACTATGATAGGGAGGCAGAGGAGAGAAGCCATTGTCGGGAAAGCATAGGGACAAACTGCAAAGAGGGGAATTAGGGTCAGTTAAGAAACTTATTTATTTTTGATTGCTTTCAGGCAATTAACCTCTTTTATGTATTTTTTCATATTATATTAATAATATTTATTATTGGTGGGATTTTTGTCTTTTATTTCATTTTGTGGTTGATTTTGAGGTAGCCTTCACTTTTAGCTGCTGTCCAGTCCATAGCAAATGTTTATTTTGGTGCAAGGCTTCATTTTGAAAAAAGGCACAGCACATTAGCTCCAATAAACTCTGTTATTGTGGAGAACTATAGAAGGACTATAACATTAAGAAGTGCCCCACCCAAAGCCACTCCCCCCCCTTTTTTCCCCTTTTTTTTTTCTCTCTCTCCCCTTCTTTTCTATCCTATACACTTACCTTTACCACTATACTACACTACATACCCTTTTCTATTTAACCTCCTCTCTGTCCGATCATTAGTTCACACCTGTATTCAACTCCTATAATTTTTATATCATAAACGACACAGAGCATCGACTTTCCAACAAGTGTGCTATGTTCCGCATAACTCACATATCCAATTCATAGACACACAAAACAGAATTAAAGCTGCATCATGTGCTGTTCTTACTCAACATTCCACGATTCACGCTCCCTTGATATAGAATCCGGCTCATAGGTCAGAAAACAATCTATCTCCTTGCTCATCCCCTATACTCTGTATATTTATTGGATTGTAATATTATGTTGTCATAATGTCTTATACCGTATTGATCTGTATTGCCTTGTAAGCTTTGAACCGTCTGCGAAACGGGAGGTGAAATGTTATGTTGTGTCCAGATTTGGATTCATAACTGTATATGCACTGTTATGCCTTCTTTATTCTAATAAAATATTTTTTGAAAAAAAAAAAAAGAAGTGCCCCATACAGATTACCCTTTTCCCCCATTAGAATTCTGCTCAACATGTGCTCCTTGAGGCCTGCATGCCTAGCTAAGGTCTTGTGCCTCGAAGGAAATGTCATTCCATAAATTATTTCTGTTTAAATATACATGGTTTGCTTTTTTGGATTGCAGACTGCTAAAACCCCTTCAGCGTTTTACTCTCAGGTTTTACTCTTAGGTAACTTGTATTAGTGGCAGGGGTCAGTAATGTCATATGTCACTCACAATGGGATTTGGAGGAACGATGCCAAAGTGAAAGCAGCAAAGTCCAGTCATTCTCAGAATGTGTTTCAGACACAGGAAGACACTGGGTGATTGAGCTCCTCAGAAACTGAATGAAAATGCTAAGTGAGGTGGTGTAACCCTCCTGGGAATAGTTTCCAGAAAGTGGGAATCGGAAAAGAGGCCTGCCTGAGAGCAGTTCAAATCTCGTCTATGAATTGTTATGGAATTGTGTGTTTGTACAAGAACTATGTACATTGTCCTCCCAAGACTTGTTGATAAGTGGCTGTTAAATGCCTCTCAAATGTCCCAATTTCTGCAGGATTGTCCTTGGATTTAAACTAAATTCCAGGGTCCTGAGGACCCACCCATATCCTGGTGCTGTGGTGCTGGAATGCTCGCTCCTACATCTAATGCCAGTATTAGACCTCTGGCCAACACTATGCGCCACATAGGAGAGTGGGCAAATCAATTCCCATATTCTGTTTTTGGTCATGTGATGGAAATGTCACATGACACAGAGCCACAAGGGAGGGCTTGTAATAGACTCTGTCAGTGTGATCTGCTGGTATGAAGTTTGAAGGGGTTGTGGAAGGGAGGGTGTTGAAAAGGGCAATTTTAATGGGAGTCAGTCATATTTGCCATGTGGGGAATACTTTGGTGCAAAGTTAGATTTTGATTTATTCACTACTCCTGATGAAGCCCTTTAATGGGGCGAAACATGTTGAGTTTGTTTTTTCTTGTTCAAAAATTTTATTGTAACACTTGGTAACATGGACATGTCATCGGTGGTATTGTACAATAAGCTGAGGTAAATACAGCGGGTAAGGTAAGCACTGGAAACAGGTGCAACCAGAACAACCACCGATTGGAAAGGCGAAATTAAGGAGATAACGTACCATTGCAGGCCAAAGAAAGTTAACAATCTTCAGACAAGTTGGAGGCTAGATACAGGACTTAGATCTAAGTAGGAGGAACTTGAGTTTGTTTTTAACCTTTTATTTTTCCTTTTTGAGGTTGTATACGTGGTATTTGTAGAATGATGACACAATACTCCATTATTTTATTGCTTTGACCTATTTTACTCCAACACAGTCTTTGTAGAGACAGAATTATTTTGAATGGTTAGTTTTTACCTCTTTGGTTATAGGTTGTCCTCTTCTTTTGGGGGGAGGTGGAGGTGAGAACTTTGACTTATATGGATCACTCCAACAGCATTAATATACCATTGCTTGTTTGGCTGTAACCTCTGCAGTGTTAAATTTGTTACTAGTCAAATAGTGACACAGTAGGTGCAATTATTGCCACTAACTAGTGAGCCTAATTTAGAGTGAAAACTGCAGGAGGATTATTATTATATTGATACGTTAGCCAAGAGGCACTCTTGTGTGTTAGCCTGTGTGTTAGATCTGTGTGGAAATTTCCATTTATCTTTCTATAGGGCTAACAATCTTTGATTTTGATGCTGTTTTTGCAGAGCCTTCTCTTGTTTGGCGTGCAGCTTGGGAAAGGAGAGGCAATTACACACTCAAGTCTCCCATTCCACCCTGGTGGCTTATGGAGTATAGAGGGTCTTTCATCCTGAAAGTATCAAAACATACACACACACGTCCTACTATTTATTTAAATCCTAATAAACGTTAGGCCATTTGTTCTCCTTGTGGCTTTGGTGCATGGGCATGCTCACCCCTATTTCTGTTCAACTATATGTACATGTCATATAAAAGGGGTATTGAAAATATTATTTAGTAGGCATTGGTTCAAATAACAATTTTAATGGGACTGATCTAAAGTCCAAAGAAGGCAATATAAATTAGGCTGATTTGGGGTCCAAAGAGGGCAATTTTATTCTGGGGCTGGTCTGAGGTCTGAAGAGGGCTGTGTTAAAGCGGAGCTGATTTGGGGTCTGAAGGTTAAAATTATGTTGACCTGGGGAGTGAATTTTAAGGAGACAGAGATGGGGTCTAAATGTTAAAGGGTCTCAGTGTCAGGTATCCTCTTTCTAATTTTGATGCTGGATCACCTCTCCCTCACAATAACACTAACTCTGGGACACTTTTTTCCTACCACAAATAAGAGACATTTTTTCTCCTACTGACGCTTGTGCTAATTTTTCTGCTATTAATGTCAGGGCTTTTTTTTCCTCCCAGTGACCAATAATTTTAGGCATAAAATGATGTCAGACATTTTTCCCAATGAACAGAAATATTAGGTGCACTAGGTTATCTTATCCTAACTGCTGTCCTATGCTGTATGTTAAACATCTCCCAACCAAAGTGTTTGTTGTTTCGACAGTTGCTGGTTGCCAAAGTAGCCCCCAAGTGTTGGAATGAAGGCAGACTCAAACAGAAGGGAACATGTACTGTAATGGAAATATTTTTTAACAATGATATTTTGTTCTGACATTTATTATAGCTGTAAGAGTTCTACTTGTGGTACAGTAATTACAGGTATTTTTAGGGTATAAGGACTGTGACACACACTTGCAGTGTATACTGTGAGTAGCTTAAGGGCCTGTTCACATCAATTGTGGTTTCCAACATGAGTATCCATCTAGCACCATGCAAGTTGATGTCCCACGGTTTTAAAAGTCACACCTGCCATACTTTTTTGTTCAAATTGCCAGTTTGTTTGGAAGCCCATGGAAATTAATTAGCCATCAGGAAAGCACAAGAATGGTTCTGCTGTGAACTGGCCCTTAGACTCTATTTAACTGTGCCCCTTTAAACCATGTCCAATGTTCAGAGCCATATCCACACCAAAATTTTCCCTTTGGCCTACTGTGTGCCATTTCCTGGCTGTACCTCTTTTGCAAAGTTTTGAACTGGGAGATCAACAAAGAATTACAAAACAATTTCGGGAAACAAAAATAAATAATCAGTAAGCTACATATGCAGTTCAGCAAGCACTACACCAGTGCAAAAATATATATCTAACATAAAAATAGTGCAGCGCTAAAAGTAGTGACAATAAGACAAATAAAAGTCCACTAAAAGTCTTGGTCATATGGACGTGTCCAGTGACAAATGAGGATTCAGAATTGGTGATCCGTGTGGAAACGGCTGAAAAACGCACTCACCAGAAGTAAGACACATAAACGCAGTGTGCATCTAGAGCTCATGGATCCTCAATCCAGAGGGGAGTAAAGCTGGTCTGGTTACAGGAATGGTGAATCCCTCCTCTGTGGATGCAGCAACAGATCCTCCTTCTCTCGATTAGGTGTAGAATTCCAAGATCAAGATTACTTTGGCGTCACGAGACACCACAATTGAAGTCACGTTTTGTAGGAGAGGGTTGTTGCTGTTGTCAGACCCGCCTCTCTTTTCGGGCGGCAATGTGGAGGCGGAGCCCACATTGCTCCGCCTCCACATTGCCGCCCAAAAAGAGAGGCGGGTCTGACAACAGCAACAACCCTCTCCTACAAAACGTGACTTCAATTGTGGTGTCTCGTGACGCCAAAGTAATCTTGATCTTGGAATTCTACACCTAATCGAGAGAAGGAGGATCTGTTGCTGCATCCACAGAGGAGGGATTCACCATTCCTGTAACCGGACCAGCTTTACTCCCCTCTGGATTGAGGATCCATGAGCTCTAGATGCACACTGCGTTTATGTGTCTTACTTCTGGTGAGTGCGTTTTTCAGCCGTTTCCACACGGATCACCAATTCTGAATCCTCATTTGTCACTGGACACGTCCATATGACCAAGACTTTTAGTGGACTTTTATTTGTCTTATTGTCACTACTTTTAGCGCTGCACTATTTTTATGTTATTTCATTTAAGTTTATATTGGTTGCTTAGAGTGCTCAGCCGCTTTCAGGATTAGCGCTCACTGCTGTTTTTTTCTATACCAAAAATATATATCTGTTTGTCCTAATTTGAATTTTCTACATACAGAGCTCTCCTAACAGGATCACTGGGAGTGTACTTCCTAAAGACTTTAATGTGTAACTCAATAAGTGAATCAGTTTAGTGGTTGTGAAGATGTTATATGCTGGTTGTAAAGACTGTCTTACATTGATACTCTATTACTGTATTTGTCAAACTTTTTCCAGTCAAGGCATCCTTCAAAATGATGCACAATCTTGAAGCACCCCATTCCAAAATATAAAAAACTAAACGAATAATTTTACATAATGCAGTGACATCAACACACACAGAACACTCAATATTAGAGTTGATTTATTCTTACAAAGGAAATACTCCTTTTCACACTGGTTTATTTATTTATTTCAGGTACTTATATAGCGCCATCAATTTACGCAGCACTTTACATATATATTGTACATTCACATCAGTTCCTAACCCTCAAGGGGTGTACAATCTAAGGTCCCTAACTTACATTCAAACATACACATACTAGGATCAATTTAGACAGGATCCAATTAACCTACCAGCACTGGTTTTGATTAGTATTCCAGCGTTTTTCTTCTCCCTCAGTTTCTCTCCCTCATTCATCTAATGTAACCCCAGTGCTGATGGAAAGGGGCAAACAAGGATGTCCTCAGGCCCCAGCATCCTCCTTATCAACCTATGACTTCTTTGGTTAGAATGCCAGCAGCTGGCCAGCATGGTGCCCAAGATTGTAATATTGCACATGTAGGGCTACCACCCACAGAAGCTTCTTGTTTTCCCTAGATTTCCCCCCGCAGCCAAGCACACTGCATTTCCTTAGTCAACTGCACACAACTTCCACTCGTTACTCCAATGATAAGTCTAGGGGTTGTCGTTTTTTGTTGTTTTATTTGTGTTTCCGAACCTGGATTGAGAACGGATATAGCAGGATACTCCAAATCAAACTATGCACAATGGAGGACAGCTTTCTCAAAATGAAACTGTCTAGCAGACTGTCCAAGAATGCAGCAAAGTCCCTCTGTAGATATGCAGACTTAGTGAACAATTGCACTTCTGGACACCAGCCGGTGTCCCCGCTAGCTTACACCGAGCAGCTGACTATATAGATCCCGAGGGGGTTTTAACAGCACATGTCCCAGTATCCATGTAGAACAGTGTGTACTCACAAGGCCCTTGCTGCAGGTCACCTTCCTCTGTGACACCAGACAGGATCTGTAGACACCCCCCTCAGTCAGCTCTCAGAAGCACCCTGGATTATAGCATTCTGACCCTCAGGTCACCCACCCGAGGCTTACTGGCAGCATGAGCCAGGAGAGGCAGCTGCCTCCCTGGGCGGGAGCTCCCTTCTCACAAAGGAAGAGGAAGAACCCAGATCATATGTGCTCACTGAATACAAATACTAGTACCCAGCATTCTCAGGGGCACCACTCCCTGTAATTGGCTGGAACTACATCCATATTCATGCTGCTGATCTGCATGGGTCACTCCTGTTCACCCAGAACCTTCCAAGGTCTCCTGAATACAGAGGAGCCAATCACCGCAGCAACATTGTGAGTCACACAGGATCTTCTCACTAAGCAATTGTAGCTTTCTGTTAAGGAGAGAAGCTGCTATGTTTTACCTATCAAGTTGACAATTTTTGGGCAATTTGAAGCAATTTTTAGGCATTTTGCCAAGGTACTCCTGAAGAACCTAGAAGGCACCCTGGTTGAAAAAAGCTGTTCTATTACATCAAGATTTCTGAATACAGTGAGGTAGCAAGGAGCTCACAGTGAGTGCGTTTGGGAATTTCTCATTTGCATCATAGCTGTCAACATGCCACAGTCTCCTTTTTTAATTTTTTAATTTTAGATACTTACATAACACCATCTATTTGTACAGCGCTTTACATATATACAGTATATATTGTACATTCACATCAGTCCCTAACCCTCAAGGAGCTTTCAATACACATACCAGGCCAATTTAAACAGGAGCCAATTAACCTACTAGCATGTCTTTGGAGTGTGGGAGGAAACCGGAGTAAATCCACACAGACACAGGGAGAACATGCAAACTCCAGGCAGGTAGTGCCATGGTTGGGATTCGAACCGACACAACTAGTGCTGCTGGGTGGAAGTTCTAACCACTTTAGCTACTGTGCTTTTAATTTTGCCTGTAGAGTATTTTTAATGACTTACTCCCACTCTTGTGGGTTATTTGAGACTTGTGTCATACTGTGCTACATTATCATTCCATGGCACTTGTTTCTGAATGTCCACAGGGCATAATACTAACAGTTCTAACATATATTGGCCCCTGGTAAAGGCTCCTTCAGCAAGTTTACTGTCATTATTTAGATTATTTTCTCAAATGCTTTTAAAATGTCCTCTATTATTAACAATATTTATTTTGAATTATAGCAGGGCTCCTGGCTGCATGGCATTAGCATACAGCATCTCACAAGCTGGCAAATGTGGAGATTTCTACTGTACGTACAAGTGTAATTGCACGCAGTCATCACTAGGTGGCGCTACACTGTACTTTACAGCTTGCCTTAGGCTGCATGGATAACAATCTATTTCAAGGAGCCTAGTTTACACCACTGTGATGTTTTCATATAGAACAGTACAGCATTCTGCATTTTTTCACACATGAACGTGCCATAATGCATGTAAACACACTCCAAATGAATGCAAATCGATAAGAAATAATAAATAATGCTTAAAAAATGCACCGCAAACACACTGCAAACGTGCTGCAAACCCAATACACATGCATGTGGAAGTGCACATTGAACATGGGGGTTGTGGTGTAAGCAAGCCCTAAAAGCAATCTTTCCCCACAACATGGACACCTAGACATCCCACAGTCAAAGTAACATGTTTCTTTACATACATCTGCTAGGAATTAATAGCACAGTGTACGTTCCTTCTGTAGCTTTTACAGCCTCCAGCTACAGGCAGCTTTCTGATACAGAGCTGGGCATGCAGAGTCTGCATGATAAAGTGTTACTAAACCCAGGACCCTGCATTCACTATATCTGATCTCCCACAGTACACGCTACATGGAAATGCAATTATTTTAGTAAATATAAACTGCTAAATACCTTTTCTCATCAGCAGTTAGAGCAGTCTTGTGACTTCAGCAGAGCACTGGTTAAAGCTTGTAGGAGGAGTTTTCATTCTTTTCTGACAGTAGGACCCCTGACCTCTGTCTGGACAATGCTTTTTGGCCCTGTGCTGATCACATGCACCCTTCCAAGAAAAAGAAAAACCTCTCTAGCAATACACACTAACCTGAGCATATGCAGCTTGCCCCAAGGCTCTGTTCTATCAGGAGATGAAATGGGGACAGTAAAAAAGGGGGAGGATCAGAGAAGGCAGGCTCAAACATCCTTTTTACACAATGCAGAAGATTAACCCCTTGAGTTTCACAGTGAGTATAACAAGCATGCTTTACTGCATATACAGACTGATTTTACTGTTGTGGGTTTAGTAACTTGAAATGTCTCAAAATACAGAAATACTACAATTACAGAATTAAATAAATAAAATAATAGGTGATAAATACATGTTGAGAGAGGCAGGCTGTGGTTAGCCAAAATGTTAGTGCAATAAAGATATTATACCATCCTCTTTGTTCTTCTGTGAAAGTCCTTTGAGTGCTATACTCTATATACAGTATATACTGTATATTAACATTAGAAAGCAATGTCCACTGAGCTTTTAGCTTCAGCTTGCGTAGTTAGGCTTTGGAAATTAAAGTTAGAAGCTGATTGGTTGCCACGCACAGCTGCTCCAGATTCTAACTGCTCCAGCTTTAGTAAATTGCCCTTCTATGTCAGGGAGAGTACCGTGCTTTTTTTTACTGCAGCATAAGGCTCCAAGTACATGGTGTGTTTGAAAATTGACAGCAGGAAAACGCAGGTTAAAAAATGTCAGTTTTGCCGCGTTTGCATACCGCGTTTATGCATGGTTAGCTGCGTTTATGAGCGTTTGCATTCAGAAACGGTTTTTAAAGATAAGCACAGGAAAACATCCCAAATGCCCAGAATGCACTGGAAAATGGTAAATTATTAACTATTTCAGACTGTTTGAGAGAAATAGAGAGAGTATTATTATTATTATACAGTATTTATAAAGCGCCAACAGTTCGCTCAGCGCTGTACATTACAATGGGAAACAGAACATGCGACAGTACAATAACAATACAATGCGATACACAAGGGGTTTGAGGGCCCTGCTCCTTGGAGCTTACAATCTAGGAAGCAGAGAGAACAGTATTTGGTGAGA